>NC_140224.1:45189-117689 GCF_951802725.1 Rutilus rutilus
AATAAAATAAAAATACAACCCATTAAGGATATCACGATCACATCTGAACCATCTGATTATGTGAAAAAAAATTATATTGAGCATTCCAAATGAGAAAACTCTCAATAGTCTACTCTACATCATTTCAAATGCCCGAGGCCAAGATCAAAAGTTATAAACAACAAATAACAATAATTATTAATTAATACATTTAGCCTTTCATGACAGTAAGTTTTACAGAAAATCACATTTATTAAATGCAGTTTAACGTTATAACAGTTACTCATTTAAGAAATAATCTCTGTTCCTGCTGCAAACTCGCTTCGGAGGATTAACAGACAAGACTATAGTTTAAACCCTTAACAATACCTTCTTTAATCGTTTAAGCATTTTGTAACATTTAGTTTATTTAACGTTACGGTGAGACACAAAAGGCGTTCCCTTTCAGTCACTCACGTTCGACGTAACGTCGACGTGACGACGTAATTGGGATCACTTCAGAGAGCCCTATCAACTTCGAGTATCTACAGAACAAGCCAATGAACGTTGGTGTGCGTGAACGCGTCACGCGCCCCCGCCCCGCCGTGCGGGTATAAACAGGAAGCGGGCGCACGCACACATTGTCTTTCACTTCGGAGCCGAGCTTTTGCTTTCACTTCCGAACTCTACAGGAAAAGACTGCCTTTGAAAACGAGAAGAGGACTCTCCTTGTGTTGGTGTGACGGCGCGATCAGCGGAGGCCGCGAGCATTGCAGCTCACAACTGCTGTTTTCACAGCACTATTGTTCTGTGTTTGTGTGTGTGTGTGTGTGTGTCGGTTCGGTGGGCGTTTCCCCGTGTGTTCATTCACACCGCGGCTACCCCTGGGTGCCTCAGCACTGAGAGAGTTATTTTTCTATTTTTTTGTTTTCACTAAAAGAGCAACACAAGCGTGACCCTGCGTCTTTTTCAAGATGTCATTCCGCTTGTGCGTTTCTGGATGCCGTCGTTCCCTGGCGCCAGCAGATGGCCACAGTAGTTGCCTCTCGTGTTTGGGCATTCAACACGCTGAGGCAGTTTTTGTGGATAGTTCGTGTTCCCATTGCAGGAATATGACTATCTCAGCGCTAAGATCGAGACTCGCTTACCTCAAGGGAGGTGCAGTCCCCTCGCCTATGCCCCGATCTAGTGTTTATTCTGCCCCGCAGAATAGACCTACTTCGGCGCATGACCAGGGTGATCTGAGGATTACCGTGAGGGCTTCCCCGTCGAGTCAATCTCCGCGGGCCCCTCACGCCTCACAAGCGCTGTTGCCATTGGGGTCCCTTAGTGAACGTCTTGGTCCTTCTCCGGAACGACCAACCATTTCCTTTGGGGCTCAAGCTGACGAGCAGATGTCGATCGCAGCATCGGAGGGGGAGCTTCAGTCCTCTGGAGATGACGACTCGGCTGCGTTGCCCCCTTCGGGGTGTGTAGCGTTGTCCGAGACCGATCCAGAATGGGCGGCTATGCTTTCCCGGGCCGCCGAGAAGGTTGGGCTTGCGTGGAACCCTCCACCACGTCCCGAACCTTCTCGGTTGGACGATTGGTTTCTCGGGGCGGGCCGTGCTGGTTCTCAGTGCGCCGCCCCGGTACCTTTCTTTCCGGAGGTGCATGAGGAGCTTACTAGGACGTGGAAGGCACCGTATAGTGCCCGAAGCCGTTCTAGTGGCTCCTCCCCCCTCGCCACCCTGGACGGCGGGGCAGCTAAGGGGTATGTGGATATCCCCCCAGTGGAGCGGGCCGTCGCGATGAGACTGTGTCCGGCGTCCGCTTCCTCTTGGCGGGGTAATCCACGCCTCCCGTCCAGGGCCTGTAAGTTCTCGTCCGGTCTAACGGCGAGGGCTTACAAGGCCTGTGGACAGGCTGCTTCCGCCCTCCATGCCATGGCGCTCTTGCAGGTCCACCAGGCCCAGGCGCTCATGGACATGAACGAGGGTGGTTCTGACCCAGAGCTCCTTCGGGAGCTCCGTGTGGCAAACGACCTCGCCCTCCGGGCGACGAAGGAAACCGCACGTTCAGTCAGTCAGGCGATGTCCACCTTGGTGGTCCAGGAGCGCCACCTTTGGCTCAACCTGGCGGATATGAGGGACACCGATAAATATCGGTTCCTGGATGCCCCTCTTTCCCAGGTTGGGTTGTTCGGCGACGGGTCGAGAGCTTTGCCCAGCAGTTCTCGGCCGCACAGAAGCAGACAGAGGCCATCCGACACATCCTGCCCCGGCGGACCGCTGCTGCTCCCACCCGTCCGCCGGCCACAGATCCTCCGTCTACTCGTCGCCGAGGTCGGCCTTCTGCGGCGTCCTCCGCTCCCGCTAAGCCCCAGCAGCAGCAACCATCCAGGCCTCAGCGCGGAGCAAGCCGTAGGAAGCCGTCCCCGCCCGTCCAGGCCGCTGCCAAACTAGGAGGCAAGCGACGGTGCAAACGACCCTGAGACGGGCGGCCCAGAGGTGGATCAAGTTGCTCTTCAGGAGATGGCGAAGGCGCCACTCCTTCCCCCGGTGGAGGGCCGGGCGGAGAATCTTTTGTTTCCATTTCTTTTTGTTTGGTACCCACATTTTCAAAGAAAGAGCAATTTCTGAAACCTCTGGGCCCCAAGAGGGCGCGCTTGGCAGTCGACGATGCCGCCATGCCTTGTCACTCCCGAGCCCCTCTTTCATCGCCAGTAGGCAGCAGTGGCTGTGTCCTGGACGCACTGACGCCTCCGCACACTCACTCTGCCCTTCGACGGAAGCAGGTATGTGTTGCACCACACACTCAGACCCCACTTCGGGCCGCTGTGCCGTCCGAGTCGGGTCCCTGCATTCCGCCGCGCTGCCCCACCCCGGGTACGTCTGTGGTGCCCTTGGTCCCGCTTGCTCGGTCTCTGGGAGCCTGGTTAACGCTTCCCAGCCCGTCTCGCTGGCTCATCCGTACCATCAGACTCGGCTATGCGATTCAGTTCGCCTGGCGCCCCCCTGCTTTCAAGGGCATCCTGTTCACCCGTGTTCTGGCGGACAATGCCCCCGTGCTCAGGGCGGAGATCGCAGTCCTACTGGCAAAGGACGCGATCGAGTCGGTCCCTCCAGCCGATATGAAGACCGGCTTCTACAGCCCGTACTTCATTGTACCCAAGAAAGGTGGTGGGTTACGACCTATCTTGGACCTGCGCGTCCTGAACCGGTCCCTTCACAGGCTACCGTTCAAGATGCTTACGCAGAAACGCATTTTCAAATGCATCCGTCCCCAAGATTGGTTTGCAGCGATCAACCTGAAGGACGCGTACTTTCATGTCTTGATTCTCCCTCGACACAGACCGTTTCTCCGCTTTGCGTTCGAGGGACGGGCATATCAGTACAAGGTCTTACCCTTCGGGCTGGCCCCGTCGCCCCGCGTCTTCACGAAAGTCGCGGAGGCGGCCATTGCTCCCATGTGCGAGCGTGGTGTTCGCATCCTCAACTACCTCGACGACTGGCTTATTCTGGCCCAGTCGAGAGAGCAGTTATGCGAACACAGGGACATGGTGCTCAGTCACCTCAGCCACCTAGGGCTTCGGGTCAACTGGGAAAAGAGCAAACTCACCCCCGGGCAGAGGATCTCTTTTCTCGGTATGGAGTTGGACTCGATGAGCATGACAGCGCACCTCACTGAGGCCCGTGTCCAGTCATTGTTGAACTGCGTGAGCACGCTCAGACGCAGAACAGCGCCACCACTGAAACTGTTTCAGAGGCTCCTGGGGCATATGGCATCTGCAGCCGCGGTTACGCCGCTCGGATTGCTTCATATGAGGCCGCTCCAACACTGGCTCCACGATCGAGTCCCGAGATGGGCGTGGCAGAGCGGCTCGTGCCGGGTCCAAGTGACTCCGCACTGTCGCCAAACTCTCAGCTTGTGGTCGGACCCTTCGTTCCTGCGGGCAGGTGTTCCCCTGGAACAAGTGTCCAGGCACTCTGTGGTCTCCACGGATGCCTCTACCACCGGCTGGGGGGCCACGTACAACGGGCATGCAGCTTCAGGTCTGTGGACGGGGCCTCAACTGCATTGGCACATCAACTGCCTCGAGTTGTTAGCAGTACGTCTTGCACTGAGCCGTTTCAAAACGCTGCTACTAGGCAAGCACGTACTGGTCCGTACGGACAGCACTGCGACCGTTGCGTACATCAAACGCCAAGGTGGTCTACGTTCCCGCCGCATGTCACAACTCGCCCGCCATCTCCTCCTCTGGAGTCAGAAGCATCTGAGGTCGCTTCGTGCCGTTCACATTCCGGGCCTGCTCAACCGTGCAGCCGACGAGCTCTCACGGCAGCAGGTGCTACCGGGAGAATGGCGACTCCATCCCCAGGTGTTCCAGCTGATTTTCAGGTGCTTCGGGACCGCACAGGTAGATCTGTTTGCCGCCCCGGACACGTCTCATTGCCAGTTGTTCTATTCTCTGACCGAGGGGACCCTCGGCACGGATGCTCTGGCACACAGCTGGCCCCGGGGCCTACGCAAGTATGCGTTTCCCCCAGTGAGCCTTCTTGCACAGACCTTGTGCAAAGTCAGGGAGGACGAGGAGCAGGTCTTGTTAGTTGCACCGTATTGGCCCAACCGGACCTGGTTCCCGGAACTAGTGCTCCTCGCGACAGCCCCTCCCTGGCCCATTCCTCTGAGACAAGACCTGCTCTCTCAGAGACGGGGCACATTATGGCACCCGCGTCCAGACCTCTGGAAACTCCATGTCTGGTCCCTGGACGGGACGCGGAGGTTCTAGGTGACCTACCCCCTGCCATCACTTCCGCTACGAGGCGCCTCTATGTGTTGAAGTGGAACCTGTTCGTTGACTGGTGCTCCTCTCACGAGGAGAACCCCCGATCTTGCTCGATCAGAGCCGTGCTTTCCTTCCTGCAAGAAGGGCTGGAGTGAAGGCTGTCTCCCTCCACCCTTAAAGTGTATGTTGCCGCTATTGCTGCACATCACGATGCTGTTGATGGTAAGTCTTTGGGAAAGCATGACCTGATCGTCAGGTTCCTGAGGGGAGCGAGGAGACTGAATCCTCCTCGCCCACTCTCTATACCCTCTTGGGATTTGTCTCTGGTCCTTTCGGCACTTCAGAGACCACCCTTTGAGCCTCTGCAATCAGCTGAGTTAAAAAGCTGGCACACGGCGCCTCGCTGACATCTGTAGAGCTGCGGGCTGGGCGACACCTAACACGTTCGCTAGGTTTTATAGCTTACGTGTTGAGCCGGTTTCTTCCTGTGTGCTCGCTTCTACTAGCCGGTAACACCGAAGTTCCCGCTCTAGTGTCGGCTTGCTGCGCCACTCCCTTCCTAGGAACGGATACGTGCGCTTTTTACTCCAGTCGAGTTCCCCATTGGCGAACCCTGTGAGTTCCTCCACACCCCTTCGGCAGTCAGACGTTGCGGAGCGTCCGACGCCAGGCCTAGTGTTCGTATGCTTGTGTAACTTGTGCTAGGCTGGGTTCCATATGTGCGATCCCTGCGGCGATCCCATATGTGTATTCTTCCACGACCAGCTCCCTGCGGTGAGCCCGTGTCTTCCCTTGCCAGAGTCTGCTCTGCCGTCACTGTCCGGTGTGTCTCCCCCTTCGGTTGGAGCCACCCCAGTGACATTCCATATGTCGCACTGCCCCGTCGGCCAGTCCATATGTGTATTCTCCACATGTCACCTCCCTTCGGGCAGGATGTGGCTCCGCAGCGTTCTTTCCCCTGGAAAGGTACGCTTTCCCAGTGTTATCCAAGAGTTCCACTGTGTGGGGTATAATGGAGGAGGGAACGGGAGACGTAACGTCCCGTCGCCACCGTTGCTGACCATCGCTGCATGGCCGTCACAAATTTTTTTGTGAATGTTTATACCCGCACGGCGGGGCGGGGGCGCGTGACGCGTTCACGCACGCCAACGTTCATTGGCTTGTTCTGTAGATACTCAAAGTTGATAGGGCTCTCTGAAGTGATCCCAATTACGTCGTCACGTCGACGTTACGTCTCCCGTTCCCTCCTTCAGGGAACGAGGGTTACATCAGTAACTGAGACGTTTTCTCCTATAACCATAATACACCAAAACACAATATAAATGAACAAAATACATAATTTTTATTAGCGAACGTAACGTTAGATGTAATCCAAATCTTTATAATCCATACGCAAGCAAGAAACAGATCCAAAATCAGCCCTTCATCCACATCCAGCGATCTCCATCTCCATTCTCAGCAGCGACCGTAAATGTCAAATCCCGCGCTCGTGATGAATTTAAATTCTAAAATTGCGCTCTCAAGAAGCGTTACGACATGTTTTAGGGCAGTGATATCAAACGCTCATTTGCTCTCGCCTGCTTCGTCGCAGATTGCAGCATGCCGTGTTTCAGTTGTTGAAACAACATTGAAATGCAGAAGCGCGCGCCGTCTTCACGCAGAGGGAAGCTGGGTTAACATTTTCATGGATTAATAAAAAAATAAATTATTATGATTACACATCTGTTGTTTTTCTTCATAATTTTAGCCTGCATAGTTTTAAGAAATGGTTATGGGTAGGTTTAGGGGCAGGAGTAGGATTAATGTTAGTGGCTCATAATATATTTTAATGCTATTAATAAAACTGGCATTTCCCTACACATCTCTGTCCATAAAGTGTTTTATTCTTTTTATATTCTGTATAAAATGAGTAATTTATATTTAGGTTTGGGAGTAGGGTTAAGGGAACTTACATTTATCTATAAAACAGTATAAGGGAAATGATACAGATATCTTTATGATTCGTAAACGTTTTGTAGCTGTGAATTCGTAATAATTCTACGTTGCAGACATGTCTGAATCATTCGTTTCAGCATCTATCCAAACGTGCAAAAAAAGTATGGTTTCAGTCTGTTGATAGGTTATAGACTTTCTACTGATATAAACTCTTTTTCACTTTAATTAGATAGTCCTAAAATGTATCTACTAACACTTAGTGGATAATGACTATTAATAGTCTACTGATCATAAACAATTTCTTTGTTGACAAGCAACAAATAAGAAACTACATGTAATCTTTAGTTGACTATCAACAGATTATCTACAAATGGTTAAAACATTTTTAAAAACAGTTTTAAATCAGCTAAAATAATCATTAATTTGATGCATATGAGGGTGCTTTCACATCTGTAGTTCAGTTCATTTGGTCCGGACCAAGGGTAAAAAATAATACTTTGTAGCATTTTTCAGGCGTTTTGGTTTCTTTTCACACCAGACTGATCGCTCTGGTCCGAATCAGTTTATGAGTTTATAAAACGAACCAAAATGCAGTCACATGACTACATCCACATCACTCGTTGGCCAGATATGTCTGACATTTCCATAACTGCACTTCGTTTGGTCAGAATTAACGTGCGGGAAAATCCGGCAGATAACACCGCTGTTTACTATGGAGAGACGACTGCGTGGGCTGGTTGTATCCTTCGTCATATTTTATTATATAGTTAACTACACCACTTTAGACAAACAAGATTATTTGAGAATGAAGCGAGGATGCGGCTGTTAATAATTTCTATCAGGCTCTGTCTGCACCTCCTCACAACTTAAAGTTTGTCCGCGAGTGCAAACTGTCAACAAACATTTCTCCTCATCCCATAATCACACTGACTACCAGTGTTGGGTAAGTTACTTTAAAAAAGTAATTAGTTATAGTTACTAGTTACTTCTCACAAAAAGTAACTGCGTTAGTAACTGAATTACATCATTACAAAAGTAACTAATTACCAGGGAAAGTAACTATTGCGTTACTTAAAAAAAAAAAAAAAAAAGTTTAAATATAAGACATTTCTTGGATACCCCCAATATGAAATGTTAAATTAATTAAATGGACACTAAATAGAACATGCTTCTTAAGAAATGTACCAAAAATAAATAAATAGTAATAGAAAATATAGCCTACACATACACATACACTAGTGCATATCATTAAAATGATAAAACTCACACACCTTTACAACT
The DNA here is from genome assembly GCF_951802725.1 of Rutilus rutilus. Taxonomy (NCBI): domain Eukaryota; kingdom Metazoa; phylum Chordata; class Actinopteri; order Cypriniformes; family Leuciscidae; genus Rutilus; species Rutilus rutilus. The sequence continues at coordinate 53,132 of NC_140224.1, forward strand.
GGTAGACTGTATTGCCTACTTGAAGTATTTTCTTCCTCACAATATTAAGTTTAACAAAAAGTGCTCTCAATATAATACTGAACAATATACCAACATAAATAATAATAATAAAATATAATCTTTTGGGGCTTTATTTTTATAACCTACAGAGAACGTCATCATCAGAGGTTAGCCAAATTCTAGTCGTGTTTGCCGCACAACAACCGGTCAAACAAATAGCCATATTTAAACTTTCCTAGCAGGTAATTTTGGAGTTTATGTTAGGCTATATAAACTAATTAAAACATTGCATATGATACCAATATGATACAGAGATTATTCTAATGCTGAAATGTGTAATTTATTTATAAATGAAGTATTTATGCTCGTTGCTCGGACACATTCGGTCTCTGTCGCGCACTGTCGAGAGCGTTCTCGGACACACTCGGGGCCCTATCTTGCACCCAGCGCAATTGACTTTGTACACTGACGCATGTATCATTCCTATTTTGCACCCGCGCAAAGCGAACTTTTCCCTCCACAGAAGCACGTCGGTTAACTAGCAAATACACTTGCGCTCCCGGGGGCGGTTCAGCGCAAAGAGGAGGCGTGTTCCGGCGCAAACGTTCCCTCATGCTATTTTGCAGGTTTAGAAAACAATTCCGCCAGTGACCAGGAAAAACCTAGTCTAAAGTCAGTGGCGCGTTGCGCATGTTATTCATGCTATTTTAAGGGCGCATGCTTGGCCATAATCAATGTAGCGTGTGCACAACGCGCATTACAATTTGATGCTCTCATCTACACAGAAGCAGCCGTTTTCATTTTTGCAAATCATACATTATTACTAGGAAAAATATTAGGTCTTGTAGGTAAGCCTAGGGCTTCTACGTATCCCTTTTCGAACAGTGTGATTATTATGCAAAAAAAAAAAAAAAAAAAAAAAGGTTTTGTTTTTCTTGATTTTGTTTTATTTTTATTGATGGATATTTAATGTGTTGCTGTCTTTGGTTTAATTTATTTTTTAATTGTTCGAAATAAAGATTCCATTCATTTATTCATATTAATACACGAGGGAAATCATTGTTGTGTCCATGAAGATGTGAAAATAAAATAGGCATATGTCACAGGTCGGGGTGGAGCGCCAGCGGGCCGCCCACCCCTTCACTTGCGTGCCGCCCCTGAGGAGCCGGCCGTGGACACAAAGGAAATGGCGGACACAGCATTCAAAATAAATATTCTTTATTAAATAATAAAAACAACATAAAGGCATTATCCGGCTCTAGCATCAGCAGGCTCTTCCCGTATCAGCAGGCCCTTCCAGCGTTAGCCGGTTCTTCACTAGCCTCAGGCTCTTCCAGCATTAACAGGCTCTTCCAGCATCAGCAGGCTCTTCCAGCATTAGCAGGCCCTTCCAGCATTAGCCGGTTCTTCGCTAGCCTCAGGCTCTTCCAGCATTAACGGGCTCTTCCAGCATCAGCAGGCTCTTCCAGCATTAGCAGGCCCTTCCGGCATTAGCCGGTTCTTCACTAGCCTCAGGCTCCTCCAGCATTAACGGGCTCTTCCAGCATCAGCAGGCTCTTCCAGCATTAGCAGGCCCTTCCGGCATTAGCCGGTTCTTCACTAGCCTCAGGCAGAGAGTGGAAGATACATGTAACTCACGGCGTTAGCAGATTCTTCAAGCGTTAGCAGGGTCTTCAAGCATTAGCAGGCTCTTCACTGGACTCAGACAGAGGGAGGAATAGACACGTGTAACTCACAGCATTAGCAGGCTCTTCAAGCAATAGCAGGCTCTTCAAGCATTAGCAGGCTCTTCAAGCATTAGCAGGCTCTTCACTGGACTCCGACAGAGGGAGGAATAGACACGTGTAACTCACAGCGTTAGCAGGCTCTTCACTGGACTCAGACAGAGGGAGGAATGGACACGTGTAACTCACAGCATTAGCAGGCTCTTCACTGGACTCAGACAGAGGGAGGAATAGACACGTGTAACTCACAGCATTAGCAGGCTCTCCAAGCATTAGCAGGCTCTTCACTGGACTCAGACAGAGAGAGGAATGGACAGCTGTGATTGCGAGTGAACAGCAGAAATAATTCCCACACTCACATTTCCACCACACACTGTAAGGTTTCACTCGTGCTCATTTCCACAATAAAACTGCAATTCAACAGACTCAGTGTACCAAGGCTTCCGCCCGCAATCCAGCCGAAGTTTTCTCTGGCTCTCTCATCTGTCTCTCTCATCTGTCTCTCTCGTCTGTCTCTCTCGTCCTCTCTCCCGCGGCCTCCCGCCGCTCACGTGCTGCGCGTCTCACCTCTCATTCTCGTCGTGTCCCCCTCTGCTTGTGCCTCTCTCTCCCGCGGCCTCCCACCGCGGCCACGGCCGCTCACGTGCTGCGCCTCGCCTGCCCTCCCCCGTCGTCTCTCTCTCTCCTTATATCCCATCCTAATAACAACGTGTCTCATAGTGCACAGCTGGCGGCAATTTCGGCTAATTATCCTGAGTGCGGAAGATTTGCGCTCGCCCGGAACTAAGCCGGTGTTCTCGTATTTTGGGTGCGGCGGGAAGCAAATCCCGGCGGACATTAGTTCCGCCTTGACTCAACCTAGAATTTTTCGTCACCCCGTGACACATAAATCTAGCTTACACATATCATACGCCCAAATTATCATACGCCTGTTTAACCGAAGCTAATTTGGGTGTGTTTGTTTCTCCATCCCCAATGTCACTCACTTCTCTGTGTTTTACGGCCGTGACGAGGACGTCGGTCTCCTCGGCTGTGAACCGCTCCTGGCGCGCGCCTGGCAAATCCGCCGTTATAATAGGAATCCGCTTAGAAAAAGCGCGCCTGCTCTTAAAGGGAATGTGAGATGTCGCTCTGATTGGTTTATTTCACGTTACGCCCAAACCACACCTATGAATAATGAAGCTACTTCAGACCAACCCCTTTTAGATTTGCGTCGGGCGCAAGAGTCATTTATCCCGCCCGGAAAATAGCAACAGCGCCGAGACCCGCCCACAAAGTTACTTGCGCTTTGCACTTTGACACTTGCGTTTCAGATCGTTAAAATAGGGCCCTCGGTCTCTCTCGCGCACTGTCGAGCGCGTTCTCGGACACACTCGGTCTCTCTCGCGCACTGTCGAGCGCGCTGGCTCGCGGCATTCGCCCAGTCCGGCGCCTCATAAACACACACACAGAGAGAGCCTACTCGGATGAAAACCGCTTCAGTGAGCTCAATTATAGTAACGCCGCATTTTTATTGACAGTAACGGCAACGGCGTTGTAACGGAGGAAACAGTAATTAGTTTGATTACTCGTTACTGACAAAAATAACGCCGTTAGTAACGCCGTTTATTTATAACGCCGTTATTCCCATCACTGCTGACTACCGCAACTGGTTTAGTCCAAAAATGTGCAGTTCTTTGGCAGTTGGTTCTGTTCAAGGTCGGATCACGTTCTCACCACAAACGAACCGCTCCAGAGTTCGTTTCAAAACGTACCGAGACCACCTCTTCGAGCAGGTCTCGGTACGCTTGTTTGGTCCGCTTTTGGTGCGCACCCGAGTGCGATTGCCGCATTCACACCTGCCCAAACGAACCGCACCAGTGGGGAAAACAAACTCTAGTGCGATTCAACCGAACTAAATGAGGCAGGTGTGAAAGCACCCTGAGACCCCTTAAATAGGATATACAGTATCATATACTTCATATGCTGACATGACTGTTGACATTTAACTGACAGATTGATCTTGAGTTGTTGGTACTCAATCTACAGAAAGTTAGTTGACAATTGAAAGTTAGTCGACAATTGGTTAATAACCTGTAGCAAAATAACATTGACAGTCAACAGGCACTTTTTTGTAAAATCTGTAGATTAACACTTGAATTGTACCTTATAGTTTGTAGGCAGTCAGTTGAACGTATGTTACTTGTCAGTTGAAACAGTGTTGTTGAATGTCAACATTGTAACCTGTTTCTGTTAGTTACAAAAATGTTTTGACTATCACAATACTTATTGTGATGCAAGATTTTTCAGGTGTTATCTGAAACGTTATTCTCTGTTGGGTTCCATTGTAACTATTAGTTTGTGTAGTGCTACACTTTGTGTTCTCTGCTTTCCATCTTCATTTTGGAGTAAAGTGTATGCAGGGTTTAAAGGGGAAGTTTTTTTTTTTCTCCTCTCCAACTTTTACTTCCCCGTAGATTTGCTAAATCCGCCACTGAGCATTAGCATGTCAAGTTAAAAACAAATATAAACCAATTGACACAGCTAGATTTAACCTTCTCCCACTGTCCCACATGTAAAAACATATTAACCTGCGTTCTGTGGCTTATTGAAGTGTGTGTGTGTGTGTGTGTGTGTGTGTAGAGGGTGGGGTTTGTTTATTACAGTAGAAGGCTGGTCTTGTCCTGAAACTATAAATGACCCGCAGCTCCTCGAGACTGAAGGAGATCATCGACAGACACACACACAGAGGAGGAACTTCATTCAGTGTGTGTTTCATACAGTTGCTGATCTGTGAGTGTGTGAGTGTGATGATGAACATCTCGCTGTTTGCTGCGCTCCTGGTGTGTGTGTGTGTGTGTGTGTGTGTGAGCGAGAGCTGCACCTGTTTTCCAACTCATCCACAGCAGTTATTCTGCAGTTCTTCGATAGGTACGTCACACTGGAGCTTAATCTTATTACATGTCAGAATCAGATTTAAAAAAATAGCAACACTTTCCAATAAGGTTCATTAGTTAATGTATTAACTAACATAAACTAACATCTTTGTTAACGTAAGTTAATAAAAATGTAACTAAAATTAAAGGTCCCGTATTATGCCCCTTTTCACAAGATGTAAAATAAGTCTCTGATGTCCCCAGAGTGTGTATGTGAAGTTTCAGCTCAAAATACCCAACAGATCATTTTTTACAGCATGTTTAAATTGTCATTTTTGGGGGCACAGAAAAACACGCTGTTTTAGTGTGTGCCCTTTAAATGCAAATGAGGTGCTGGACGACCCAGGGGGCGGAGCTTCATGACATCGCGCTCAGTCTCTCAGTCATCTCACGGAATGATTTTAATATCATAAACTCTCAGTAACGGCGTTCATTTCGAGTCAGACAATAATGCCTACAGAGTCAGAGTGCTGTATAGAGATGAAACAGGTATAGTTTAGTGGTTTAATTACGGTTATAATGTATTTGTCATCGGCTTGTAGGCTATGTATCCATTATTTATTAATACAGCCTACAAGTCTGCTGTCTGAATGATGATCAAACATATACTGATGAGTTTAATAAAGTTTATTGTACATCACACAAAAGATGAAGCGTCAGTTTTACTTCAGAAAATCACCGTAAGAGCTGAGTAAACACAGTAAGTTATAAGAAGTGCACAAGTAGCCAGTAGAGTCATTAAAGAAGGAAGTAGAGGGATGTAGTCCAAACGAGCCGTTCACTGTAGTCGACTTCTGTTAAATAAAATATCTCGCTTGGCATTGAACTTTGAGCTTTATAATTTTACAGATATTATTTATGCTCTAACAGCAACATTACACACTAACTAAAGTTTGAAACATGGGATCACGAAGAACGGGACCTTTAAAATTAACTAATGTTAACAAATACAACCTTTGAATTTAATACCGTATTAGTAAATGTTGAAATTAATATTAACTAAAATTAATAAATGCTCTATAAGCACAGTTCATTATTAGTTCATGTTAACTAATGTAGTTAACTAATTTTAACTAAAGACCTTATTGGAAAGTGTTACCAAAATAATTATATACTTGTAAATATGCATTTTATTGAATACTAAATATTCACAAAATGGCAGTAAATTATTCAAACATTTTTTTGATTCTCACTAATTTGTCTTTCTTATCTTTTAAATAACAGCGTATTGATTATGTATGTTCAGAAAGTCTTCCAGTTTTGTAGAATCTCACAAGTCAGAGGCCACAGGGCATAGCAAATACAATATCTTAACTTTTTGATTTTTACCTTGAAATTTTACATTTTTATTAACTATTAATTAAACTTTTCATTAAGTTACAAACCCACTGCAGGTCCTTCACAAACCCCAGTTTGACGTGATTTTTTTGATGACAAATTTTCACACAAAAAAAATTCTCTTTGTATTTTTGCATAGTACCAGAATATCCTATTCAAATCAATGTGATAAACAAGTTAAGGCTAAACATAAAGTCAGACGTAATCTGAAACTAATCAAAAAGTAGTCAGAAAATGTGTAACATAACAGATTACGTTACAAACTACAGTTCCCTTTCGAGGGAACTCGCACTGCGTCGAGAAGTTCAGTCCCTCTTAGCAAAGGGAGCCTTAGAGCAGGTTCCTCTTTAAGAAAGGGAATCCGGGTTCTACAGCCGGTAAAACGCAACACCAATCGAGATTGGACTTGTCCCATACAGGCTTTAGAGACTTAGCAGTTTTGGATCTAACTAACTGAGAGTAGTTTTGGATCTAACTAACAGTTTTGGATCTCTAACTAACTGAGAGTAGTTTTGGATCTCTAACTAACTAAGAATAGTTTTGGATCTAACTAACAGTTTTGGATCTCTAACTAACTGAGAGTAGTTTTGGATCTAACTAACTGGGAGTAGTTTTGGATCTCTAACGAACTTAGAATAGTTTTGGATCTCTAACTAACTTAGAATAGTTTTGGATCTAACAAACAGTTTTGGATCTCTAACTAACTGAGAGTAGTTTTGGATCTAACTAACTGAGAGTAGTTTTGGATCTCTAACTAACTGAGAGTAGTTTTGGATCTCTAACTAACTGAGAGTAGTTTTGGATCTCTAACTAGCTGAGAGTAGTTTTGGATCTAACTAACTGAGAGTAGTTTTGGATCTCTAACTAACAGAGAGTAGTTTTGGATCTAACTAACTGAGAGTAGTTTTTGATTTCTAACTAACTGAGAGTAGTTTTGGATCTAACTAACTGAGAGTAGTTTTGGATCTAACTAACTGAGAGCAGTTTTGGATCTAACTAACTGAGAGTAGTTTTGGATCTCTTACTAACTGAGAGTAGTTTTGGATCTCTTACTAACTGAGAGTAGTTTTGGATCTAACTAACTGAGAGCAGTTTTGGATCTAACTAACTGAGAGCAGTTTTGGATCTAACTAACTGAGAGTAGTTTTGGATCAAACTAACTGAGAGTAGTTTTGGATCTAACTAACTGAGAGTAGTTTTGGATCTCTAACTGAGAGTAGTTTTGGATCTAACTAACTGAGAGTCGTTTTGGATCTCTAACTAACTGAGAGTCGTTTTGGATCTCTAACTAACTGAGAGTAGTTTTGGATCTAACTAACTGAGAATAGTTTTGGATCTCTAACTAACTGAGAGTCGTTTTGGATCTCTAACTAACTGAGAGTAGTTTTGGATCTCTAACTAACTGAGAGTAGTTTTGGATCTAACTAACTGAGAGTAGTTTTGGATCTAACTAACTGAGAATAGTTTTGGATCTCTAACTAACTGAGAGTAGTTTTGGATCTCTAACTAACTGAGAGTAGTTTTGGATCTCTAACTAACTGAGAGTAGTTTTGGATCTAACTAACTGAGAGTAGTTTTGGATCTAACTAACAGAGTAGTTTTGGATCTAACTAACAGAGTAGTTTTGGATCTAACTAACTGAGAGTAGTTTTGGATCTCTTACTAACTGAGAGTAGTTTTGGATCTCTAACTAACTGAGAGTAGTTTTGGATCTCTAACTAACTGAGAGTAGTTTTGGATCTAACTAACTGAGGGTAGTTTTGGATCTAACTAACTGTTTTGGATCTCTAACTAACAGAGTAGTTTTGGATCTCTAACTAACTGAGAGTAGTTTTGGATCTAACTAACTGAGAGTAGGTTTTGGATCTAACTAACTGAGAGTAGTTTTGGATCTAACTAACTGAGAGTAGGTTTTGGATCTAACTAACTGAGAGTAGTTTTGGATCTAACTAACTGAGAGCAGTTTTGGATCTAACTAACTGAGAGCAGTTTTGGATCTCTAACTAACTGAGAGTAGTTTTGGATCTAACTAACTGAGAGTAGTTTTGGATCTAACTAACTGAGAGTAGTTTTGGATCTCTAACTAACTGAGAGTAGTTTTGGATCTCTAACTAACTGAGAGTAGTTTTGGATCCAACTAACTGAGAGTAGTTTCGGATCCAACTAACTGAGAGTAGTTTTGGATCTAACTAACTGAGAGTAGTTTTGGATCTCTTACTAACTGAGAGTAGTTTTGGATCTCTAACTAACTGAGAGTAGTTTTGGATCTAACTAATTGAGAGTAGTTTTGGATCTAACTAACTGAGAGTAGGTTTTGGATCTAACTAACTGAGAGTAGTTTTGGATCTAACTAACTGAGAGTAGTTTTGGATCTCTAACTAACTGAGAGTAGTTTTGGATCTCTAACTAACTGAGAGTAGTTTTGGATCTAACTAACTGAGAGTAGTTTTGGATCTAACTAACTGAGAGTAGTTTTGGATCTAACTAACTGAGAGTAGTTTTGGATCTAACTAACTGAGAGTAGTTTTGGATCTCTTACTAACTGAGAGTAGTTTTGGATCTCTAACTAACTGAGAGTAGTTTTGGATCTAACTAATTGAGAGTAGTTTTGGATCTAACTAACTGAGAGTAGGTTTTGGATCTAACTAACTGAGAGTAGTTTTGGATCTAACTAACTGAGAGTAGTTTTGGATCTAACTAACTCTCAATTAGTTAGATCCAAAACTACTCTCAGTTAGTTAGATCCAAAACTGTTAGTTACATCCAAAACTACTCTCAGTTAGTTAGATCCAAAACTACTCTCAGTTAGTTAGATCCAAAACTACTCTCAGTTAGTTAGAGATCCAAAACTGCTCTCAGTTAGTTAGAGATCCAAAACTGCTCTCAGTTAGTTAGAGATCCAAAACTACTCTGTTAGTTAGATCCAAAACTGCTCTCAGTTAGATCCAAAACTACTCTCAGTTAGTTAGAGATCCAAAACTACTCTCAGTTAGTTAGAGATCCAAAACTACTCTCAGTTAGTTAGATCCAAAACTACTCTGTTAGTTAGAGATCCAAAACTACTCTCAGTTAGTTAGATCCAAAACTGCTCTCAGTTAGTTAGATCCAAAACTACTCTCAGTTAGTTAGATCCAAAACCTACTCTCAGTTAGTTAGATCCAAAACTACTCTCAATTAGTTAGATCCAAAACTACTCTCAGTTAGTTAGAGATCCAAAACTACTCTCAGTTAGTAAGAGATCCAAAACTACTCTCAGTTAGTTAGAGATCCAAAACTACTCTCAGTTAGTTAGAGATCCAAAACTACTCTCAGTTAGTTAGATCCAAAACTACTCTCAATAAGTTAGATCCAAAACTGCTCTCAGTTAGTTAGAGATCCAAAACTGCTCTCAGTTAGTTAGAGATCCAAAACTACTCTCAGTTAGTTAGATCCAAAACTACTCTCAGTTAGTTAGATCCAAAACTACTCTCAGTTAGTTAGATCCAAAACTACTGTCAGTTAGTTTTGGATCTCTAACTAACTGAGAGTAGTTTTGGATCCCAGTTTCCATGCATCACAGTTGCTTTGGCATTCCAGTCCTTGTTCTGGGATAATCAGGCATAGAATGACTGGCATGAGTTTGTACAGACATGCAGATGCCTGTGGCTTTCACCGAGCCCATACAGTAAATAGAATCAAAATTTGATTTTTATATCAAGTATTCATTTCCTGACCTTAAAGGTAAAGCGGAGGATCTTTCCGAATTTTAGATAAGACCCGCCCTCTCCACTTTTTGAAAAGTTTGATTGATTCACCAGAATGATTGACAATTAGGAGGACCAATAGTATAGGTCACCCACCCGGAAGTAAAAAAATCTCCCGCTATACCTTTAAGTATCCGATTCCCACCGTAACCTCTTCAGCTACAGTATGTTTTAGGTACATCTAGCTGGACTATATTTAGTAATTGATTTTTAAAGGTATTAAAGGACATTTAAGAATCAATAAGAGAATCAATTCTGTAAGACACAGGTGATTCCCTTCAATGACACAACTACATTCTGAACTGTTATTTGACACTGCCTGAAATGATTCTTTTAACATAATAGACTACACACGTAATACGCATGTGCACGCAGTCTGCGTTTTCACAGATTCACGTTTTTGAAATTTACACGGAGATGATAACGTTTTAGAATTTCTTTTTAAAAACTTGCACCTTGGAACCTATTTAAAGTTTCCATTCTTGTGCCACCAAACACTGTTTTTGTGCAAATGAACGGCCAGAATGCATTAAAAGTTTTCTGTTTTCAGTTAAAACAGTGACATGTAAGCGGCCCCCTAAGTTAATAACTAATGATCTTTGCAATGGAAGTGAACTACTTTTAATGGTACAAAACTAACTTTAGCTGGACAATAACTTTATTCTAGAGCTGCTGTAAAGCCAAAACAATCTCTGTTATTGTAATTTCCTATTATCACTGTAAAGCTGCTTTGCAACAATCTATATTATTAAAAGCGTTATATAAATGAAGGTGACTTGACTTGACTAATGCGCTCAGAATCATATGCTATAGTATATAACAACTGATTATTTTCCCATTAGTAATGCAAGCTAAGGTAACTGGGAAGAAGAACATACCCAGAGAGAGTAATGAAGATGACATGGTTCAATATGACATCAAAGTGATGAAGGTGAGCTAAAGTATTGATGATCATATAAATGTTCTGCTGGGAATTATAATGATCTGATTTTTTGATCTGACAAAAAAATCTGATTATAATGACCTGATTTCCGCATGCTTTTCCTGGGCCAGATTGGCCTGACATCCAAATCAGCAACATCTTGAGCAACATAAGCAAGCTGAAATTCAGTGCAATCTATATACAGACCCTTTCCAAAAAAAATGTAATATCATGGAAAAGTTTATTTATTTCCATAATTCCATTCAAAACGTTAAACTTCCATAGATTATAGATTCAGGGCCCACATCTTAAACGATTTCAAGTATTTAGTTGTTTATTTGTACATAATTTGGGCTTCCAGCTCATAAAACCCACAAAAACAGGATTTCAGAAAATTAGAATATTACATGAAATCACACAGTAATTCCACAGTGATACCATGGTCATTGAACCAGGTTTTGGTTATTTTGGCAGTGTGGGCAGGTGCAAATCCTGCTGGAAAATGAAGTCAGCATGAAGTGCTCTGAAAATGTCCTGGTAGACGGCTGCGCTGACTCTGGATTTAACAAAGCACAGTGGACCAAAGTCCTCTTTTCTGATCTCATTTGGAAACCAAGGTCCCAGAGTCTGGAGGAAGAATGGAGAGGCACACAATCCAAGATGCTGGAAGTCCAGTGTGAAGTTTCCACAGTCTGTGTTGGTTTGGGGAGCCATGTCATCGGCTGGTGTTGGTCCACTGTGCTGTCCACTCAACGCAGCCGTCTACCAGGACATTTCCAGAGCACTTCATGCTTCCTTCAGCAGACAAGCTTTACGGAGATGCTGACTTCATTCTCCAGCAGGATTTTCACCTGCCCACACTGCCAAAAGAACCAAAACCTGGTTCAGTGACCATGGTATCACTGTGGAATTACTGTGTGATTTCATGTAATATTCTATTTTTTTTAAATCCTGTTTTCGTGGGTTTTATGAGCTGGAAGCCCAAATTATGTACAAATAAACTAAATACTTGAAATCGTTTAAGTTGTGGGCCCTGAATCTATAATTCAGGAAGTTTAACCTTTTGAATGGAATTATTTAAATAAATAAACTTCCATGATATTCAAATTTTTTGGAAAGGGTCTGTATTTTATTTAGAACACATACAAATGTCATTTACGTCTTTTAGATTTGTCAAGAGATTTAAAGTGTCGTTGTTGAAGAGTGCGCATGTGTGAACAAGCTCTAGTGTAAGAACGAGCCTATGATTGAATCTAGAAATAAAACAAAAAAACTGAGAAAAATTAGTATAAATATTCCTCAGATGCCATGTTCATCATTTATAGTAATTTGAACGACCAATTTGCGACAATACAGTTTTGTGAAACAGTCGTGACTAGCTAGATGATTTCTTCAATGATGCATGCATCGTACTATAGTAGTGAAGCAGCGAGTTACGGCGTTGTACGGGAAACACACCCCAGAATAGTCCATGATTTAAATGGAGAGTCACAGTTTTTTGGGGGTTCTTGTCGACACATATACATGAACGTGTGACATACGCTTTGGAAACACGGTACGTGAAGCTTCGAAACCTTTGCCAAGCTTTTTTGCTGAAATCACGTGACTTTGGCGGTTTGATACACGCTCCGAATCACTGGGTCGAAACAAAGGATTCGAAGCTTCACGAAGCGTGTTTCTGTAGCGTCCGTCACTATAGACTCTATTTTAAATTGAATAATTTTTAAATAGTGGATCTGCAAAAAATCCAATACACTGCTACAGTATACTATACAAACAATGGTTTTACAAAATCATGGTTTTGCAGGTGTTCAGAGGTTCTTCTGAAAGAATAAAGCAAATCAAGCATGCCTATACAAATGAGATAATGTGTGGGGCCATACTTGGAAACGGCCAGCATTTGCTTTCAGGTAAATACAAATACAAAATCCTTAACTCAATCTGTTTGCAATCACATCGTTATCTATAGGGCTCAGCTGATTGGTTCCTGCCAATCAGTAGCCAATGAGCTCGATGCTCAACCTTCAAATGCTTGGTCAGTGTTTACTGTAACATCTTTCAGAAACCCACCACCTTCCCCAGCTCCACCTGTATAGATCTGCTACGGGTCATGCATGTATGTTATATTGAACAGCAACATTAGGCAACATTCGAAAGCTTACAAACTCAGAAATTCATCCTGTGAAAACTATTTTGAAATTGGACGTTGCCTTACCATGGAAATGGTACTTTAAATTATTTTAGCAGGCTCCTCCCCTAGTGGGCGGGGTCAGGTTTCATATTACAAAATGTATTTTAACTACTTTATTATCTAATCTTTTCTAATCTTGACACAACACATATCGTCGGAAAGGTCTGAGTCTCAAGGTTCCATGTTTGGTGACTGTTTTGTGATAGAAGATAGAAATTTGAACAGAAATGTATTAATTTGTTACAGGAGAATGCATCAAAAAACATGACAAATTATGGAATTTTGGTACAATGTTTAAGCAAAATCTCATAGGAACTTACATTTTTGTGATATTAACTTCAAATTTGGAACACAACTTGGTTAGATATGTGGTTTTGATTTTATAGTAATTTTATAGTAAAAAAAAAATAACACTAACATAATTAACTAACATAAGTCTAACTATTAGGTTAGACTAGTGTGCTTGAGCATTTAGAGCACACACTTTTACTTCTGATTTACTCTAAAATGCTTTTATAACGTAATCATTTTTTAAATAATTTAAATCAATCACTAGCTCAAGTAGAGCATTTATTTACTGCTCGATAACCCAAGACTCAGCTGTATGTGGCTTGCCGTCTGCTGCATGACATGTTCCCTGGTTTGTTTTAATGTGTTTTATGACTTTTTTATATCAAAATGTCGTCAAGAGTTTTTGGTTCCACTTTATATTAAGCGGTTTTAAGTACTATGTACTTACATGAACTTACATTGAAATTAATAATTTGATACAATGTACTTATTGTGTAACTACATGTTTTTACATTATACTTACATTTGAAAAATTCCTGCATGTAATTACAGCTGTAATTAATTTATGTAATTACATAATTTATTTATTGTAATTAACTAATTTAACAGGAATTAGGAAACACTGACTAACATTATGAGTGGACCTCAGGGAATATAAAACAAAAATGAAATATACAATGTTTTCTGTCCCTTAGGATATGTGGACACGGATAGCAGACTCTTCACTACAATGTGTGACTTCAATATGAGCTGGCACAGTCTCTCCTTAAAGCAGAAAAACAACATCAAATACAGATATCCGATGGGCTGTGACTGCAAGGTAAGAACACGTTTATTTAGAGATGCATGAAATATCGGCCACCATATGTTCATTTTTGGATGTTATCGTTATCGGCCCAAATAAAAAAAATTGTCCGATATATTAAAAAATGTATTATTTCCTTCAGCTGAAACACTTCAGATGCGCACTGTTCACCATGATGGTTTTGAGTTGCATGAAATATGATTCAAATCACTTCAAAAAAGGAAAATACAGTAAAGTGTCAACACAAGTCTGTCATAAAGACTACATAAAATTATAATGAAAACATCATTATAATAGTTTGTTTTGGACATGGATTTTAAGGTTGAGACTTTTGTTTTTGTAATCAGGCTCTCAAAAATTATATAAAAACTTGGATTTAGATTTATCAATATATCGGTATCCCTACATTTATTTAAACCCAGCTGACAATGATCCAAACATTACGACAACTCTGTAAAGATGAAATGAAACCTTCAATCTAAAACAATTTTCTCATGTGTTTTATGTTTTGTATCATACACAGTAAAAAACATTGGGATAATTTTAAACCTAACCATTTTTTTACACATGTTGGGTCATTGTGTTGGGTTATTTTCCAAAAATGTTGGGTAATTTTTTCAAATCGTTGGGAAATTTCCAGTAATAACCCAATGCTTTGGGTTAAAATAGGTGCTATACCACCCCATATTTGGGTTACTCGTTGGGTTATTTTTAAGTGAGCAGTTAAACAATTCTAGAATACTAACTCGTTCACTAATTAATTTCAATGTCCAAAAGTACCCTGACATAGACTTGATATTAGGGTGTGTGTAGGCAGAAGAAGACGAGGAAGGCAGAATTGCTCCAATACAAAGTGTTTACTTACAAATATAACAAAACGGCAGGATACATACACAGGCTGTGACGTTACATAGACGAGAACGGACCAAGACTGACTGAACAGAGGGAACTAAATACAGACACTGATGAACACAAACCAGGTGACACAGATGAAAATGATTGACAAGACACAGGTGATGATAATGAACAAATGATGGTAGATATGGCAACGGATGAGTGGCGGGAAAACAAAAGAAATGTGACTAACAAGGCTGAACAGAAACACAACAGTTACACTTGATTTATGAAGGACAAATTTACCATAGGACAAAAAACCATAACTGGTTTTACTACCAGTTTACTAACAGTTAACTACCATAACTGGTATATTATATTGTATTGTAATATATTAATCTGTGAATGGATCTGCAGATCTCCATCTGCACTCGCCAGCCCTGTCAGCCCAGCTCTAGGAGCGAGTGTGTGTGGGACAACCGGTCTTCCCCATGGTCCGAGCCATTTCAAGACTCCGCCTGCTTCAGACACAGTGACGGCTCCTGCAACTGGTACACAGGAACGTCCAAAAACCACACACACATCTGACGTCTGAAGACCCAGAGCACCACTGAGTCTGAGTGTGAAAGAAGCTGCTTGATGCTGATCAAATCTGAACACAAGCAAGACCTTTAACCCCCTGCATCCACCCAGAATAATTTGCATAATTGCATTGGATTATTAGCATGTTATATTACTCTAATGCTTTCATATGACGACACATTGTTTCTTTTAGGTCATTTGATTTTCTATCTAAAAAAAAGCAATTCAGTGATTTATTTTGAATTGAAAAAAAAAAAAGGGTATATGGGCAAAAATGCCATTTTCAACTGATCTTTAATGCCTAAAGAAATCAGGAAGATGCAGCGTGGGCCTTTTCCACATTTACACTTCTAAATGAATCTTTAGCATGTTACAATTTATCTGCATAATTTTGGCTTGCTGTAGTTTAATGAGGTATTTTTAACAAGTAATAAAACGTTTTCAAAGCGTAAACATTTAATAAAAATGTGCTGGAGTTAAGGAAGCTACTGTGTCTATATCTCTCTATTATGAAGCAAAGCTCATGTTTTGCAATAGTTGTTGTGGTCGTTCGCAATAAATCCTGCTGATTGCGAAACATTAAAGCATGTGATGCAGCCGCTTTAGCTTAGCTTAGCTTAGGGTTAGCTTAGTTTAGCTTAGGTTAGTTTAGTTTAGCTTAGCCTAGGTTAGGTGGGTTAGTTTAGTTTAGCTTAGCTTAGCTTAGCTTAGCTTAGTTTAGCTTAGCTTAGCTTAGCTTAGCTTAGATTAGTTCACTTCATTCACTTCACTTCACTGGGTTCATTCCCCAAATAGCAAGCGATGATTGACAGATGCGTAAGGCCTATCATTAAAAACAGACTGAAAATCGACACCAATAAAGACTCCCGCTCGATCCCCCTTCCACTCCCACGGCCGCCGTCTGACTGATGTCATAAGCGAGGACAGTAAGGCACGGTACTTCTGACTCCAGGGGCCTGTACCATGAAGCCGGATTAGGTGGCTAGCCAGCTATGTTTCAGCTTAGTTTCCGCCAACCCTGGGTTTTAGGTACTATGAAAGTAGCTCGGCTTTAATCGGTGTTCGTTGCCATGGTATCTTACGCTGCACGGCTAACCTGCTCCGGGGCAGGTTATGTTCTGGATTCGAGATCTCAGACTGAAGTTTGACCAATCAGCTGAGAGCAAAGAAACATATAGGTGACGTAACTTATTCCAAGTGTTTGTTGCAATGACTTCACCTTTTCTTCCAAATCCGGTGGACATCTCAGCGCAAATTGTTAGACGAGCACTTTGTAAAGAAAGAGTTTTTAGCCTGACAAAATCCCCTTGCCTTTCCTGATAGTTACTTGTATGAAAGATACAGCTTTTCCGCGGAAGGAATGTCTTATTTTGCGAACTTCTTGAGCCGCACATAAATAATTTAACACGTCGAATTCATGCACTTACTGTACCGCAAATGGTATTGCGTTTGTGTTTTTTTTGCAAGTGGTACATACTGCACGGTGGGTGATGCACAGAAGCTGGGGGAAAACGGTTTGTCGAACCATTCGCAAGGTGGTCCTTGCTCTGCAGGAGTACATGAATAGTTTCATTAATAGTGTTCCCCGGACATTTATCGACTAGTCCATAAAAGAGGGCTTTTATAAAATTGCCGGTAAGATATATTGATAGGGAACACTTTTTTTTTTTTTTTTTTTAAAGCACATTTCACAAATGTACTATACAATATAATACATGTTAAGAATTATTTTAAATCTTTATTATTATTCTGTTAATCTTATGATAGGATTCCCTATAATTGCTCCAGTCTCCACTGCTCTAAGAGAACATGAGGCAGATGTTAATAGGAAATCCTATCACTTCAGGTAGAGATGTGAATTTGTGAGATGATTATTTTCTGTGAGATGAATCTTTAAATTAGTAACATTAACAGATATAAAAATGATCTACTAAACATTTCATCTGCTGATGACTTGTGGTCATGAACGTATGATCACAAGTTTGGATGCTAAATGGCCTGGCTCCAGTGCTTGACTCACAAATTTTCCATGAGTCTGTGTTGTGTCAGCGCTTTGAGGAAAGCAAGTTAAATTTGGTACAGTACAAAACAGTTAATTTGAACTGAGATAGAAAAACCTACACAATAACCCCCTGACCTCAGACAGGGCCACAGCACCGCTTCAATGTGGCCCTCAGTTAAACCAGAGTGAAGATCGAGATGACCTTTGGCATCCTAAAGGCACATTTCAACTGTGTTCAGTGCTTAAGAGTCACCAGAGCGGGCATCAGAGATAGTGGCTGCATGCATGTGCCATTCTGCACATTATAGCCACCAGTAGAACAGAGCGAGAACCACCACAAAACCAGCTTCTCCCCGATGAAACTGACCCGATCACACTTGACCACCCAGCTGGTGCAGATGTAGATGCAATCACCATACAATATTACACTTAATAAAAGCACATTGAAACTGCAGATAAGTCTCAAACTGTTTTATTGGTTTTGTGGGATGAGAGGGAGAAAGAGAGCAAGAGAAAGTTTCATTAATAAATATTAATACTAAAGTGTTACTTGGTTAAATAAGTTCACAAACTGAGATCAGTTTTATTCAGCTGTTTGATCTCCATTTTTTTTTTTCTCAGCTCACAGTCAGCTCCTAGTGAACAGTCTAGTTCAAGTCTCCTTTAGTGTGCAGTCTAAGTCTCCTTTAGTGTGCAGTCTAAGTCTCCTTTAGTGAACAGTCTAGTTCAAGTCTCCTTTAGTGTGCAGTCTAGTTCAAGTCTCATTTTGTACAGGGCCCTGACTGAGTCTGTTTCCACCTGAAACATAATTCCACCACAAACATGATCATTACAAGTTTTCTGGAGGCTCATCAAATCACAAAAAGTTCCTTGACTTCCTACAAACACAGGACTGACTGTAATTTATGTCAAGGGTTTTAAATCCTTACACATTTCTTCTGAAGGCCATTGAGGTAGAGGCCTCAGTTTCTGGGGCAGGTTATGAAAAATCCTTCAATAAAAGAGATGTGTAAGGGCCAGTCCCTTTTTTATGCCACACATTCAAATGTTTGCCATAATAAAAAGCCCAGTGCATTCACATCAGCAACTGTCTGAGAACACACAGACAGAGTGTCTTCATTTCCTCCACCCTAATAAATAAAAATAGGCCAATGTAAAGCATAACTGTTGTAAAGCAGGTTATGTTTCTGGTGTTCTGTCTGCTGCATACTGACCTCTGTGTGGGAGACTGTGTGTATGTGTGCTGGCTTCAACAGGGACACTGTATTTCTCTCTACTGCAGAACATACAGTCAGCCATATTTACAACTTAAAAGTAGTAATGTATTGCACACGTACCGTACCATTGTTACTTACTTAAAGGAGCCAGCACCAGGGTCAGATTGTACAGCACCTGTAATCCCATCCATAATCGGCCGCCCCTTGCCTACTCAGAGCCAACTCCTCCGCCAGTGTATTCTGGTTTTCTGAATTTAACTCTTTATTTCTGTTTGCTGCAAACAAGTGTTTGTGATCAAATGTTCACAAAAGTATTAAAAGGTTGTGGTAAATACTCACCACTTTGAAATATTATTTTTATATTTTGTCTTTATCTGCTGCCAAGAACATTTGGAGTTGGGGTTGCATCTAAAAATCAAGGAATATTAATCTTTCTTAGTACATACATGTACATTTTTTATATATTATACAAAAAGGCTAGGGTATAGTAAACATATAGGCTACACATACATATACATAATTTTACATAAATATAGAACGTAGGCTACGTATTTGTTTAACTTACACATTAACAATCAGCAATCTTTCTCCAACAGTCTTCTCTTGCTTTGGCAGCAGAGACCGTATTGTTTCGAGCTTGAAATACATATTTAAATTCATCGTAATTCTGAATAATTATCTCTTGCTCCTCCGCGGAAAAATATAACGCTCTCGCTCTACTACCCGCGATTGGTTGTTCAGTGTCGACGTCACTCTTTTATGTGCACGCGCGCGTGGAGTAATCATAGCTTAAAGATCAAAGCCTGAGTTGACAGAGAAAGTTGATGAGCTGCATCATGGTACCAATAAAGCCTGATCGCATCGGTTTGGATTTGTCAACTCAAAACCAATCCTGTAACCCCGAGTTTGTTCAGCTACCTTCATGGTACAGGCCCCAGGGGCCTGTTGCACAAAACTAGGATAAGGGATTAAGCCAGGATATCTTGGTGATCCTGGCTCAATTGATCCGTAATCCGGTTGCACTAAAGCTGGATAGGGGGCAGGAGGATATGTTATGGTATAAATTACCATGGAGATTTATTCTGTGGAGCTAGCCTGCTCCAGACCAGGCTAAATTCCAGGATCTATTTAATCTCATCCCTAATGTCAGTCAGCAGTCACCACAAATGGAAACCAATAGTTATTTCACTGCTCACTATACATTGTTATCACATATAACTAGACCCACTGTCATTATTTAAACGTTTGTGATCATTAATTTCAATCATTTTGGATAAATAATGATTTTTAGATGATGTTGCTATCATTAGATAATTTACAGTTTCCCATAGACTATAAGGCTATATATAAAATGATAGAATATTAGGGCCACAGAGGGAAAAAAAAGACAAGTCATAATATTGTAACCAGTTGTTTTAAAGGAGGACAGTTGTTAAAATGACAGATGCATAGGCGTAATTCTATGGGGGGACAGGGGGACACGTCCCCCCCAATATTCAAAGAAGGACAATTTGTCCCCCCCAATATTTGATCATACTGTATGATTATGCGGGCAATATCGATGTGATTGCAAATACGTCTTTCTTTCCAGCTCCGAAAATATAAAATCCCGGCCGGTCCATTTCCCAAATCCATTCGACTGGCCTTACACTATACATTAACAAAACCTATTTCTCCTGAAATCCATGTCATGTTTTCCCTATACCTTTAGTAGCTCGTGCACCGTCAGTGAGTTAGGAAAAACCAAACAGAAGAAGAGTTAGGAGCGCGAAATCTGACAGAGCAGGTGACGGCGGTGTCGTCTCACATGGTGAAATCTCATATGGCAGGTGACGGCGGTGTCCTCGCAGAGAAACCGAAGTACAGTTGTAAATTCATGTTTCCATTTATGGGTATTGCCAGAGTTTTTCCTGCATAGAGAATTATGAGGCGGCTGCCTCCGTCAAATTTCGTGCCGCCTCCGGCTCTCGACAAAACTCGGACAGACAGTCACATGGTCAGATACACTTTCCCCACCGTGATGGTTCTGTTGCGGTTATAAAAATATTTAAAATAATCTAATTTAATACAGTTATAATTTTTCAATGTAAATTATTTAATTTGATTGGTAACAGCCTAGTGTCTTATTATTTTAATTGGATATATTTATCAAATTTAAGAATTTAAAATGAAAGATGGAGCATACAGTTAATAAAATTAGGGGGGAAAATGCCCTTTATAAAGGTACAAAAAACTATTCTGAGTGTTTTCAAACAGTGATGTAATGAAAAATTGACAATTTTAAGTTTGAAGGGAGTAAAGCCTCTGTTTAGGCTATTAAGGAAATATAATTTTGCCAAAAGAAGAACTTTTATTTTAAATAAATGTTCATTTTAAATCAGCATGTCAGTGTGATATGTTACCATATTATCATGCTTAACACTAAGAATTTGAATAATTGTAATGTGATGATCAGATGCAGATATCTAAATCAGAGAATATCATAGGTTCGGGCGGTTTGCGGGTGGATTATTTTTAACAGTGGATTCGGGTGACTCAAAGTGCACCAGATTAATGAATTTACCTTTAAAATGTACAAAATTTTCTTCCGGGGGAGCATGCCCCCGGACCCCCCTAGAGGTACCAAGTACACAGCTGTCCCCCCCAATGTGTGATTGACAATTTCGCCCTTGGACAGATGTGGGGCATTTCGTGAAATTGTACTTCAGTATGGTTTCATAAACAAAGACATGCTGATGTGCCAGAATATTAAGTATCACATTGTCATAAGTATCAAAACTGTAAAAAGAATATGTAGCTTTTCTGCAGAAAGAACCAGCCTCATAAATTTATGACTTTATCCTTTTTCCTCAGTGTGGCCCTAGTACTCTGTCATATAAACAAATACACAAATACACATTCCATATGAATATAAAAACACAATGTGTAACATTATGTTCCTTTATTGAATAAGGACAAAACAAAGCAGGTAAACCATCAGCTCCTTTCGAAACTGAAGTCACAGTGACTCTACAAGATGGAAAGCACAGAATCAAAGCATATTATACAAAATGATACATACACAGTCAAAGGTCTGTATATAACACACCCTGCATGTCTGCACACTAAAATAAATGCAGGACAAATCAAATATCAAAAAAAAAATCTTAAATAAAGATGTATTTTCTTGATTTGCTAAATGACCTAGCAAAATAAGTATAGTTTAGACAAAAAATATAAACTTTAAGTAAATGTGTGCTTAAAACAAGCCAAAAAATAAAAAATCTGTCAATATAATAAGAAAAATTCTCTTGAAATAAGTTTACTTTTTCCATAAACACTTAATTTTAGAAAAGTTCTCTTGTTTCACTTCAATTTTTTTGCTTATTTTCCTAGGTAATTTTGCTCAAGAAAATATTTAAGATTTTTTTTAGATATTTTTTTTTACTGAAAACAAGACAAAAATACTAAGTAAGAAAGACATTTTTGCAGTGCAGTGAGCAACCGACCTTGGGTCCTTTGAAAGGCGCTATATAAATTAAAGTGATTATTATTATAGCTCATCTATTTATTCAATAAAATTTTATTTATATAGCACTTTTCACAATTGTTTCATTCTGTCAAAGCAGCTTTACATTAATAAAAGCAGGAGAAACACACACAAAAAAAAAAAACGGTGGACAACATAAGAAGCAGAGTACAACGGCTAAGATTAAACCGTACTGAGCGTAGTAACGTTAAATAATAATGTAAGGCTTTAATAATAATTTATCATAGCTTTATACAGTGTGATGGAGTTACTTTACACAATTTCACTCATATCTGCAGTGCATTTCAATTAAAAATTTTACCGTTTCATAATTACAGTACAACTGCGTTTTTGGAGCTGTGAATTAAATATTTGAATTGTAATTGTGATGTTTCAGCGGAGCGGTGAGTGTGTAATTGTGCACTACTTACGCATTCAGGCGGTCTGCAATACTTTGCCACACTTTTTCTCTTTGCTTTATCACTGTGGCGGTGTTGCCTTTCTTCTTAATTATATCTTTTACCTCCTCGTATGCCTCCATGAAGATTTGTGCTTCCGACGGGGAAAAGTACGCGGCTCTAGTTGCCATGGTAAATCAGTTAATCTGTGATCTGTGATCTGTGGCGGGGTCTATTTGAGTGAGCCGTGAGCGCGCACCTATCCAGGATTGGTTTCACCTGGCTTAATGAATCCGTGTCTGCTCATCCTGGCTTGGTCTTTGTGCAACCAATTAAGCCTGGACGCACATGTTTTGGCTTCATTGAGCTCAGCTGAGTCATTTATCCCGGATGTCTTAATTCTACTTTTGTACAACAGGCCTCTGAAGGTAAACGGCCTGGGGTCGATGTGGAAAGTTGATTGTTGAGTTAACTTAATCTTATAGATTCTATGATCACACAGATCTCATGGATTATCTTAAAATACTCCGTTAAGTTATTCATGGTCACTCAGAAAAGAGGAAGACATCATTCAGTCATGCAAATAATAAAATGCTCAAGTAATGCTGAACTATAAATCTTGAAATCGCTATGGCTTAGTGATTATGAAAGTGCTGTGATTTGTGGATTAGCCTACTGATAAGCGCGAGTCTGAAGAAACAGGCGTTTATTTATTCATTCATTCTCAGTGTTGAGAAACATATGTTACGTTATTGTGTTAATTATGTTACATATTTCTTTTGTGTAGTATACTTGAATAACATGAGGAAACGTTTGTCAGCTTGTGAATCTTTACTGAACAAGGCAACATCGACGTACATCTAGCTGATTGGTTATGCTATTATTGGACTCCTGTCTATTCACTGTCAACTGTTTTCTATAAATATGTTTGTATTGGCTAACATTTATTCAGCTAATGCGTGTCCTGCTTAAAATGTGCAATGTTCAAACGCAAAGACAGCACGTCACAAAGAGAAGCCCTTTTCCACGTGGTATTTAGTATCATATTTGGATATTGGAAAATAAAATAATTAGCCTATCTTAATTTCACACAATGTTCCTATGTTTTTATCTATATATTGTTACGACCATCTAGGGGTCTGTGTCGTAACAAAAAAAAAGAGTGAAATGAGTCTCACTACCAGAGAGATTAGGAAAACGTATTTACTTTTATTTACGGGCAAAAGGAAACAAATTCCAACTTCAGAGGATGACAAGGCCAAAATAATAAACAAAATCCCCTTTGTGTTATATTAACTAAATTCCTAAGCAAAGAAAAGAAAATGAAATACACAATCCTTCCCTAACTCCCTAAATAAAAAACAGAGTGCAAAACATGTACATCAAAAGAAATGGCGTCAAACCTCCTACAGCCCTTAATACGTTGACAGTACAAATCACCCAATATTTACATAAGGTAATTTAGACAATACAGGTTCATATCAATAGCAGGACATAGCATTAAACGAACTCTTTCTCTCTGGCAAGATACTCAACCCTACGAGGAGCGAATTAACAGGCAGCGACGCGAGCACACGGTGGCACAAAGGGCATCTGGAAGGTGTTTGGGGTGGTCCTTTTATTCTGGCTGGTTGTGGAGACGAACCAATCGCCGCGTCCGGTGAATTATCTGGAGGAACACCCATCTGAAAAGCAAGCAAATACCCAGAAGGGACACCAGAGGGCAGAACAACACACAAACTCCTAACACCCCCATCCATAAAATAAAACATGTTTTAAATACTAATTAACACGGGATAGAGAATCAGCTACCACATTGTCGGTACCCTTTTTATGAAAAATGTTCAAACTGTAACCCTGACAAATTAACGACCAGCGCATGAGACGATGGTTGGCATTGGACATGCGTTGGAGAAATATTAATGGGTTATGATCAGTGTAAACATTCACTGGTTGTACAGTGGAACCGATGTACACTTCAAAGTGTTGCAAAGCAAAAATTAAAGCAAGGGCCTCCTTTTCAATGGTACTGTAACTTAGCTGATGTCTCAGGAACTTCTTTGAAAAAAAAACTAACAGGATGATTTAGACCATCATTCCCAACCTGTAATAATACAGCACCAGCACCACTACCACTAGCGTCAACTTCCAGCAAAAAGGGTTTTTCAAAGTCAGGGGCAATAAGCACAGGGTTTGTACACAGCAACATTTTTAGAGCATTAAATGCAGCTTCACATTCAGCAGACCATTTAAATGAGACTGCTTTCCGGAGTAGTTCTGTTAGGGGACCCGCGACTATGGAGAAATTCCTACAGAAACAGCGGTAATACCCGATCATTCCTAGAAATCGTCGCAGCTCTCTTTTGTTCTCAGGAACCGGGAAATGAAGAATTGCTTCCACCTTAGAATTCAAAGGATGAACTTTACCACTTCCAACCTCTTTCCCTAAATAGGTGACGGTAGCACACCCAAATTCACACTTGGCTAAGTTCAGAGTAAGATTAGCAGCTTTAAGTCGCTCAAAGACTCCACGCAAGGTTTTCAGATGATCTTCCCATGTATCTCCATAACACACAACATCGTCTTAATAAGCCTCACAATTAGACATGTTGGACAACACGACAGACATAAGCCGTTGAAAAGTAGCACCCGAGTTTCGAAGTCCGAAAGGCATTACCCGATATTGTAAGAACACATCAGGGGTGGCGAACGCCGAAATCTCAGACACACGCGCCGATAGGGGCACCTGCCAATATCCTTTTAGCAAGTCTAATTTCGTCACAAACTTTGCGTTCCCGACACGGTCAACACAATCTTCCATGCGTGGCATGGGGAAAGAATCAGCTTTTGTCACCGAATTTACCTTCCTGTAATCGGTACAAAAACGTGACGACCCGTCTGATTTGGGCACTATAAGGCATGGAGAACACCAAGGGCTAGAACTTGGGACAGCTAAACTATGTTCAAGTAAATACCGTGTTTCTTGTCTCATAAGTTCCCTCTTAACTGGATTTACCCGATAAGCATTTTGTTTAATAGGCGCATGTGAACTGACATCAATATCATGCGTTAAAACTTGTGTCATTGAAGGAAAATCACCAAACAAGGTTTGATAACTCTGAATCAAGGTTCTAATATCAGCTTGATTAGAAACTGATAAGTGAGATAACTTAGAAGAAAGATTCGACAAGGTTTCTGAGTTAGACAACCGGGCAGTAGTGAAAGCGGCACTATTCATCATCAAATCATCACTTTCTGGAGAGTATTCTGCAAGGGACTCCACTGCTGGTGCAATAGTGACAACAGGAGACATCTTCACAGAATCATGCCGGGACACATATGTCTTAAGCATATTGACATGACAGACCCGTGACTTCTTCCTACGCTCAGGAGTGGAAACAACATTGTTAGTATCACTCAATTTTTCGCTAATTTCATAGGGACCAGTGAATTTAGCTCTCAGTACTGCACCAGGCACAGGTAGTAAGACTAAAACTTTATCTCCGACACAAAATGAACGTTGGACAGCTTTTTGATCATAGCGACACTTCATGTGGTCTTGTGCCGAGTCAAGCGATCGTTTTGCCAGTTTCCACATCTCGTGTAGTTTTTCGCGAAAAGAACTGACATATTCTGGGACATTTTTCACAGGGGCTTGAAGAGTAGGAGACAAAAACTGCTCCTGCAAAATTTTCAAAGGACCGCGCACCGTGTGTCCAAAGATCAGCTCTGACGGACTAAATCCGAGCGACGCTTGAGTTGTAGTTCGAATGGCAAACAACAAAAGGGGGATTTCCTCATCCCATTCCTTTGGTTGTTCAACACAAAAAGTTCGGAGCATAGACTTAAGTGTTTGGTGAAACCTTTCAAGAGCCCCTTGCGACTGTGGATGAAATGCACTAGATACCTGATGCCTGATGTTCAACTTTTTTATTGCCTTAGCGAACACTTTAGACATGAAGTTGGTTCCTTGATCCGACTGGATACATTTAGGTACCCCAAAAGTCGTAAAGAATTTAATAATTGCCTTAACAACTGCATGGGCTTTAAGTGAACGGAGAGGAATCGCCTCAGGATATCTAGTCGATGCACACATTAAAGTCAACAGATACAAATTTCCGGATTTTGTTTTAGGCAATGGCCCAACACAGTCGATTATAATCCGCTCAAACGGTTCACCAATCACTGGTATCGGTTTCAATGGGGCTGGGGGAATAACCTGGTTGGGCTTGCCAGCCATTTGACAAGCATGGCATGATTTACAGAATTTTGCTACGTCAGATTTCATTGATGGCCAAAAGAAATACTTCAATAGATAATCATAGGTCTTTCGAATACCTAGGTGGCCGGAAAGTTCGTGGTCATGTGCCACACTCAACACCTGTTCTCTAAAAGTTTTTGGAATCACCACCTGAAAAACAGTGCCCCAGTCATCTCTGACACGATTTGGTGACCACTTTCGCATCAGCACGCCTTCTTCAACAAAATAGGCAACAGGGTGCTCTGACAAAACGGTCTGCTCGACAGCTGCTGCAAAACAGTGAGAAAGAGTTTGATCGGTACATTGTGCCTCAATTAATGTAGCCCGCTCACACGGTAAATCAACATTAGGAATTGCGTACATTTTCAGCTCTACTACATCAGATTCCTCGGAATTACCCTCACTCAAAAAGGTTTCTGACAGGTCAACAGTGTCTTTACACTTTTGAGCCTGTGCTCGGGTTACTACACACGTGCTAAACACATTCGGAAATTCTTCCTGCACATCATCATAATCATCGTACGCAACCGGAACATCTACCACTTCTGGTAAACAGAAAACTTTGTCACCCGCCAAGTCATTTCCTAATATGAGCGATACACCTTTAACTGGTAACTCTGCACGCACAGCCAGTTTAACTTTCCCCGACACAATACCAGAGCGCATATGTACATGGTGCAACGGAACTCTAACAACTGACAAACCAAGACCTTGCAGCAATACACTCGAACCGCAGCTTGACTGCTCTGAAAACGGTAACACACTTTCTAAGATTAAGGATTGGCTCGCACCAGTATCACGAAGGATACGAACATTTCTCATATCCAAGTCTTCCGTAAGTGACAAAACACCGTCAACAATAAATGGCTCAAACCCTGCATCAGTATCTGTTGACCCAATAGTAACTAAGGAACGTTCAACCAAAGCAACGCCCTTCGGCGCGTACGTTTTCCTGCCCGCTTTACCCTTGAGAGAGGGACAGACAGCGATGAGATGTCCCACTTCATGACAATAAAAACACTCACGAATTTCATCATTAACAGCCCCTAATGCCTTCTTTGATATGGCTGTGGTATCTTTAGGACTAACGTTACGAACACGATCGGAAACATTTCGTCTCGTAGGAGACGAATACACGACTCTATGAGTCAGCACAAACTCATCCGCAAACACCGCTGCTTCGGAAAGAAAAGAAACTTTCTGCTCATTTAGATAAATCACGATTTTCTCGGGAAGACAATTCTTAAATTCTTCCAACAGCATCAATTCCTTTAACTGCTCAAACGTAGTAACTTTGCTCGCTGCACACCACTTCTCGAACACATTTGCTTTATCACGTGCGAATTCTACAAACGTTTGACTAGTGGTTTTCACTTGATGACGAAATCTCTGCCGGTAGGCTTCAGGCACCAACTCATAAGCGCGTAAGACAGCATTCTTCATCTCGTCATAATTTAAACTCTGTTCGAGCGTTAAAGCAGAACAGACTTCTTGCGCTTTTCCAACCAATTTACATTGTAACAAAAGTGGCCAGACAGTACGCGGCCATTTCAACGTAGCTGCGATACGCTCAAATACATTAAAATACGTATCAACTTCGCTCTCACGGAACAACGGGACTAAAGCAATTTGTCTACTAATATCAAATTCACTTACTTGAAAAGGCGATCGTGGTGCAGGAACGGAACTCGGAGTGGAAGCATCAACAGGAGCTGAAACTGGCACATTCACGCTGGGCGCCCCATCAGCGGGGAAGTGAGCTGGTTGGTGTTGGGCTTTCAGACCCAGATCCAGCTCCTTGAGCCTGATTGCTCGCTGAGTCTCAATTTCAACTGCCCGCACCTGCAGCAGCTGATTCTGATACTGTTGTCTACTCAGCTCTATCTCCAGCTCTTTCAATTTGATTGCCAGCAAAGGATCTCTAGGAGACGGAAAATTAGCAGGATCTATGCTAACCAGCTCCGTGGGTTTGGGTTCCTCCGCCCCCTCGCCCCCGGAAGCTGACATGTCAAATGCAACACCTGCTTCACGTTCCTGAGATAAAACCCCCTGCTCAATCAAATGCTTATAAATCACTCCTTTTATTTCTGCTTTCCTTGCACCACGAATAACCTGAATCTGATACAAATCCGCAATAGCCAACAAATCATCTTTGCGACAAATATCTAGTTGCTGTACTGATGGCTGAATGGCAAAGTGATCTAATTCGAATTTAGAAGTCATCTCCAATTCCCTCCTCCTTAAAATGAAAACCACTAGAGAAACGCAAACATACAAAGCCAATTTCATTAATTTTTTCTTCCCTTAAACGAAGATAGGACGAGCCCCCACAAAAAAAAAAAAGAGTGAAATGAGTCTCACTACCAGAGAGATTAGGAAAACGTATTTACTTTTATTTACGGGCAAAAGGAAACAAATTCCAACTTCAGAGGATGACAAGGCCAAAATAATAAACAAAATCCCCTTCGTGTTATATTAACTAAATTCCTAAGCAAAGAAAAGAAAATGAAATACACAATCCTTCCCTAACTCCCTAAATAAAAAACAGAGTGCAAAACATGTACATCAAAAGAAATGGCGTCAAACCTCCTACAGCCCTTAATACGTTGACAGTACAAATCACCCAATATTTACATAAGGTAATTTAGACAATACAGGTTCATATCAATAGCAGGACATAGCATTAAACGAACTCTTTCTCTCTGGCAAGATACTCAACCCTACGAGGAGCGAATTAACAGGCAGCGACGCGAGCACACGGTGGCACAAAGGGCATCTGGAAGGTGTTTGGGGTGGTCCTTTTATTCTGGCTGGTTGTGGAGACGAACCAATCGCCGCGTCCGGTGAATTATCTGGAGGAACACCCATCTGAAAAGCAAGCAAATACCCAGAAGGGACACCAGAGGGCAGAACAACACACAAACTCCTAACAATATATATATATATATATATATATATTACTGTGTTCTAGGGGTTTCTTAATTTTAGACTAGTTGACCAGCACACATTATATGCAATGCAATTATATAATGCATGTGTGTCGTCGTCCAAACCGCCCATACAATCACCCCCCCCCCCACACACCGTCGTCGGTACGCAAAATTTTTACGCAAACTATACGTTTTTAAAGGGATAGTTCAACATTTAAATTCTGTCATCATCCTCAACTCTTCAGAATAATATCTCATCAATAATAGCTGACTACAGGACAGATGAGTAGTGCTACAGTTTTATTGAGGTCTTTCTGCAGTTGAAACACAGATTTATGGATTATGAGACATGATTGATTTCAGGAAGTTGTTCTGTATCTTTCAACATTCCTTCTGATGTTCATTGATGTTTATTTGCTGCTGTAACTAGTAGTAAAGAGGAAGAGATGATCGGTTCATCCGTCACGCACATTAAAACACACATTTATTGACTTATTTATTTATTTATTTATTTATTTATTGACAGGATTTAAAATCTGAAACATTATTTCATATCAAAGTTAACAAAGCGATACAAAGTTCTGTTCTGACATTGGTTCCTTTAAAATCGAGAAACTGATCATTTGACCCAGCCCTAATATTAACAATGACAAATTATAAAGAATTACCATTAAATTACTGATTGTAAGCAATTGTCTTTTCGGTAATGATCATGTCATTGATGCATTGATTATATTTTCCTGGTTTGTATCCGTGTGAACAGTTAAAACGACGCCCTGAAGACCAAGCGCACAAGTCCATTCGTCAATGTACAAGTTTGATGTTTTGCTTTCCAGTATGCTTAGATTGCTTTTATGTTCATCAGCTTCTACGGCATTGATTTTTAATGAATTCGCTCCTCAGGACAGTCAACAAATTCATGCAAAACACTGTTTCCATCGAGATAGATATATGCAATTAACTATTAAAGAGTTCTGTGTGTAATAATCATCTGTGTGTGTTTTATGGGAAATGTATGTTAGCATGTTGATAAATTGATATGTTGTTAGTGGCAATGCCTTAAATTAAATGCATTTATCTGGCATTGCTTTTCACTTTTGTGTTCTGAATCTGATGAGCATAGAGTTAAAAACTGAAAAAAGATCATTTTAAGACATTTTGTAACAGATATTTGCAAACTGGTCGAACAGTCATTGTGGATTCTTGTGCACAGCTGACCTACACTGAGAGTCGACAGCAAACGTCCAACTAGGCATGTGCCGGTATCAATTTTCATGCTGCGATTAATTGATTGAGCTTTTATCACGGTATACGGTATTATCACGATATTTTAATTGCACAAGAGAAATGGATGGATTGGGGGGGGGGGGGGGGGGGTGTAAAAAAAAACAACTTGCATCACAATAGGTGTAATTGTGATTGTCAAAACATTTGGTAACTAAACAGAATTGTATTAAGTTTAGTGACAACGTGTTACAATGTTTACATGGTACAATGACTGGTAGGCCACTGTTAGTATTATTGCTTAACACAATTTTCAGTTTCAGTTTCAATTCAATTCTTGGATTTGATTTCAATGTTGATTCAATATTGACTCATTTGGATAAATATTAGGTAGGCTACAGTAGATAGCTTACATGTTAATTTTCCTGAAGAAAAAATACATCTCACATAATGCTGTAAACATACAGAGAGCCCTATCAGCTGGTATTATTAAAGGTTAAAAATAACAAATTAAATTAAATATATAATTCGGTTTTCATTATAATAACAATTATGTAATGACACAAGTAAAAATATAATAAATATGTAATATAGTGTACATATTTAGCAAAATACTCCTCTCTATAGCTATTTGTTCTAGTCAACTAACATGCTGGTCATTAAATGGCTTTCCACAGGTAAATGTAACGTTCTGTGCCATAGTTGTTCTTCTTCTCTTTTATTGACCTCTTTCCGTGGCTGAAAAACACTGATTGATCGATATTATGTATGAGGCCTTTCAGTAAGTTGTACTGTATCTTTAAATAAAAAGTAACAGATGATCGGTTTACTTAAACTGAGGCGCTACAGCGATCTGTCACGTAACATTTACAAGCGCCAAAACGGTATTTATTGTCTGAATTTCATAATAAAATGGACAGAACTTGAGAGCTGAGAATTTTTTTCATATCAATAGTAACCTTCTCTGTCTGGTCTGTCGGAGTCAGTGTCCTCTTTGCTCCGCGTGAGCAATCTTTCTCTGCGTGAGAAAATGGATGTGTCGTGTGAGAGTGTGTGAAAAGTGTCGATTGCAGGAGTCTCACACTGAATACCTGAGAGTTGGCAGCCCTGCCTTTAGAAGGGGGATAAATCGTCGGCAGCGTTCCTCCTTCCGCCGTGCGGATTGTTTACATTAGACGAGAGTGCGCACGGCGCCGCATGCACACAGTGCTTCATGTGGGGATTGTTTACATCAGAGTGCGCATGTGTTTCGCGAAGCATATACGCAGTGTTTGTTCAAGCGGTCGATGGAAAATAAGGTAACCTAACATTCTATAAATCTAAATTCGGATCTGTTATTTTTCACGGTATTTTGAAGTGCCCGCGATAACAATATCGTGCATATTCATTACCGCGGTTTATCGCATTACCGAATACCGGCACATGTCTACGTCCAACAACAGGAAATGATGTCATATCAAGATGCCACCAGAAACCACACAAACAACATAGTTTGCTTTCACAATGCAGAAATCTGTTCAAGATTTTGCAGTGATGATTTATATTGAAACGCAGTGTGTGTATGAAGGCGCCACTGAATGCAAACAAAAGCATGCAACATCTGGCTTTAGTTTGAGATAATCTTGATTTTCATGCAGAACTAAAATGATGAACAATAATACTCATATAATACAAACCTACTTTCTCCTGAGAAAATGTTTTAATAACTTATTTATGCTCACATTTATTCATTTAGCAGATGTGTCATCCACAGTGAGAAACATTTACTACGACAGCAAACACACTTTTAATTACAGAAATAATGTACTTTAAAAGTTTGAACTTAATGTAATGTTTTCAAATGTTTAACATGTTAATTGCAATGAATTGTAGTTTAAATTTACATAATATTAAATGCAATTAGATTAATTTCTGTCAAAGTGCTCAAGTCGGACTTCAGTACATCATTATATCATAATTACTTCTAGTGAAATATGGTTAAAGTTCCTGCTAAACGTACTAACAAGCATTTATGGTAAACTAAAATATATAAAATATAATGTCATTTCTATTGAAACTTGTATGGCATGCATTTAAAGATATTCATAACTACACAATTGTAATGACGAAGTTGCAGTTTTATTAACTTTAAATGCAGTGTCAAATTACACAATACAGTTAAAATTATAATCATGTGCTTCAGTATGTTAATCAACACATCAAAATAAGTGCACTTTAAAGCACGACAAAAGATTATTAAAACATGATTAAAAATGTACTTTAAAGTAAAACTCGTAACACTTTATTTTTGACAGGGACCGTTGCATGTGTTACATGTAGTAATGACAATAAATTATGCGTAATTACATGTAACTAACCATAAACCAAACCCTAGTACGTGTTGTTCATTAATATTTCTCAGTACTTAAATGTATAATTGCATAAAATAAATGTAACCTACAATTTTTAATGACACAATAATAAAGTGCACTTTTTAAAAGTGTACTTAAGAAACAGTCATTAAAGTATATTTTTCTCTTTAAGTACACTTATAGTAAGTGGCCTTATATATCATTAATATTCTATTATCTGTAAGTATTTTTTAAGTGCACATTCAGTACTATTAAGCACATTTCTTTTTCAGAAGGGTGTATTTTCTGTCACCAGGACATAATAACATAGCTCATTTAAATTTATAATAGTGTACATATATTTTGCCATACCATATAGAGTTAAAAAAAAACTAATACATTTATATATAGTATACAAAATAACCAAAGCACCACATATTAAATTTTCTTGGTGCTATTAGCAACCGCTGAGTGTTTCCAGACGTGCATGTTTATTTCATTAACATTATCTTTAAGTAGTTTTTTTTAAACATACTTTTAATATTTGAAGTTCCCTATACAAGTGCACAATTATTAAGCACACCTCATTTACAGAAGGGTAATCCAGAGTTCTCGCGAGAGCACAAGTTGAATTTGCTCAGCGAGTTACTCTGGTGTCGAGTAATGATGCTCATGAAATATGCCCCTGGTTCTTCTTGTTATATTCAGAGTGTTTCCTGCATGTGTACGGGTCTCTGGGCTGAAGGGAATGAAAGCGAGGTGCTTCTGATCTTACCATGTCCCTGTAGTTCGAGTAGAACGTCTGATCAACGAGAGGGAATTTATCCGCTCCCAGCTTATTGTAGATGCTGATCAGCTGAGCGAACTGCAACAAAACACAGAATCCGTTTGGGTGAAAATGATGGTAAAAGTAGAACTTGAGTCAGCTAACAATTAAAGACAAACCCAATCTGATTAAAATAACATGCAAACCATAGATTTTTATTAAATGCGTCGAGTAATCACGAAACTGATTTCAGACGGACTTCTGAAGCAGCGTTACGGTTTAATGATCTACACAATATAACAGAGTGAGCTAAG
The DNA here is from genome assembly GCF_951802725.1 of Rutilus rutilus. Classification (NCBI taxonomy): domain Eukaryota; kingdom Metazoa; phylum Chordata; class Actinopteri; order Cypriniformes; family Leuciscidae; genus Rutilus; species Rutilus rutilus. The sequence continues at coordinate 87,427 of NC_140224.1, forward strand.
CAAATATTTAATTACTACAATAGTTGTTTATCGCCAGAAATAAGATCAAAAGTGGAAAACGTAGGTTGAAGTGTTATGATAGAGCGGCACGATTCTGGATAAACTGAGAATCACAATTACAAATAGAGATCATGATTCTCCCACGAATCTGGACAGACAACTAAATAAAATAACAGATTCTGACAAAATTGCTGCGGTCTATTTGAAAATGTTTAATTAATTAGAATGAATATTTAAAAAATTGGTTTGAGTGAATGATTCAATGACTCATTAAAGCAGAGGGTGTGCTCTTTATTTTGAAATTTTGCATGTTTGAGATTTTCACACAACAAAATATTCTGGGGGTCATGAACATTTTGTGAAAATGATAATGAAATGCTGGCAGTGGCTAGCAACTTTTTTCAAAAATACTGGCGGGTAAAGAGTTAAACAGTATTCATTACCATCAGATATAATTTTGTTAATATATGATAAATATTCTAAGTATAAATTAAAGCTTTTATTTGTTATTTACTGCAGCCCTGGCATCACAGACCATTGAAGTGGCAGCTCTAGGAAGACCGTCTCCGGTTACTTGACTGTAACCTTGTTCCCTGAGAAAGCGGAACGAGATGCTGCGCTGCTCAGCGCATTGGGAACGTCTTTAATCGTGACCAGCTGTGAATATTGTGTATAACACGTCAATGAAATTGACCCGGAGGCAATATAGCCTCGGTCGGTGACGTCATCGGCGCGCCCCCGCGACACGAGGCTATAAGTAGATGAGCCACAGGTGCATCGTCAGGATATTTTGTCTGAAGAGCAGTCCTGGGACATCTTCAGCACGGCAAAGTAGCGCAGCATCTCGTTCCGCTTTCTCAGGGAACAAGGTTACAGTCAAGTAACCGGAGACGTTCCCTTTCGAAAGCTACAATCGATGCTGCGCTGCTCAGCGCATTGGGAACGAGAATACCCACGCCGCCGTGCTTGAACATGTCTGGACTCCCACGGTTGTGCAGGTGTGTTTCACAAGAACGTAAGAAGGTCTAGACATTAGCTTGTGATGTCGACTCAAGGACATGAGAGCCCGGAGTGGCATGAACATCCAAACTATAAAATCTTATGAATGTGTGCGGAGAGGACCAGCCTGCCGCATCACAAATAAACTGCAAGGGGCACCTCTTGCCAAGGCAGCAGAGGAGGCGACCCCTCTGGTGGAGTGAGCCCTTAAAGCCATTGGCGAAGCTTGACCGCGCGCCTCATAGACAAGAGCAATAGCATCCCTGACCCAATGTGACATGGTCTGCTTAGTGGCGGCAGCCATCGGTTGCGGCCCCCATAACAGACGAAAAGTCGCTCTGACTTACGCTACTAGCTAGTGCGGTGGACGTAGGCCTGAAGAGCACGGACTGGACATAGTCTATGAGATCTCTCCTGTTCCGGCGTCGTGAATGGCGGAGAGCAGAAGGCCTCAAGCGTGACAGGATGTATAGCCGAAAAAGGCACCTTAGACAGGTAATCAGGATGAGGATGCAAAATCACTTTCACCATTCCTGGGGCAAAGCCCAATTCTTTCAAAGAAGTTATTGCCATAAGAAAAAACATCTTTAGAGTCAGAAGTTTTCAGACGCTGATTCTAAAGTTTCAAAAGGTGTCTCAACCAGACCCTTCTAGGACTACTGCTATGTCCCATGATGGGATATTGGTTTTTACGGGAGGCCTCAGTCGTCTGGCCCCACGAATGAAACAAGCGAGCAGAGGATGTCTCCCGAGTGGCACCCCGTAAACCAAGGCATGGCAAGCCAAAAGAGCGGCCAAATAAACCTTGAGAGTGGCGGGGCATGTGCCTGTTGTTAATTTTTCCTGCAGAAAATCCAGAACTGAAGCAATCTGGCAGTTGACCGGATCTGCATTATGTACAACACCTTTCAAAGACACTCCATTTGTTGGCATAACTCTTTCTAGTGGAGGAATCCCTAGCACTTAGAATGGTCTCAATAACGGCAGGCGAAAGCCCAGTGTCCCTCAGTTGGTACCCATCAGGGGCCAAACATGAAGGTTCCAGAGGTTGGGCCTGGGATGGAATATCGCGGCCTCCGTCTGAAACAGAAAGTCCCTCCTCTCCGGAATCGTCCATGGCGAGCCGTTGAGGAGAGATATTATCTTGGAGAACCAAACTCTGGCTAGAACTCCTGGGAGCAGAGAAACTGGAGGAAACGCATACAGGCACATTCTGGGCCATGTGTGCGCCATCGCATCCAGACCCAGGGGCTGGGTGATTCAGAGAGAAGTAGAGGGGACATTGTGCTTTCTGATAAGAGGCGAAGAGGTCCAACACCACTTCGTAAAATCTGGTCCAAATCTGTTTGACTACTTCTGGGTGGAGTTTCCATTCCCCTATCGGTAGTTTCTGTCTGAACAGTAAATCCGCTCCCACATTCAGGTGCCCTGAAATGTACACTGCCCTGAGTGACAGGAACTTTTCCTGGGCCCAGAGAAAGATCTGCCTCGCTATTCTGTTCAGATTGCGTGAGCACAAACCTCCCTGGTAATTTATGTAAGAGACTGCCGCTGTGCTGCACTAGGACATGACGGTCTCTCAACTGAGGGAGAAAGTATTTCAGGGTCAGAAATACAGTCATCAGCTTGAGGCAGTTGATGTGCAAAAAAACAGAGGGACAGAAGGACAGAAGGACAGAAGGACAAAAGGACAAAAGGACAAAAGGACAAAAGGACAGAAGGACAGAAGGACAGGACAAAAGGACAGAAGGACAGTAGAACAGAAGGACAAAAGGACAGAAGGACAAAAGGACAGAGGAACAAAAGGACAAAGGGACAGAAGGACAGAAGGACAGAGGGACAGAAGGACAGAAGGACAGAAGGATAGAAGGACAAAAGGACAGAAGAACAGAAGGACAAAAGGACAGAAGGACAGAAGGACAAAAGGACAGAAGGACAGAAGGACAGAAGGAGAAAAGGACAGGACAAAAGGACAGAAGGACAGAAGGACAAAAGGACAAAAGGACAAGGACAGAAGGACAGACGGACAAAAGGACAAAAGGACAAAAGGACAAAAGGACAGAAGGACAAAAGGACAGAAGGACAAAAGGGCAAAAGGACAGAGGGACAGAAGGACAGAAGGACAGAAGGAGAAAAGGACAGGACAAAAGGACAGAAGGACAGAAGGACAAAAGGACAAAAGGACAAGGACAGAAGGACAGACGGACAAAAGGACAAAAGGACAAAAGGACAGAAGGACAAAAGGACAAAAGGACAGAAGGTCAAAAGGGCAAAAGGACAGAGGGACAGAAGGACAGAAGGACAAAAGGACAGAAGGACAAAAGGACAGAAGGACAGAAGGACAGAAGGATAGGACAGAAAGACAGGACAAAATGACAGAAGGACAGTAGGACAGAAGGACAAAACAACAGAGGGACAGAAGGACAGAAGGACAGAAGGACAGTAGGACAGAAGGACAGGACAAAAGGACAGAAGGACAAAAGGGAAAAAGGACAGAGGGACAGAAGGACAGAAGGACAAAAGAACAGAAGAACAGAAGGACAAAAGGACAGAAGGAGAGAAGGACAAAAGGACAGAAGGACAGAAGGAGAAAAGGACAGGACAAAAGGACAGAAGGACAGAAGGACAAAAGGACAAGGACAGAAGGACAGACGGACAAAAGGACAAAAGGACAAAAGGACAGAAGGACAAAAGGACAGAAGGTCAAAAGGGCAAAAGGACAGAGGGACAGAAGGACAGAAGGACAGAAGGACAGAAGGACAAAAGGACAGAAGGACAAAAGGACAGAAGGACAGGACAAAATGACAGAGGGACAGTAGGACAGAAGGACAAAACAACAGAGGGACAGAAGGACAGAAGGACAGTAGGACAGAAGGACAGGACAAAAGGACAGAAGGACAAAAGGGCAAAAGGACAGAGGGACAGAAGGACAGAAGGACAGAAGGACAAAAGGACAAAAGGACAAAAGGACAGAAGGACAAAAGGACAAAAGGACAGATGGACAGAAGGACAGAAGGACAGGACAAAAGGACAGAAGGACAGTAGAACAGAAGGACAAAAGGACAGAAGGACAAAAGGACAGAGGAGAAAAGGACAGGACAAAAGGACAGAAGGACAGAAGGACAAAAGGACAAAAGGACAAGGACAGAAGGACAGACGGACAAAAGGACAAAAGGACAAAAGGACAGAAGGACAAAAGGACAGAAGGACAAAAGGGCAAAAGGACAGAGGGACAGAAGGACAGAAGGACAAAAGGACAAAAGGACAAGGACAGAAGGACAGACGGACAAAAAGACAAAAGGACAGAAGGACAAAAGGACAGAAGGTCAAAAGGGCAAAAGGACAGAGGGACAGAAGGACAGAAGGACAGAAGGACAAAAGGACAGAAGGACAAAAGGACAAAAGGACAGAAGGACAGGACAAAATGACAGAGGGACAGTAGGACAGAAGGACAAAACAACAGAGGGACAGAAGGACAGAAGGACAGAAGGACAGTAGGACAGAAGGACAGGACAAAAGGACAGAAGGACAAAAGGGAAAAAGGACAGAAGGACAGAAGGACAAAAGAACAGAAGAACAGAAGGACAGAAGGACAGAAGGACAGAAGGACAAAAGGACAGAAGGACAAAAGGACAAAAAAACAGGGACAGAAGGACAGAAGGACAAAAGGACAAAAGGACAAAAGGACAAAAGGACAGAAGGACAAAAGGACAGAAGGACAGAAAGACAGAAGGACAGGACAAAAGGACAGAAGGACAGTAGAACAGAAGGACAAAAGGACAGAAGGACAAAAGGACAGAGGAACAAAAGGACAAAGGGACAGAAGGACAGAAGGACAGAGGGACAGAAGGACAGAAGGATAGAAGGACAAAAGGACAGAAGAACAGAAGGACAAAAAGACAGAAGAACAGAAGGACAAAAGGACAGAAGGACAGAAGGACAAAAGGACAGAAGGACAGAAGGACAGAAGGACAAAAGGACAAAAGGACAAGGACAGAAGAACAGACGGACAAAAGGACAAAATGACAGAAGGACAAAAGGACAGAAGGACAAAAGGGCAAAAGGACAGAGGGACAGAAGGACAGAAGGACAGAAGGACAGAAGGACAGAAGGACAAAAGGACAGAAGGACAGAAGGACAGAAGGACAAAAGGACAGAAGGACAGAAGGACAGAAGGACAGGACAGAAGGACAGACGGACAAAAGGACAAAATGACAGAAGGACAAAAGGACAGAAGGACAAAAGGGCAAAAGGACAGAGGGACAGAAGGACAGAAGGACAGAAGGACAGAAGGACAAAAGGACAGAAGGACAGAAGGACAGAAGGACAAAAGGACAGAAGGACAGAAGGACAGGACAAAAGGACAGAAGGACAGTAGGACAGAAGGACAAAACAACAGAGGGACAGAAGGACAGGACAAAAGGACAGAAGGACAGAAGGACAGAAGGACAAAAGGACAAAAGGACAAAAGGACAAGGACAGAAGGACAGACGGACAAAAGGACAAAAGGACAGAAGGACAAAAGGACAGAAGGACAAAAGGGCAAAAGGACAGAGGGACAGAAGGACAGAAGGACAGAAGGACAGAAGGACAGAGGGACAAAAGGACAGAAGGACAGAAGGACAAAAGGACAGAAGGACAGAAGGACAGGACAAAAGGACAGAAGGACAGTAGGACAGAAGGACAAAACAACAGAGGGACAGAAGGACAGGACAAAAGGACAGAAGGACAGAAGGATAGAAGGACAAAAGGACAGAAGAACAGAAGGACAAAAAGACAGAAGAACAGAAGGACAAAAGGACAGAAGGACAGAAGGACAAAAGGACAGAAGGACAGAAGGACAGAAGGACAAAAGGACAAAAGGACAAGGACAGAAGAACAGACGGACAAAAGGACAAAATGACAGAAGGACAAAAGGACAGAAGGACAAAAGGGCAAAAGGACAGAGGGACAGAAGGACAGAAGGACAGAAGGACAGAAGGACAAAAGGACAGAAGGACAGAAGGACAGAAGGACAAAAGGACAGAAGGACAGAAGGACAGAAGGACAGGACAGACGGACAAAAGGACAAAATGACAGAAGGACAAAAGGACAGAAGGACAAAAGGGCAAAAGGACAGAGGGACAGAAGGACAGAAGGACAGAAGGACAAAAGGACAGAAGGACAGAAGGACAGAAGGACAAAAGGACAGAAGGACAGAAGGACAGGACAAAAGGACAGAAGGACAGTAGGACAGAAGGACAAAACAACAGAGGGACAGAAGGACAGGACAAAAGGACAGAAGGACAGTAGGACAGAAGAACAAAACAACAGAGGGACAGAAGGACAGAAGGACAGAAGGACAAAAGGACAGAAGGACAAAAGGGCAAAAGGACAGAGGGACAGAAGGACAGAAGGACAAAAGAACAGAAGAACAGAAGGAAAGAAGGACAAAAGGACAATAGGACAGAAGGACAAAACAACAGAGGGACAGAAGGACAGAAGGACAAAAGAACAGAAGAACAGAAGGAAAGAAGGACAAAAGGACAATAGGACAGAAGGACAAAACAACAGAGGGACAGAAGGACAGAAGGACAGAAGGACAAAAGGACAGAAGGACAAAAGGACAGAAGGACAGAAGGACAAAGGGACAGAAGGACAAAAGGGCAAAAGGACAGAAGGACAGAAGGACAGAAGGACAAAAGGACAGAAGGACAAAAGGACAGAAGGACAGAAGGACAAAAGGACAGAAGGACAAAAGGACAAAAGGACAAAAGGACAGAGGGACAGAAGGACAGAAGGACAAAAGGACAGAAGGACAGAAGGACAAAAGGACAGAAGGACAGAAGGACAAAAGGACAGAAGGACAGAAGGACAGGACAGAATGACAGGACAAAAGGACAGAAGGACAAAACAACAGAGGGACAGCAGGACAGAAGGACAGAAGGACAGTAGGACAGAAGGACAGGACAAAGGGACAGAAGGACAAAAGGGCAAAAGGACAGAAGGACAGAAGGACAGAAGGACAAAAGGACAAAAGGACAAAAGGACAGAAGGACAAAAGGACAGAAGGACAAAAGGACAGAAGGACAGAAGGACAGAAGGACAGAAGGACAAAAGGACAAAAGGACAGAAGGACAGAAGGACAAAAGGACAGAAGGACAAAAGGACAGAAGGACAGAAGGACAGGACAGAAGGACAGGACAAAAGGACAGAAGGACAGTAGGACAGAAGGACAAAACAACAGAGGGACAGCAGGACAGAAGGACAGTAGGACAGAAGGACAGGACAAAAGGACAGAAGGACAGTAGGACAGAAGGACAAAACAACAGAGGGACAGAAGGACAGAAGGACAGAAGGACAGAAGGACAGAAGGACAAAAGGACAAAAGGACAGAAGGACAAAAGAGCAAAAGGACAGAAGGACAAAAGAACAGAAGAACAGAAGGACAGAAGGACAAAAGGACAAAAGGACAGAAGGACAAAAGGACAGAAGGACAGAAGGACAGGACAAAAGGACAGAAGGACAGTAGAACAGAAGGACAAAAGGACAGAAGGACAAAAGGACAGAGGAACAAAAGGACAAAAGGACAAAAGGACAGAAGGACAAAAGAACAGAAGAACAGAAGGACAGAAGGACAGAAGGACAAAAGGACAATAGGACAGAAGGACAAAACAACAGAGGGACAGAAGGACAAAAGGACAAAAGGACAAAAGGACAGAGGGACAGAAGGACAGAAGGACAAAAGAACAGAAGAACAGAAGGACAGAAGGACAGAAGGACAAAAGGACAATAGGACAGAAGGACAAAACAACAGAGGGACAGAAGGACAAAAGGACAAAAGGACAAAAGGAGAGAGGGACAGAAGGACAGAAGGACAAAAGGACAGAAGGACAGAAGGACAAAAGGACAGAAGGACAGAAGGACAGGACAGAAGGACAGGACAAAAGGACAGAAGGACAGTAGGACAGAAGGACAAAACAACAGAGGGACAGCAGGACAGAAGGACAGAAGGACAGTAGGACAGAAGGACAGGATAAAAGGACAGAAGGACAGTAGGACAGAAGGACAAAAGAGCAAAAGGACAGAAGGACAAAAGAACAGAAGAACAGAAGGACAGAAGGACAGAAGGACAAAAGGACAAAAGGACAGAAGGACAAAAGGACAGAAGGACAGAAGGACAGGACAAAAGGACAGAAGGACAGTAGAACAGAAGGACAAAAGGACAGAAGGACAAAAGGACAGAGGAACAAAAGGACAAAAGGACAGAAGGACAAAAGAACAGAAGAACAGAAGGACAGAAGGACAGAAGGACAAAAGGACAATAGGACAGAAGGACAAAACAACAGAGGGACAGAAGGACAGAAGGACAGAAGGACAAAAGGACAGAAGGACAGAAGGACAAAGGGACAGAAGGACAAAAGGGCAAAAGGACAGAAGGAGAAAAGGACAGGAAAAAAGGACAGAAGGACAGAAGGACAGAAGGACAAACGGACAAAAGGACAGAAGGACAGAAGGACAGACGGACAAAAGGACAAAAGGACAAAAGGACAGAAGGACAAAAGGACAGAAGGACAAAAGGAGAGAAGGACAAAAGGGCAAAAGGACAGAGGGACAGAGGGACAGAAGGACAGAAGGACAGAGGAACAAAAGGACAAAAGGACAAAAGGACAGAAGGACAAAAGAACAGAAGAACAGAAGGACTGAAGGACAGAAGGACAAAAGGACAATAGGACAGAAGGACAAAACAACAGAGGGACAGAAGGACAAAAGGACAAAAGGACAAAAGGACAGAGGGACAGAAGGACAGAAGGACAAAAGGACAGAAGGACAGAAGGACAAAAGGACAAAAGGACAGAAGGACAAAAGGACAGAAGGACAGAAGGACAGGACAAAAGGACAGAAGGACAGTAGAACAGAAGGACAAAAGGACAGAAGGACAAAAGGACAGAGGAACAAAAGGACAAAAGGACAAAAGGACAGAAGGACAAAAGAACAGAAGAACAGAAGGACAGAAGGACAGAAGGACAAAAGGACAATAGGACAGAAGGACAAAACAACAGAGGGACAGAAGGACAAAAGGACAAAAGGACAAAAGGACAGAGGGACAGAAGGACAGAAGGACAAAAGAACAGAAGAACAGAAGGACAGAAGGACAGAAGGACAAAAGGACAATAGGACAGAAGGACAAAACAACAGAGGGACAGAAGGACAAAAGGACAAAAGGACAAAAGGACAAAAGGACAGAGGGACAGAAGGACAGAAGGACAAAAGGACAGAAGGACAGAAGGACAAAAGGACAGAAGGACAGAAGGACAGGACAGAAGGACAGGACAAAAGGACAGAAGGACAGTAGGACAGAAGGACAAAACAACAGAGGGACAGCAGGACAGAAGGACAGAAGGACAGTAGGACAGAAGGACAGGATAAAAGGACAGAAGGACAGTAGGACAGAAGGACAAAAGAGCAAAAGGACAGAAGGACAAAAGAACAGAAGAACAGAAGGACAGAAGGACAGAAGGACAAAAGGACAAAAGGACAGAAGGACAAAAGGACAGAAGGACAGAAGGACAGGACAAAAGGACAGAAGGACAGTAGAACAGAAGGACAAAAGGACAGAAGGACAAAAGGACAGAGGAACAAAAGGACAAAAGGACAGAAGGACAAAAGAACAGAAGAACAGAAGGACAGAAGGACAGAAGGACAAAAGGACAATAGGACAGAAGGACAAAACAACAGAGGGACAGAAGGACAGAAGGACAGAAGGACAAAAGGACAGAAGGACAGAAGGACAAAGGGACAGAAGGACAAAAGGGCAAAAGGACAGAAGGAGAAAAGGACAGGAAAAAAGGACAGAAGGACAGAAGGACAGAAGGACAAACGGACAAAAGGACAGAAGGACAGAAGGACAGACGGACAAAAGGACAAAAGGACAAAAGGACAGAAGGACAAAAGGACAGAAGGACAAAAGGAGAGAAGGACAAAAGGGCAAAAGGACAGAGGGACAGAGGGACAGAAGGACAGAAGGACAGAGGAACAAAAGGACAAAAGGACAAAAGGACAGAAGGACAAAAGAACAGAAGAACAGAAGGACAGAAGGACAGAAGGACAAAAGGACAATAGGACAGAAGGACAAAACAACAGAGGGACAGAAGGACAAAAGGACAAAAGGACAAAAGGACAGAGGGACAGAAGGACAGAAGGACAAAAGGACAGAAGGACAGAAGGACAAAAGGACAGAAGGACAGAAGGACAGGACAAAAGGACAGAAGGACAGTAGGACAGAAGGACAAAACAACAGAGGGACAGCAGGACAGAAGGACAGAAGGACAGTAGGACAGAAGGACAGGATAAAAGGACAGAAGGACAGTAGGACAGAAGGACAAAAGAGCAAAAGGACAGAAGGACAAAAGAACAGAAGAACAGAAGGACAGAAGGACAGAAGGACAAAAGGACAAAAGGACAGAAGGACAAAAGGACAGAAGGACAGAAGGACAGGACAAAAGGACAGAAGGACAGTAGAACAGAAGGACAAAAGGACAGAAGGACAAAAGGACAGAGGAACAAAAGGACAGAAGGACAAAAGAACAGAAGAACAGAAGGACAGAAGGACAGAAGGACAAAAGGACAATAGGACAGAAGGACAAAACAACAGAGGGACAGAAGGACAGAAGGACAGAAGGACAAAAGGACAGAAGGACAGAAGGACAAAGGGACAGAAGGACAAAAGGGCAAAAGGACAGAAGGAGAAAAGGACAGGAAAAAAGGACAGAAGGACAGAAGGACAGAAGGACAAACGGACAAAAGGACAGAAGGACAGAAGGACAGACGGACAAAAGGACAAAAGGACAAAAGGACAGAAGGACAAAAGGACAGAAGGACAAAAGGAGAGAAGGACAAAAGGGCAAAAGGACAGAGGGACAGAGGGACAGAAGGACAGAAGGACAGAAGGACAAAAGGACAGAAGGACAGAAGGACAGACGGACAAAAGGACAGAAGGACAGGACAGAAGGACAGGACAAAAGGACAGAAGGACAGAAGGACAGAAGGACAGAAGGACAAAAGGACAGAAGGACAGAAGGACAAAAGGGCAAAAGGACAGAGGGACAGAAGGACAGAAGGACAAAAGGACAAAAGGACAGAAGGACAGAAGGACAGACGGACAAAAGGACAAAAGGACAAAAGGACAGAAGGACAGAAGGACAGACGGACAAAAGGACAAAAGGACAGAAGGACAAAAGGACAGAAGGACAGACGGACAAAAGGACAAAAGGACAAAAGGACAAAAGGACAGAGGGACAGAAGGACAGAAGGACAGAAGGACAAAAGGACAGAAGGACAGAAGGACAGACGGACAAAAGGACAGAAGGACAGGACAGAAGGACAGGACAAAAGGACAGAAGGACAAAAGGACAGAAGGACAGAAGGACAAAAGGACAATAGGACAGAAGGACAAAACAACAGAGGGACAGAAGGACAAAAGGACAAAAGGACAAAAGGACAAAAGGACAGAGGGACAGAAGGACAGAAGGACAAAAGGACAGAAGGACAGAAGGACAAAAGGACAGAAGGACAGAAGGACAGGACAGAAGGACAGGACAAAAGGACAGAAGGACAGTAGGACAGAAGGACAAAACAACAGAGGGACAGCAGGACAGAAGGACAGAAGGACAGTAGGACAGAAGGACAGGATAAAAGGACAGAAGGACAGTAGGACAGAAGGACAAAAGAGCAAAAGGACAGAAGGACAAAAGAACAGAAGAACAGAAGGACAGAAGGACAGAAGGACAAAAGGACAAAAGGACAGAAGGACAAAAGGACAGAAGGACAGAAGGACAGGACAAAAGGACAGAAGGACAGTAGAACAGAAGGACAAAAGGACAGAAGGACAAAAGGACAGAGGAACAAAAGGACAAAAGGACAGAAGGACAAAAGAACAGAAGAACAGAAGGACAGAAGGACAGAAGGACAAAAGGACAATAGGACAGAAGGACAAAACAACAGAGGGACAGAAGGACAGAAGGACAGAAGGACAAAAGGACAGAAGGACAGAAGGACAAAGGGACAGAAGGACAAAAGGGCAAAAGGACAGAAGGAGAAAAGGACAGGAAAAAAGGACAGAAGGACAGAAGGACAGAAGGACAAACGGACAAAAGGACAGAAGGACAGAAGGACAGACGGACAAAAGGACAAAAGGACAAAAGGACAGAAGGACAAAAGGACAGAAGGACAAAAGGAGAGAAGGACAAAAGGGCAAAAGGACAGAGGGACAGAGGGACAGAAGGACAGAAGGACAGAGGAACAAAAGGACAAAAGGACAAAAGGACAGAAGGACAAAAGAACAGAAGAACAGAAGGACAGAAGGACAGAAGGACAAAAGGACAATAGGACAGAAGGACAAAACAACAGAGGGACAGAAGGACAAAAGGACAAAAGGACAAAAGGACAGAGGGACAGAAGGACAGAAGGACAAAAGGACAGAAGGACAGAAGGACAAAAGGACAGAAGGACAGAAGGACAGGACAAAAGGACAGAAGGACAGTAGGACAGAAGGACAAAACAACAGAGGGACAGCAGGACAGAAGGACAGAAGGACAGTAGGACAGAAGGACAGGATAAAAGGACAGAAGGACAGTAGGACAGAAGGACAAAAGAGCAAAAGGACAGAAGGACAAAAGAACAGAAGAACAGAAGGACAGAAGGACAGAAGGACAAAAGGACAAAAGGACAGAAGGACAAAAGGACAGAAGGACAGAAGGACAGGACAAAAGGACAGAAGGACAGTAGAACAGAAGGACAAAAGGACAGAAGGACAAAAGGACAGAGGAACAAAAGGACAGAAGGACAAAAGAACAGAAGAACAGAAGGACAGAAGGACAGAAGGACAAAAGGACAATAGGACAGAAGGACAAAACAACAGAGGGACAGAAGGACAGAAGGACAGAAGGACAAAAGGACAGAAGGACAGAAGGACAAAGGGACAGAAGGACAAAAGGGCAAAAGGACAGAAGGAGAAAAGGACAGGAAAAAAGGACAGAAGGACAGAAGGACAGAAGGACAAACGGACAAAAGGACAGAAGGACAGAAGGACAGACGGACAAAAGGACAAAAGGACAAAAGGACAGAAGGACAAAAGGACAGAAGGACAAAAGGAGAGAAGGACAAAAGGGCAAAAGGACAGAGGGACAGAGGGACAGAAGGACAGAAGGACAGAAGGACAAAAGGACAGAAGGACAGAAGGACAGACGGACAAAAGGACAGAAGGACAGGACAGAAGGACAGGACAAAAGGACAGAAGGACAGAAGGACAGAAGGACAAAAGGACAGAAGGACAGAAGGACAAAAGGGCAAAAGGACAGAGGGACAGAAGGACAGAAGGACAAAAGGACAAAAGGACAGAAGGACAGAAGGACAGACGGACAAAAGGACAAAAGGACAAAAGGACAGAAGGACAGAAGGACAGACGGACAAAAGGACAAAAGGACAGAAGGACAAAAGGACAGAAGGACAGACGGACAAAAGGACAAAAGGACAAAAGGACAAAAGGACAGAGGGACAGAAGGACAGAAGGACAGAAGGACAAAAGGACAGAAGGACAGAAGGACAGACGGACAAAAGGACAGAAGGACAGGACAGAAGGACAGGACAAAAGGACAGAAGGACAAAAGGACAGAAGGACAGAAGGACAAAAGGACAATAGGACAGAAGGACAAAACAACAGAGGGACAGAAGGACAAAAGGACAAAAGGACAAAAGGACAAAAGGACAGAGGGACAGAAGGACAGAAGGACAAAAGGACAGAAGGACAGAAGGACAAAAGGACAGAAGGACAGAAGGACAGGACAGAAGGACAGGACAAAAGGACAGAAGGACAGTAGGACAGAAGGACAAAACAACAGAGGGACAGCAGGACAGAAGGACAGAAGGACAGTAGGACAGAAGGACAGGATAAAAGGACAGAAGGACAGTAGGACAGAAGGACAAAAGAGCAAAAGGACAGAAGGACAAAAGAACAGAAGAACAGAAGGACAGAAGGACAGAAGGACAAAAGGACAAAAGGACAGAAGGACAAAAGGACAGAAGGACAGAAGGACAGGACAAAAGGACAGAAGGACAGTAGAACAGAAGGACAAAAGGACAGAAGGACAAAAGGACAGAGGAACAAAAGGACAAAAGGACAGAAGGACAAAAGAACAGAAGAACAGAAGGACAGAAGGACAGAAGGACAAAAGGACAATAGGACAGAAGGACAAAACAACAGAGGGACAGAAGGACAGAAGGACAGAAGGACAAAAGGACAGAAGGACAGAAGGACAAAGGGACAGAAGGACAAAAGGGCAAAAGGACAGAAGGAGAAAAGGACAGGAAAAAAGGACAGAAGGACAGAAGGACAGAAGGACAAACGGACAAAAGGACAGAAGGACAGAAGGACAGACGGACAAAAGGACAAAAGGACAAAAGGACAGAAGGACAAAAGGACAGAAGGACAAAAGGAGAGAAGGACAAAAGGGCAAAAGGACAGAGGGACAGAGGGACAGAAGGACAGAAGGACAGAGGAACAAAAGGACAAAAGGACAAAAGGACAGAAGGACAAAAGAACAGAAGAACAGAAGGACAGAAGGACAGAAGGACAAAAGGACAATAGGACAGAAGGACAAAACAACAGAGGGACAGAAGGACAAAAGGACAAAAGGACAAAAGGACAGAGGGACAGAAGGACAGAAGGACAAAAGGACAGAAGGACAGAAGGACAAAAGGACAGAAGGACAGAAGGACAGGACAAAAGGACAGAAGGACAGTAGGACAGAAGGACAAAACAACAGAGGGACAGCAGGACAGAAGGACAGAAGGACAGTAGGACAGAAGGACAGGATAAAAGGACAGAAGGACAGTAGGACAGAAGGACAAAAGAGCAAAAGGACAGAAGGACAAAAGAACAGAAGAACAGAAGGACAGAAGGACAGAAGGACAAAAGGACAAAAGGACAGAAGGACAAAAGGACAGAAGGACAGAAGGACAGGACAAAAGGACAGAAGGACAGTAGAACAGAAGGACAAAAGGACAGAAGGACAAAAGGACAGAGGAACAAAAGGACAGAAGGACAAAAGAACAGAAGAACAGAAGGACAGAAGGACAGAAGGACAAAAGGACAATAGGACAGAAGGACAAAACAACAGAGGGACAGAAGGACAGAAGGACAGAAGGACAAAAGGACAGAAGGACAGAAGGACAAAGGGACAGAAGGACAAAAGGGCAAAAGGACAGAAGGAGAAAAGGACAGGAAAAAAGGACAGAAGGACAGAAGGACAGAAGGACAAACGGACAAAAGGACAGAAGGACAGAAGGACAGACGGACAAAAGGACAAAAGGACAAAAGGACAGAAGGACAAAAGGACAGAAGGACAAAAGGAGAGAAGGACAAAAGGGCAAAAGGACAGAGGGACAGAGGGACAGAAGGACAGAAGGACAGAAGGACAAAAGGACAGAAGGACAGAAGGACAGACGGACAAAAGGACAGAAGGACAGGACAGAAGGACAGGACAAAAGGACAGAAGGACAGAAGGACAGAAGGACAAAAGGACAGAAGGACAGAAGGACAAAAGGGCAAAAGGACAGAGGGACAGAAGGACAGAAGGACAAAAGGACAAAAGGACAGAAGGACAGAAGGACAGACGGACAAAAGGACAAAAGGACAAAAGGACAGAAGGACAGAAGGACAGACGGACAAAAGGACAAAAGGACAGAAGGACAAAAGGACAGAAGGACAGACGGACAAAAGGACAAAAGGACAAAAGGACAAAAGGACAGAGGGACAGAAGGACAGAAGGACAGAAGGACAAAAGGACAGAAGGACAGAAGGACAGACGGACAAAAGGACAGAAGGACAGGACAGAAGGACAGGACAAAAGGACAGAAGGACAAAAGGACAGAAGGACAGAAGGACAAAAGGACAAAAGGACAGAAGGACAGAAGGACAGGACAGAAGGACAGGACAAAAGGACAGAAGGACAGTAGGACAGAAGGACAAAAGGACAGAAGGACAGAAGGACAGTAGGACAGAAGGACAAAACAACAGAGGGACAGAAGGACAGGACAAAAGGACAGAAGGACAGTAGGACAGAAGGACAAAACAACAGAGGAACAGAAGGACAGAAGGACAGAAGGACAAAAGGACAGTAGGACAGAAGGACAAAACAACAGAGGAACAGAAGGACAGAAGGACAGAAGGACAGAAGGACAAAAGGACAAAAGGACAGAAGGACAAAAGGGCAAAAGGACAGAGGGACAGAAGGACAGAAGGACAAAAGGACAGAAGGACAAAAGGACAGAAGGACAAAAGGACAAAAGGACAAAAGGACAGAGGGACAGAAGGACAGAAGGACAAAAGGACAGAAGGACAGAAGGACAAAAGGACAAAAGGACAGAAGGACAGAAGGACAAAAGGACAGAAGGACAGAAGGACAGGACAGAAGGACAGGACAAAAGGACAGAAGGACAGTAGGACAGAAGGACAAAACAACAGAGGGACAGCAGGACAGAAGGACAGAAGGACAGTAGGGCAGAAGGACAGGACAAAAGGACAGAAGGACAGTAGGACAGAAGGACAGAAGGACAAAAGGACAAAAGGACAGAAGGACAAAAGGACAGAAGGACAGAAGGACAAAAGGACAAAAGGACAAAAGGACAGAGGGACAGAAGGACAGAAGGACAAAAGGACAGAAGGACAGAAGGACAAAAGGACGGAAGGACAGAAGGACAAAAGGACAAAAGGACGGAAGGACAGAAGGACAAAAGGACAGAAGGACAGAAGGACAGAAGGACAGGACAGAAGGACAGGACAAAAGGACAGAAGGACAGTAGGACAGAAGGACAAAACAACAGAGGGACAGCAGGACAGAAGGACAGAAGGACAGTAGGACAGGACAAAAGGACAGAAGGACAGTAGGACAGAAGGACAAAACAACAGGGGGACAGAAGGACAGAAGGACAGAAGGACAGAAGGACAAAAGGACAGAAGGACAAAAGAGCAAAAGGACAGAGGGACAGAAGGACAGAAGGACAGAAGGACAAAAGAACAGAAGAACAGAAGGACAGAAGGACAGAAGGACAAAAGGACAAAAGGACAGAAGGACAAAAGGACAGAAGGACAGAAGGACAAAAGGACAGAAGGACAGAAGGACAGAGGAACAAAAGGACAAAAGGACAGAAGGACAGAAGGACAAAAGAACAGAAGAACAGAAGGACAGAAGGCCAAAAGGACAATAGGACAGAAGGACAAAACAACAGAGGGACAGAAGGACAGAAGGACAGAAGGACAAAAGGACAGAAGGACAAAGGGACAGAAGGACAAAAGGGCAAAAGGACAGAAGGACAGAAGGACAGAAGGACAGGACAAAAGGACAGAAGGACAGTAGGACAGAAGGACAAAACAACAGAAGGACAGAAGGAGAGAAGGACAGAAGGACAGGACAAAAGGACAGAAGGACAGTAGGACAGAAGGACAAAACAACAGAGGGACAGAAGGACAGGACAAAAGGACAGAAGGACAGTAGGACAGAAGGACAAAACAACAGAGGGACAGAAGGACAGAAGGACAGAAGGACAGAAGGACAGAAGGACAAAAGGACAGAAGGACAAAAGGGCAAAAGGACAGAGGGACAGAAGGACAAAAAGAACAGAAGAACAGAAGGACAGAAGGACAGAAGGACAGAAGGACAGAAGGACAAAAGGACAATGGGACAGAAGGACAAAACAACAGAGGGACAGAAGGACAAAAGGACAAAAGGACAGAAGGACAAAAGGACAGAAGGACAAAAGGGTAAAAGGGTAAAAGGACAGAGGGACAGAAGGACAGAAGGACAAAAGGACAGAAGGACAGAAGGACAAAAGGACAGAAGGACAGAAGGACAGAAGGACAGGACAGAAGGACAGGACAAAAGGACAGAAGGACAGTAGGACAGAAGGACAAAACAACAGAGGGACAGCAGGACAGAAGGACAGAAGGACAGAAGGACAGTAGGACAGAAGGACAGGACAAAAGGACAGAAGGACAGTAGGAAAGAAGGACAAAACAACAGAGGGACAGAAGGACAGAAGGACAAAAGGACAGAAGGACAAAAGAGCAAAAGGACAGAGGGACAGAGGGACAGAAGGACAAAAGAACAGAAGAACAGAAGGACAGAAGGACAAAAGGACAAAAGGACAGAAGGACAAAAGGACAGAAGGACAGAAGGACAAAAGGACAGAAGGACAGAAGGACAGGACAAAAGGACAGTAGAACAGAAGGACAAAAGGACAGAAGGACAAAAGGACATAGGAACAAAAGGACAAAAGGACAGAAAGACAGAAGGACAAAAGAACAGAAGAACAGAAGGACAGAAGGACAAAAGGACAATAGGACAGAAGGACAAAACAACAGAGGGACAGAAGGACAGAAGGACAGAAGGACAAAAGGACAGAAGGACAGAAGGACAAAGGGACAGAAGGACAAAAGGGCAAAAGGACAGAAGGACAAAAGGACAAAAGGACAGAAGGACAGAAGGACAGTAGGACAGAAGGAACAAAACAACAGAGGGACAGAAGGACAGAAGGACAGAAGGACAAAAGGACAGAAGGACAAAAGAGCAAAAGGACAGAGGGACAGAAGGACAGAAGGACAAAAGAACAGAAGAACAGAAGAACAGAAGGACAAAAGGACAAAAGGACAAAAGGACAGAAGCACAGAAGCACAAAAGGACAGAAGGACAGAAGGACAGGACAAAAGGACAGAAGGACAGTAGAACAGAAGGACAAAAGGACAGAAGGACAAAAGGACAGAGGAACAAAAGGACAAAAGGACAAAAGGACAGAAGGACAGAAGGACAAAAGAACAGAAGAACAGAAGGACAGAAGGACAGAAGGACAAAAGGACAATAGGACAGAAGGACAAAACAACAGAGGGACAGAAGGACAGAAGGACAGATGGACAAAAGGACAGAAGGACAGAAGGACAAAGGGACAGAAGGACATAAGGGCAAAAGGACAGAAGGACAGAAGGACAGAAGGACAGAAGGACAAAAGGACAGAAGGACAAAAGGACAGAAGGACAGAAGGACAAAAGGACAGAAGGACAAAAGGGCAAAAGGACAGAGGGACAGAAGGACAGAAGGACAAAAGGACAGAAGGACAGAAGGACAGAAGAACAAAACAACAGAGGGAGAGAAGGACAGAAGGACAGAAGGACAGTAGGACAGAAGGACAAAACAACAGAGGGACAGAAGGACAAAAGGACAGAAGGACAGAGGGACAGAAGGACAGAAGGACAGAAGGACAGAAGGACAGAAGGACAAAAGGACAGAAGGACAAAAGGACAAAAGGACAGAAGGACAGAAGGACAGAACAGAAGGACAAAAGGGCAAAAGGACAGAGGGACAGAAGGACAGAAGGACAGAAGGACAGAAGGACAAAAGGACAGAAGGACAGAAGGACAGAACAGAAGGACAGGACAAAAGGACAGAAGGACAGTAGGACAGAAGGACAAAACAATAGAAGGACAGAAGGACAGAAGGACAGGACAAAAGGACAGAAGGACAGTAGGACAGAAGGACAAAACAACAGAGGGACAGAAGGACAGGACAAAAGGACAGAAGGACAGTAGGACAGAAGGACAAAACAACAGAGGGACAGAAGGACAGAAGGACAGAAGGACAGAAGGACAGAAGGACAGAAGGACAAAAGGACAGAAGGACAAAAGGGCAAAAGGACAGAGGGACAGAAGGACAGAAGGACAAAAGAACAGAAGAACAGAAGGACAGAAGGACAAAAGGACAGAAGGACAAAAGGGCAAAAGGACAGAAGGACAGAAGGACAAAAGGACAGAAGGACAAAAGGACGGAAGGACAAAAGGACAGAAGGACAGAAGGACAAAAGGACAGAAGGACAAAAGGGCAAAAGGACAGAGGGACAGAAGGACAAAAGGACAGAAGGACAGAAGGACAAAAGGACAGAAGGACAGAAGGACAGGACAGAAGGACAGGACAAAAGGACAGAAGGACAGTAGGACAGAAGGACAAAACAACAGAGGGACAGCAGGAAAGAATGACAGAAGGACAAAACAACAGAGGGACAGCAGGACAGAAGGACAAAAGGACAGAAGGACAGAAGGACAAAAGGACAGAAGGACAAAAGGGCAATAGGACAGAGGGACAGAAGGACAGAAGGACAAAAGGACAGAAGGACAGAAGGACAAAAGGACAGAAGGACAGAAGGACAAAAGGACAGAAGGACAGAAGGA
Organism: Rutilus rutilus; assembly: GCF_951802725.1. Classification (NCBI taxonomy): domain Eukaryota; kingdom Metazoa; phylum Chordata; class Actinopteri; order Cypriniformes; family Leuciscidae; genus Rutilus; species Rutilus rutilus. Next base: position 107,678 of record NC_140224.1, read on the forward strand.
CAGGACAGAAGGACAGGACAAAAGGACAGAAGGACAGTAGGACAGAAGGACAAAACAACAGAGGGACAGCAGGACAGAAGGACAGAAGGACAGAAGGACAGTAGGACAGAAGGACAGGACAAAAGGACAGAAGGACAGTAGGACAGAAGGACAAAACAACAGAGGGACAGAAGGAGAGAAGGACAAAAGGGCAAAAGGACAGAGGGACAGAAGGACAGAAGGACAGGACAAAAGGACAGAAGGACAGTAGAACAGAAGGACAAAATGACAGAAGGACAGAAGGACAGAAGGACAAAAGGACAAAAGGACAAAAGGACAGAAGGACAGGACAGAAGGACAAAACAACAGAGGGACAGAAGGACAGAAGGACAGAAGGACAGAAGGACAAAAGAACAGAAGAACAGAAGGACAGAAGGACAGAAGGACAGAAGGACAAAAGGACAGAAGGACAGAAGGACAGGACAGAAGGACAGAAGGACAAAAGGACAGAAGGATAGAAGGACAAAAGGACAGAAGAACAGAAGGACAAAAGGACAGAAGAACAGAAGGACAAAAGGACAGAAGGACAGAAGGACAAAAGGACAAAAGGACAGAAGGACAGAAGGACAGAAGGAGAAAAGGACAGGAAAAAAGGACAGAAGGACAGAAGGACAAAAGGACAAAAGGACAGAAGGACAGAAGGACAAAAGGACAAAAGGACAAAAGGACAAAAGGACAGAAGGACAGAAGGACAAAAGGACAGAAGGACAGAAGGACAAAAGGACAGAAGGACAAAAGGGCAAAAGGACAGAGGGACAGAAGGACAGAAGGACAGAAGGACAAAAGGACAGAAGGACAGGACAGAAGGACAGAAGGACAGAAGGACAGGACAGAAGGACAGGACAAAAGGACAGAAGGACAGAAGGACAGTAGGACAGAAGGACAAAACAACAGAGGGACAGAAGGACAGAAGGACAGAAGGACAGAAGGACAGAAGGACAAAACAACAGAGGGACAGAAGGACAGAAGGACAGAAGGACAGTAGGACAAAAGGGCAAAAGGACAGAGGGACAGAAGGACAGAAGGACAGAAGGACAAAAGGACAGAAGGACAAAAGGACAAAAGGACAAAAGGACAGCAGGACAGAAGGACAGAAGGACAAAAGGACAGAAGGACAAAAGGGCAAAAGGACAGAGGGACAGAAGGACAGAAGGACAGAAGGACAAAAGGACAGAAGGACAGAAGAACAAAAGGACAAAAGGACAGCAGGACAGAAGGACAGAAGGACAAAAGGACAGAAGGACAAAAGGGTAAAAGGACAGAGGGACAGAAGGACAGAAGGACAGAAGGACAGAAGGACAAAAGGACAGAAGAACAAAAGGACAAAAGGACAAAAGGACAGCAGGACAGAAGGACAGAAGGACAAAAGGACAGAAGGACAAAAGGGCAAAAGGACAGAGGGACAGAAGGACAGAAGGACAGAAGGACAGAAGGACAAAAGGACAGAAGGACAAAAGGACAAAAGGACAGAAGGACAGAAGGACAGGACAGAAGGACAGGACAAAAGGACAGAAGGACAGTAGGACAGAAGGACAAAAGGACAGAAGGACAGAAGGACAGAAGGACAGGACAAAAGGACAGAAGGACAGTAGGACAGAAGGACAAAACAACAGAGGGACAGAAGGACAGGACAAAAGGACAAAAGGACAGAAGGACAGTAGGACAGAAGGACAAAACAACAGAGGGACAGAAGGAAAGAAGGACAGAAGGACAAAAGGACAGAAGGACAAAAGGGCAAAAGGACAGAGGGACAGAAGGACAGAAGGACAAAAGAACAGAAGAACAGAAGGACAGAAGGACAGATGGACAAAAGGACAATAGGACAGAAGGACAAAACAACAGAGGGACAGAAGGACAGAAGGACAGAAGGACAGAAGGACAGAAGGACAGAAGGACAAAGGGACAGAAGGACAAAAGGGCAAAAGGACAGAAGGACAGAAGGACAGAAGGACAGAAGGACAAAAGGACAGAAGGACAAAAGGACAGAAGGACAGAAGGACAAAAGGACAAAAGGACAAAAGGACAGAGGGACAGAAGGACAGAAGGACAAAAGGACAGAAGGACAGAAGGACAAAAGGACAGAAGGACAGAAGGACAAAAGGACAGAAGGACAGAAGGACAGGACAGAAGGACAGGACAAAAGGACAGAAGGACAGTAGGACAGAAGGACAGTAGGACAGAAGGACAAAACAACAGAGGGACAGCAGGACAGAAGGACAGAAGGACAAAAGGACATAGGAACAAAAGGACAAAAGGACAAAAGGACAGAAGGACAAAAGAACAGAAGAACAGAAGGACAGAAGGACAGAAGGACAATAGGACAGAAGGACAAAACAACAGAGGGACAGAAGGACAGAAGGACAAAAGGACAGAAGGACAGAAGGACAAAGGGACAGAAGGACAAAAGGGCAAAAGGGCAAAAGGACAGAAGGACAGAAGGACAGAAGGACAAAAGGACAAAAGGACAGAAGGACAAAAGGACAGAAGGACAGAAGGACAGAAGGACAGGACAGAAGGACAGGACAAAAGGACAGAAGGACAGAAGGACAGTAGGACAGAAGGACAAAACAACAGAGGGACAGAAGGACAGAAGGACAGAAGGACAGAAGGACAGGACAGAAGGACAGGACAAAAGGACAGAAGGACAGTAGGACAGAAGGACAAAACAACAGCGGGACAGCAGGACAGAAGGACAGAAGGACAGTAGGACAGAAGGACAGCACAAAAGGACAGAAGGACAGTAGGACAGAAGGACAAAACAACAGGGGGACAGAAGGACAAAAGGACAGAAGGACAGAAGGACAGAAGGACAAAAGGACAGAGGGACAGAAGGACAGAAGGACAAAAGAACAGAAGAACAGAAGGACAGAAGGACAAAAGGAAAAAAGGACAAGGACAGAAGGACAAAAGGACAGAAGGACAATAGGACATATGGACAGAAGGACAGAAGGACAAAAGGACAGAAGGACAAAAGGGCAAAAGGACAGAGGGACAGAAGGACAGAAGAACAGAAGGACAGAAGGACAAAAGGACAAAAGGACAGAAGGACAAAAGGACAGAAGGAAAAAAGGACTAAAGGACAGAAGGAAAAAAGAACAGAAGGACAGAAGGACAGAAGGACAAAAGGACAGAAGGACAGAAGGACAGGACAGAAGGACAGGACAGAAGGACAGGACAAAAGGACAGAAGGACAGTAGGACAGAAGGACAAAAGGACAGTAGGACAGAAGGACAAAAGGACAGTAGGACAGAAGGACAAAAGGACAAAAGGACAGAAGGACAAAAGGACAGTAGGACAGAAGGACAAAAGGACAGAGGGACAGAAGGACAAAAGGACAGAAGGACAAAAGGACAAAAGGACAGAGGCACAGAAGGACAAAAGGACAGTAGGACAGAAGGACAAAAGGACAGAGGGACAGAAGGACAAAAGGACAGAAGGACAAAAGGACAATAGGACAGAAGGACAAAACAACAGAGGGACAGAAGGACAGAAGGACAGAAAGACAAAAGGACAAAAGGACAGAAGGACAGAAGGACAGAAGGACAGAAGGACAAAGGGACAAAGGGACAGAAGGACAAAAGGGCAAAAGGACAGAAGGACAGAAGGACAGAAGGACAGAAGGACAAAAGGACAGAAGGACAAAAGGACAGAAGGACAGAAGGACAAAAGGACAAAAGGACAAAAGGACAGAGGGACAGAAGGACAGAAGGACAGAAAGACAAAAGGACAAAAGGACAGAAGGACAGAAGGACAGAAGGACAAAAGGACAGAGGGACAGAAGGACAAAAGGACAGAAGGACAGAAGGACAGAAGGACAGAAGGACAAAAGGACAGAAGGACAAAAGGACAGAAGGACAGAAGGACAAAAGGACAAAAGGACAAAAGGACAGAGGGACAGAAGGACAGAAGGACAAAAGGACAGAAGGACAGAAGGACAAAAGGACAGAAGGACAGAAGGACAAAAGGACAGAAGGACAGAAGGACAGGACAGGACAAAAGGACAGAAGGACAGTAGGACAGAAGGACAAAACAACAGAGGGACAGCAGGACAGAAGGACAGAAGGACAAAAGGACAGAGGAACAAAAGGACAAAAGGACAAAAGGACAGAAGGACAAAAGAACAGAAGAACAGAAGGACAGAAGGACAGAAGGACAGAAGGACAATAGGACAGAAGGACAAAACAACAGAAGGACAGAAGGACAAAAGGACAGAAGGACAGAAGGACAAAGGGACAGAAGGACAAAAGGGCAAAAGGACAGAAGGACAGAAGGACAGAAGGACAAAAGGACAAAAGGACAGAAGGACAAAAGGACAGAAGGACAGAAGGACAGAAGGACAGGACAGAAGGACAGGACAAAAGGACAGAAGGACAGAAGGACAGTAGGACAGAAGGACAAAACAACAGAGGGACAGAAGGACAGAAGGACAGAAGGACAGGACAGAAGGACAGGACAAAAGGACAAAAGGACAGAAGGACAGTAGGACAGAAGGACAAAACAACAGCGGGACAGCAGGACAGAAGGACAGAAGGACAGTAGGACAGAAGGACAGAGGGACAGAAGGACAGAAGGACAGTAGGACAGAAGGACAAAACAACAGGGGGACAGAAGGACAGAAGGACAGAAGGACAGAAGGACAGAAGGACAAAAGGACAGAGGGACAGAAGGACAGAAGGACAAAAGAACAGAAGAACAGAAGGACAGAAGGACAGAAGGACAAAAGGACAAAAGGACAAGGACAGAAGGACAAAAGGACAGAAGGACAAAAGGACATATGGACATATGGACAGAAGGACAGAAGGACAAAAGGACAGAAGGACAAAAGGGCAAAAGGACAGAGGGACAGAAGGACAGAAGAACAGAAGGACAGAAGGACAAAAGGACAAAAGGACAGAAGGACAAAAGGACAGAAGGAAAAAAGGACTAAAGGACAGAAGGAAAAAAGAACAGAAGGACAGAAGGACAGAAGGACAAAAGGACAGAAGGACAGAAGGACAGAAGGACAGAAGGACAAAAGGACAGGACAGAAGGACAGAAGGACAAAAGGACAAGACAGAAGGACAGGACAGAAGGACAGGACAAAGGACAGAAGGACAGTAGGACAGAAGGACAAAAGGACAGAAGGACAAAAGGACAGAAGGACAGAAGGACAAAAGGACAAAAGGACAGAGGAACAAAAGGACAAAGGGACAGAAGGACAGAAGGACAAAAGGACAGAAGGACAAAAGGACAAAAGGACAAAAGGACAAAAGGACAAAAGGACAGAAGGACAGAAGGACAAAAGGACAGAAGGACAGAAGAACAGAAGGACAGGACAGAAGGACAGAAGGACAGGACAGAAGAACAGGACAAAATGACAGAAGGACAGAAGGACAGAAGGACAGAAGGACAGAAGGACAGAAGGACAGAAGGACAGACGGACAAAACAACAGAGGGACAGAAGGACAGAAGGACAGAAGGACAAAAGAACAGAAGGACAGAAGGACAAAAGGACAGAAGGACAGAAGGACAGAAGGACAAAAGGACAAGGACAAAAGGACAAAAGGACAGAAGGACAAAAGGACAAAAGGACATATGGACAGAAGGACAGAAGGACAAAAGGACAGAAGGACAAAAGGGCAAAAGGACAGAGGGACAGAAGGACAGAAGAACAGAAGGACAGAAGGACAAAAGGACAGAAGGACAAAAGGACAGAAGGACAAAAGGACAGGACAGGACAGAAGGACAGAAGGACAAAAGGACAAGACAGAAGGACAGGACAGAAGGACAGGACAAAAGGACAGAAGGACAGTAGGACAGAAGGACAAAAGGACAGAAGGACAAAAGGACAGAAGGACAGAAGGACAAAAGGACAAAAGGACAAAAGGACAGAGGAACAAAAGGACAAAGGGACAGAAGGACAGAAGGACAAAAGGACAAAAGGACAAAAGGACAAAAGGACAAAAGGACAGAAGGACAAAAGGACAAAAGGACAAAAGGACAGAAGGACAAAAGGACAAAAGGACAGAAGGACAAAAGGACAGAAGGACAGAAGAACAGAAGGACAGGACAGAAGGACAGAAGGACAGGACAGAAGAACAGGACAAAATGACAGAAGGACAGAAGGACAGAAGGACAGAAGGACAGGACAGAAGGACAGAAGGACAGAAGGACAGAAGGACAGAAGGACAGAAGGACAAAACAACAGAGGGACAGAAGGACAGAAGGACAAAAGAACAGAAGGACAGAAGGACAGAAGGACAAAAGGACAGAAGGACAGAAGGACAGAAGGACAGAAGGACAAAAGGACAAAAGGACAAAAGGACAAAAGGACAGAAGGACAGAAGGACAGGCCTTTTGTCCTTTTTAAATAAAAAATATCCTGGATTTGAAGAATATTGTGTCCCTGGCCTTCACTGAGCTCAAGTAATAGTTTAATGTACAAAAAATTGTGAATGAACTTGACTGTTGATGTCTTAAATAATAATGTCAAATAACCAACATTTCTCAAAATGGATATATCTCGTTTTGCAACGAAACTCTTCATATATATACTAGGGGTGTCGCAATATACCATATATATATATAAAAGATCTATCTATCTATCTATCTATCTATCTATCTATCTATCTATCTATCTATCTATCTATCTATCTATCTATCTATCTAGCGTTCTAGCGTTCTAGCGTTCTATCTATCGTTCTATCGTTCTATCTATCGTTCTATCGTTCTATCTATCTATCGTTCTATGTATCTATCGTTCTATCGTTCTATCTATCTATCGTTCTATCGTTCTATCTATCTATCTATCTATCTATCTATCTATCGTTCTATCGTTCTATCTATCTATCGTTCTATCGTTTTATCTATCTATCGTTCTAGCGTTCTAGCGTTCTATCTATCATTCTATCGTTCTATCGTTCTGTCGTTCTATCTATCTATCGTTCTATCATTCTATCGTTCTATCTATCTATCGTTCTATCGTTCTATCTATCGTTCTATCTATCTATCGTTCTATTGTTCTATCTATCTATCTATCTATCTATCTATCTATCTATCTATCTATCTATCTATCGTTCTATCTATCGTTCTATCTATCATTCTATCTATCTATCTATCTATCGTTCTATCATTCTATCGATCTATCATTCTATCTATCTATCTATCTATCTATCTATCTATCTATCTATCGATCTATCTTTCTATCTATCTATCTATCTATCTATCTATCTATCTATCTATCTATCTATCTATCTATCTATCTATCTATCTATCTATCTATCGTTCTATCTATCTATCGTTCTATCATTCTATCGTTCTATCTATCTATCTATCTATCTATCTATCTATCTATCTATCTATCTATCTATCTATCTATCTATCTATCTATCTATCTATCTATCGTTCTATCGTTCTATCGTTCTATCTATCTATCTATCTATCTATCTATCTATCTATCTATCTATCTATCGTTCCATCTATCGTTCTATCTATCTATCGTTCTATCGTTCTATCTATCTATCTATCTATCTATCTATCTATCTATCTATCTATCTATCTATCTATCTATCTATCTATATATCTATATATCTATCGTTCTATCTATCTATCTATCTATCTATCTATCTATCTATCTATCTATCTATCTATCTATCTATCTATCTATCTATCTATCTATCTATCGTTCTATCTATCTATCGTTCTATCGTTCTATCGTTCTATCTGTCTATCTATCGTTCTATCGTTCTATCGTTCTATCTATCTATCTATCTATCTATCTATCTATCTATCTATCTATCTATCTATCTATCTATCTATCTATCTATCTATCTATCTATCTATCTATCGTTCTATCGTTCTATCGTTCTATCTATCTATCGTTCTATCTATCTATCGTTCTATCGTTCTATCGTTCTATCTATCTATCGTTCTATCTATCTATCTATCTATCTATCTATCTATCTATCTATCTATCTATCTATCTATCTATCGTTCTATCGTTCTATCGTTCTATCTATCTATCGTTCTATCTATCGTTCTATCTATCTATCGTTCTATCGTTCTATCTATCTATCTATCTATCTATCTATCTATCTATCTATCTATCTATCTATCTATCTATCTATCTATCTATCTATCGTTCTATCGTTCTATCTATCGTTCTATCTATCTATCTATCTATCTATCTATCTATCTATCTATCTATCTATCTATCTATCTATCGTTCTATCGTTCTATCTATCTATCGTTCTATCGTTCTATCGTTCTATCGTTCTATCTATCTATCTATCTATCTATCTATCTATCTATCTATCTATCGTTCTATCGTTCTATCTATCGTTCTATCTATCGTTCTATCTATCGTTCTATCTATCTATCTATCTATCTATCTATCTATCTATCTATCTATCTATCTATCTATCTATCTATCTATCTATCTATCGTTCTATCGTTCTATCGTTCTATCTATCTATCGTTCTATCTATCGTTCTATCTATCTATCGTTCTATCGTTCTATCTATCTATCTATCTATCTATCTATCTATCTATCTATCTATCTATCTATCTATCTATCTATCTATCTATCTATCTATCTATCTATCGTTCTATCTATCTATCTATCCATCTATCTATCTATCTATCTATCTATCTATCTATCTATCTATCTATCTATCGTTCTATCGTTCTATCGTTCTATCTATCTATCTATCTATCTATCTATCTATCTATCTATCTATCTATCTATCTATCTATCTATCTATCTATCTATCTATCTATCTATCGTTCTATCGTTCTATCTATCGTTCTATCTATCTATCGTTCTATCTAACGTTCTATCTATCGTTCTATCTATCTATCTATCGTTCTATCTATCTATATCTATCGTTCTATCGTTCTATCGTTCTATCTATCTATCGTTCTATCGTTCTATCTATCTATCTATCTATCTATCGTTCTATCGTTCTATCTGTCTATCTATCGTTCTATCGTTCTATCGTTCTATCTATATATCGTTCTATCTATCGTTCTATTGTTCTAACGTTCTATCTATCTATCGTTCTATCGTTCTATCTATCTATCGTTCTATCGTTCTATCGTTCTATCTATCTATCGTTCTATCTATCTATCGTTCTATCTATCTATCTATCTATCTATCTATCTATCTATCTATCTATCTATCTATCTATCTATCTATCTATCGTTCTATCTATCCATCGTTCTATCATTCTATCATTCTATCTTTCTATCTATCTATCTATCTATCTATCTATCTATCTATCTATCTATCTATCTATCTATCTATCTATCTATCTATCGTTCTATCGTTCTATCTATCTATCGTTCTATCGTTCTATCTATCTATCGTTCTATCTATCTATCGTTCTATCATTCAATCTATCTATCTATCTATCTATCTATCGTTCTATCTATCTATCTATCGTTCTATCTATCTATCGTTCTATCATTCAATCTATCTATCTATCTATCTATCTATCTATCTATCTATCTATCTATCGTTCTATCTATCTATCTATCGTTCTATCGATCTATCATTCTATCGATCTATCTATCTATCTATCTATCTATCTATCTATCTATCTATCTATCTATCTATCTATCTATCTATCTATCTATCTATCGATCGATCTATCTATCTATCTATCTATCTATCTATCTATCTATCTATCTATCTATCGTTCTATCTATCGTTCTATCTATCTATCTATCTATCTATCTATCTATCTATCTATCTATCTATCTATCTATCTATCTATCTATCTATCCATCTATCTATCTATCGTTCTATCTATCTATCTATCTATCTATCTATCGTTCTATCGTTCTATCGTTCTATCTATCTATCTATCTATCTATCTATCTATCTATCTATCTATCTATCTATCTATCTATCTATCTATCTATCTATCTATCTATCTATCTATCTATCTATCTATCGTTCTATCTATCTATCGTTCTATCTGTCTATCTATCG
>NC_140224.1:122689-137689 GCF_951802725.1 Rutilus rutilus
TCTATCTATCGTTCTATCTATCTATCTATCTATCTATCTATCTATCTATCTATCTATCTATCTATCTATCGTTCTATCTATCTATCTATCGTTCTATCTATCTATCTATCTATCTATCTATCTATCTATCTATCTATCTATCGTTCTATCTATCTATCGTTCTATCTATCTATCGTTCTATCGTTCTATCTGTCTATCTATCGTTCTATCGTTCTATCGTTCTATCTATCTATCGTTCTATCGTTTTATCTATCTATCGTTCTATCGTTCTATCTATCTATCGTTCTATCTATCTATCGTTCTATCATTCAATCGTTCTATCTATCTATCGTTCTATCATTCTATCGTTCTATCTATCTATCTATCTATCTATCTATCGTTCTATCGTTCTATCTATCTATCTATCTATCTATCTATCTATCTATCTATCTATCTATCTATCTATCTATCTATCTATCTATCGTTCCATCTATCGTTCTATCTATCTATCGTTCTATCGTTCTATCTATCTATCTATCTATCTATCTATCTATCTATCTATCTATCTATCTATATATCTATATATCTATCGTTCTATCTATCTATCTATCTATCTATCTATCTATCTATCTATCTATCTATCTATCTATCTATCTATCTATCTATCTATCTATCTATCTATCGTTCTATCTATCTATCGTTCTATCGTTCTATCGTTCTATCTGTCTATCTATCGTTCTATCGTTCTATCGTTCTATCTATCTATCTATCTATCTATCTATCTATCTATCTATCTATCTATCTATCTATCTATCTATCTATCGTTCTATCGTTCTATCGTTCTATCGTTCTATCTATCTATCGTTCTATCGTTCTATCTATCTATCGTTCTATCTATCTATCGTTCTATCTATCTATCTATCTATCTATCTATCTATCTATCTATCTATCTATCGTTCTATCGTTCTATCGTTCTATCTATCTATCGTTCTATCTATCGTTCTATCTATCTATCGTTCTATCGTTCTATCTATCTATCTATCTATCTATCTATCTATCTATCTATCTATCTATCTATCTATCTATCTATCGTACTATCTATCTATCTATCGTTCTATCGTTCTATCTATCGTTCTATCTATCTATCTATCTATCTATCTATCTATCTATCTATCTATCGTTCTATCGTTCTATCGTTCTATCTATCTATCTATCTATCTATCTATCTATCTATCTATCTATCTATCTATCGTTCTATCGTTCTATCGTTCTATCGTTCTATCTATCGTTCTATCTATCTATCGTTCTATCTATCGTTCTATCTATCGTTCTATCTATCTATCGTTCTATCGTTCTATCTATCTATCTATCTATCTATCTATCTATCTATCTATCTATCTATCTATCTATCGTTCTATCTATCTATATCTATCGTTCTATCGTCCTATCGTTCTATCGTTCTATCTATCTATCGTTCTATCGTTCTATCTATCTATCTATCTATCTATCGTTCTATCGTTCTATCTGTCTATCTATCGTTCTATCGTTCTATCGTTCTATCTATATATCGTTCTATCTATCGTTCTATTGTTCTATCGTTCTATCTATCTATCGTTCTATCGTTCTATCTATCTATCGTTCTATCGTTCTATCTATCTATCGTTCTATCTATCTATCTATCTATCTATCTATCTATCTATCTATCTATCTATCTATCTATCTATCTATCTATCTATCTATCTATCTATCTATCTATCTATCTATCTATCTATCTATCTATCGTTCTATCTATCCATCGTTCTATCATTCTATCATTCTATCTTTCTATCTATCTATCTATCTATCTATCTATCTATCTATCTATCTATCGTTCTATCGTTCTATCTATCTATCGTTCTATCGTTCTATCTATCTATCGTTCTATCTATCTATCTATCGTTCTATCATTCAATCTATCTATCTATCTATCTATCTATCTATCTATCTATCTATCTATCTATCTATCTATCTATCTATCTATCGTTCTATCGATCTATCTATCTATCGTTCTATCGATCTATCATTCTATCGATCTATCTATCTATCTATCTATCTATCTATCTATCTATCTATCTATCTATCTATCTATCTATCTATCGATCTATCGATCTATCTATCTATCTATCTATCTATCTATCTATCTATCTATCTATCTATCGTTCTATCTATCTATCGTTCTATCATTCTATCGTTCTATCTTTCTCCTATCTATCTATCTATCTATCTATCTATCTATCTATCTATCTATCTATCTATCTATCTATCTATCTATCTATCTATCCATCTATCTATCTATCGTTCTATCTATCTATCTATCTATCTATCTATCTATCTATCTATCTATCTATCTATCGTTCTATCGTTCTATCTATCTATCTATCTATCTATCTATCTATCTATCTATCTATCTATCTATCTATCTATCTATCTATCTATCTATCTATCTATCTATCTATCGTTCTATCTATCTATCTATCTATCTATCTATCTATCTATCTATCTATCGTTCTATCTATCTATCTATCGTTCTATCTATCTATCTATCGTTCTATCTATCTATCTATCTATCTATCTATCTATCTATCTATCTATCTATCTATCTATCTATCTATCTATCTATCGTTCTATCTATCTATCGTTCTATCTATCTATCGTTCTATCTGTCTATCTATCGTTCTATCTATCTATCTATCTATCTATCTATCTATCTATCTATCTATCTATCTATCTATCTATCTATCTATCTATCTATCTATCTATCTATCTATCGATCTATCGTTCTATCATTCTATCGATCTATCATTCTATCTATCTATCTATCTATCTATCTATCTATCTATCTATCTATCTATCTATCTATCTATCTATCTATCTATCTATCTATCGTTCTATCTATTTATCGTTCTATCTATCTATCGTTCTGTCGTTCTATCTATCTATCTATCGTTCTATCTATCTATCGTTCTATCATTCTATCTATCTATCTATCGTTCTATCGTTCTATCTATCGTTCTATCGTTCTATCTGTCTATCTATCGTTCTATCGTTCTATCTATCTATCGTTCTATCGTTTTATCTATCTATCGTTCTATCGTTCTATCTATCGTTCTATCGTTCTATCTAACCTATCTATCGTTCTATCGTTCTATCTATCTATCTATCTATCTATCTATCTATCTATCTATCTATCTATCTATCTATCTATCTATCTATCTATCTATCTATCTATCGTTCTATCTATCTATCGTTCTATCGTTCTATCGTTCTATCTATCTATCTATCTATCTATCTATCTATCTATCTATCTATCTATCTATCTATCTATCTATCTATCTATCTATCTATCTATCGTTCTATCTATCTATCTATCTATCTATCTATCTATCTATCTATCTATCTATCTATCGTTCTATCATTCTATCGTTCTATCTATCTATCGTTCTATCTATCTATCGTTCTATCATTCAATCGTTCTATCTATCTATCTATCTATCTATCTATCTATCTATCTATCTATCTATCTATCTATCTATCGTTCTATCTATCTATCTATCTATCGTTCTATCGATCTATCATTCTATCTATCTATCTATCATTCTATCTATCTATCTATCTATCTATCTATCTATCTATCTATCTATCTATCGATCTATCGATCTATCTATCTATCTATCTATCTATCTATCTATCTATCTATCTATCTATCTATCTATCGTTCTATCTATCTATCGTTCTATCATTCTATCGTTCTATCTTTCTCCTATCTATCTATCTATCTATCTATCTATCTATCTATCTATCTATCTATCTATCTATCTATCTATCTATCTATCTATCTATCTATCTATCTATCCATCTATCTATCTATCGTTCTATCTATCTATCTATCTATCTATCTATCTATCTATCTATCGTTCTATCGTTCTATCTATCTATCTATCTATCTATCTATCTATCTATCTATCTATCTATCTATCTATCTATCTATCTATCGTTCTATCTATCTATCTATCTATCTATCTATCTATCTATCTATCTATCTATCTATCGTTCTATCTATCTATCTATCGTTCTATCTATCTATCTATCGTTCTATCTATCTATCTATCTATCTATCTATCTATCTATCTATCTATCTATCTATCTATCTATCTATCTATCTATCTATCTATCTATCTATCGTTCTATCTATCTATCGTTCTATCTATCTATCGTTCTATCTGTCTATCTATCGTTCTATCTATCTATCTATCTATCTATCTATCTATCTATCTATCTATCTATCTATCTATCTATCTATCTATCGATCTATCGTTCTATCATTCTATCGATCTATCATTCTATCTATCTATCTATCTATCTATCTATCTATCTATCTATCTATCTATCTATCTATCTATCTATCTATCTATCTATCTATCTATCGTTCTATCTATTTATCGTTCTATCTATCTATCGTTCTGTCGTTCTATCTATCTATCTATCGTTCTATCTATCTATCGGTCTATCATTCTATCTATCTATCTATCGTTCTATCGTTCTATCTATCGTTCTATCGTTCTATCTGTCTATCTATCGTTCTATCGTTCTATCTATCTATCGTTCTATCGTTTTATCTATCTATCGTTCTATCGTTCTATCTATCGTTCTATCGTTCTATCTAACCTATCTATCGTTCTATCGTTCTATCTATCTATCTATCTATCTATCTATCTATCTATCTATCTATCTATCTATCTATCTATCTATCTATCTATCTATCTATCGTTCTATCTATCTATCGTTCTATCGTTCTATCGTTCTATCTATCTATCTATCTATCTATCTATCTATCTATCTATCTATCTATCTATCTATCGTTCTATCTATCTATCTATCTATCTATCTATCTATCTATCTATCTATCTATCTATCTATCTATCTATCGTTCTATCATTCTATCGTTCTATCTATCTATCGTTCTATCTATCTATCGTTCTATCATTCAATCGTTCTATCTATCTATCTATCTATCTATCTATCTATCTATCTATCTATCTATCTATCTATCTATCTATCTATCTATCTATCTATCTATCGTTCTATCGTTCTATCGTTCTATCGTTCTATCTATCTATCGTTCTATCTATCGTTCTATCTATCTATCGTTCTATCGTTCTATCTATCTATCTATCTATCTATCTATCTATCTATCGTACTATCTATCTATCTATCGTTCTATCGTTCTATCTATCGTTCTATCTATCTATCTATCTATCTATCTATCTATCTATCTATCTATCTATCTATCTATCTATCGTTCTATCGTTCTATCGTTCTATCTATCTATCTATCTATCTATCTATCTATCGTTCTATCGTTCTATCGTTCTATCGTTCTATCTATCGTTCTATCTATCTATCGTTCTATCTATCGTTCTATCTATCGTTCTATCTATCTATCGTTCTATCGTTCTATCTATCTATCTATCTATCTATCTATCTATCTATCTATCTATCTATCTATCTATCTATCTATCTATCGTTCTATCTATCTATATCTATCGTTCTATCGTTCTATCTGTCTATCTATCGTTCTATCGTTCTATCGTTCTATCTATATATCGTTCTATCTATCGTTCTATTGTTCTATCGTTCTATCTATCTATCGTTCTATCGTTCTATCTATCTATCGTTCTATCGTTCTATCTATCTATCGTTCTATCTATCTATCGTTCTATCTATCTATCTATCTATCTATCTATCTATCTATCTATCTATCTATCTATCTATCGTTCTATCTATCCATCGTTCTATCATTCTATCATTCTATCTTTCTATCTATCTATCTATCTATCTATCTATCTATCTATCTATCTATCTATCTATCTATCTATCTATCGTTCTATCGTTCTATCTATCTATCGTTCTATCGTTCTATCTATCTATCGTTCTATCTATCTATCTATCGTTCTATCATTCAATCTATCTATCTATCTATCTATCTATCTATCTATCTATCTATCTATCTATCTATCTATCTATCTATCTATCTATCTATCTATCTATCTATCTATCTATCGTTCTATCTATCTATCTATCTATCGTTCTATCGATCTATCATTCTATCGATCTATCGATCTATCTATCTATCTATCTATCTATCTATCTATCTATCTATCTATCTATCGATCTATCTATCTATCTATCTATCTATCTATCTATCTATCTATCTATCTATCTATCTATCTATCGTTCTATCTATCTATCGTTCTATCATTCTATCGTTCTATCTTTCTCCTATCTATCTATCTATCTATCTATCTATCTATCTATCTATCTATCTATCTATCTATCTATCTATCTATCTATCTATCCATCTATCTATCTATCGTTCTATCTATCTATCTATCTATCTATCTATCTATCTATCTATCTATCTATCTATCTATCTATCGTTCTATCGTTCTATCTATCTATCTATCTATCTATCTATCTATCTATCTATCTATCTATCTATCTATCTATCTATCGTTCTATCTATCTATCTATCTATCTATCTATCTATCTATCTATCTATCGTTCTATCTATCTATCTATCGTTCTATCTATCTATCTATCGTTCTATCTATCTATCTATCTATCTATCTATCTATCTATCTATCTATCTATCTATCTATCTATCTATCGTTCTATCTATCTATCGTTCTATCTATCTATCGTTCTATCGTTCTATCTGTCTATCTATCGTTCTATCGTTCTATCGTTCTATCTATCTATCGTTCTATCGTTTTATCTATCTATCGTTCTATCGTTCTATCTATCTATCGTTCTATCTATCTATCGTTCTATCATTCAATCGTTCTATCTATCTATCGTTCTATCATTCTATCGTTCTATCTATCTATCTATCTATCTATCTATCTATCTATCGTTCTATCGTTCTATCTATCTATCTATCTATCTATCTATCTATCTATCTATCTATCTATCTATCTATCTATCTATCTATCTATCTATCGTTCCATCTATCGTTCTATCTATCTATCGTTCTATCGTTCTATCTATCTATCTATCTATCTATCTATCTATCTATCTATCTATCTATCTATCTATATATCTATCTATCTATCGTTCTATCTATCTATCTATCTATCTATCTATCTATCTATCTATCTATCTATCTATCTATCTATCTATCTATCTATCTATCTATCTATCTATCTATCGTTCTATCTATCTATCGTTCTATCTATCTATCGTTCTATCTGTCTATCTATCGTTCTATCGTTCTATCTATCTATCTATCTATCTATCTATCTATCTATCTATCTATCGATCTATCGTTCTATCGTTCTATCGTTCTATCTATCTATCGTTCTATCGTTCTATCTATCTATCGTTCTATCTATCTATCGTTCTATCTATCTATCTATCTATCTATCTATCTATCGTTCTATCGTTCTATCTATCTATCGTTCTATCTATCGTTCTATCTATCTATCGTTCTATCGTTCTATCGTTCTATCTATCTATCTATCTATCTATCTATCTATCTATCGTACTATCTATCTATCTATCTATCTATCGTTCTATCGTTCTATCTATCGTTCTATCTATCTATCTATCTATCTATCTATCTATCTATCTATCTATCTATCTATCTATCTATCTATCGTTCTATCGTTCTATCGTTCTATCTATCTATCTATCTATCTATCTATCTATCTATCTATCTATCTATCTATCTATCTATCTATCTATCTATCTATCTATCGTTCTATCTATCGTTCTATCTATCTATCGTTCTATCTATCGTTCTATCTATCGTTCTATCTATCTATTGTTCTATCGTTCTATCTATCTATCTATCTATCTATCTATCTATCTATCTATCTATCTATCTATCTATCTATCTATCTATCGTTCTATCTATCTATATCTATCGTTCTATCGTTCTATCGTTCTATCTATCTATCGTTCTATCGTTCTATCTATCTATCTATCTATCTATCGTTCTATCGTTCTATCTGTCTATCTATCGTTCTATCGTTCTATCGTTCTATCTATATATCGTTCTATCTATCGTTCTATTGTTCTATCGTTCTATCTATCTATCGTTCTATCGTTCTATCTATCTATCGTTCTATCGTTCTATCTATCTATCGTTCTATCTATCTATCGTTCTATCTATCTATCTATCTATCTATCTATCTATCTATCTATCTATCTATCTATCTATCGTTCTATCTATCCATCGTTCTATCATTCTATCATTCTATCTTTCTATCTATCTATCTATCTATCTATCTATCTATCTATCTATCTATCTATCTATCTATCTATCTATCTATCTATCGTTCTATCGTTCTATCTATCTATCGTTCTATCGTTCTATCTATCTATCGTTCTATCTATCTATCTATCGTTCTATCATTCAATCTATCTATCTATCTATCTATCTATCTATCTATCTATCTATCTATCTATCTATCTATCTATCGTTCTATCTATCTATCTATCTATCGTTCTATCGATCTATCATTCTATCGATCTATCTATCTATCTATCTATCTATCTATCTATCTATCTATCTATCTATCTATCTATCTATCTATCTATCTATCTATCTATCTATCTATCTATCTATCTATCTATCTATCTATCGATCGATCTATCTATCTATCTATCTATCTATCTATCTATCGTTCTATCTATCGTTCTATCTATCTATCGTTCTATCATTCTATCGTTCTATCTTTCTCCTATCTATCTATCTATCTATCTATCTATCTATCTATCTATCTATCTATCTATCTATCTATCTATCTATCTATCGTTCTATCGTTCTATCTATCTATCTATCTATCTATCTATCTATCTATCTATCTATCTATCTATCTATCGTTCTATCGTTCTATCTATCTATCTATCTATCTATCTATCTATCTATCTATCTATCTATCTATCTATCTATCTATCTATCTATCTATCTATCTATCTATCTATCGTTCTATCTATCTATCTATCTATCTATCTATCTATCGTTCTATCTATCTATCTATCTATCTATCGTTCTATCTATCTATCTATCGTTCTATCTATCTATCTATCTATCTATCTATCTATCTATCTATCTATCTATCTATCTATCTATCTATCTATCTATCTATCTATCTATCTATCGTTCTATCTATCTATCGTTCTATCTGTCTATCTATCGTTCTATCGTTCTATCTATCTATCTATCTATCTATCTATCTATCTATCTATCTATCTATCTATCTATCTATCTATCTATCTATCTATCTATCTATCGATCTATCGTTCTATCATTCTATCGATCTATCATTCTATCTATCTATCTATCTATCTATCTATCTATCTATCTATCTATCTATCTATCTATCTATCTATCTATCGTTCTATCTATCGTTCTATCTATTTATCGTTCTATCTATCTATCGTTCTGTCGTTCTATCTATCTATCTATCGTTCTATCTATCTATCGTTCTATCATTCTATCTATCTATCTATCGTTCTATCGTTCTATCTATCGTTCTATCGTTCTATCTGTCTATCTATCGTTCTATCGTTCTATCTATCTATCGTTCTATCGTTTTATCTATCTATCGTTCTATCGTTCTATCTATCGTTCTATCGTTCTATCTAACCTATCTATCGTTCTATCGTTCTATCTATCTATCGTTCTATCGTTCTATCGTTCTATCTATCTATCTATCTATCTATCTATCGTTCTATCTATCTATCGTTCTATCGTTCTATCGTTCTATCTATCTATCTATCTATCTATCTATCTATCTATCTATCTATCGTTCTATCTATCTATCTATCTATCTATCTATCTATCGTTCTATCTATCTATCTATCTATCTATCTATCTATCTATCTATCTATCTATCTATCTATCTATCTATCGTTCTATCGTTCTATCGTTCTATCTATCTATCTATCTATCTATCTATCTATCTATCTATCTATCTATCTATCTATCGTTCTATCTATTTATCGTTCTATCTATCTATCTATCTATCTATCTATCTATCTATCGTTCTATCTATTTATCGTTCTATCTATCTATCGTTCTGTCGTTCTATCTATCTATCTATCGTTCTATCTATCTATCGTTCTATCATTCTATCTATCTATCTATCGTTCTATCGTTCTATCTATCGTTCTATCGTTCTATCTGTCTATCTATCGTTCTATCGTTCTATCTATCTATCGTTCTATCGTTTTATCTATCTATCGTTCTATCGTTCTATCTATCGTTCTATCGTTCTATCTAACCTATCTATCGTTCTATCGTTCTATCTATCTATCGTTCTATCGTTTTATCTATCTATCGTTCTATCGTTCTATCTATCTATCGTTCTATCTATCTATCGTTCTATCGTTCTATCTATCTATCTATCTATCTATCTATCTATCTATCTATCTATCTATCTATTGTTCTATCGTTCTATCGTTCTATCGTTCTATCTATCTATCTATCTATCTATCTATCTATCTATCTATCTATCATTCTATCGTTCTATCTATCTATCGTTCTATCTATCTATCGTTCTATCATTCAATCGTTCTATCTATCTATCTATCTATCTATCTATCTATCTATCTATCTATCTACCTATCGTTCTATCGTTCTATCGTTCTATCTATCTATCATTCTATCTATCTATCTATCTATCTATCTATCTATCTATCTATCTATCTATCTATCTATCTATCTATCTATCGTTCTATCTATCTATCTATCTATCTATCTATCTATCTATCTATCTATCTATCTATCTATCTATCTATCTATCTATCTATCTATCTATCTATCTATCTATCGTTCTATCGTTCTATCTATCTATCTATCGTTCTATCTATCGTTCTATCGTTCTATCTATCGTTCTATCGTTCTATAGTTCTATTGTTCTATCTATCTATCGTTCTTTCGTTCTATCTATCTATCTATCTATCTATCTATCTATCTATCTATCTATCTATCTATCTATCTATCTATCTATCTATCTATCTATCTATCTATCTATCGTTCTATCGTTCTATCGTTCTATCGTTCTATCTGTCTATCTATCGTTCTATCGTTCTATCGTTCTATCGTTCTATCGTTCTATCGTTTTATCTATCTATCGTTCTATCGTTCTATCTATCTATCGTTCTATCTATCTATCGTTCTATCATTCAATCGTTCTATCTATCTATCTATCTATCTATCTATCTATCTATCTATCTATCTATCTATCTATCTATCTATCTATCTATCGTTCTATCAATCTATCTATCTATCTATCTATCTATCTATCTATCTATCTATCTATCTATCTATCTATCTATCTATCTATCTATCTATCTATCGTTCTATCTATCTATCTATCTATCTATCTATCTATCTATCTATCTATCTATCTATCTATCTATCTATCTATCTATCTATCTATTGTTCTATCGTTCTATCTGTCTATCTATCGTTCTATCGTTCTATCTATCTATCGTTCTATCGTTTTATCTATCTATCGTTCTATCGTTCTATCTATCTATCGTTCTATCTATCTATCGTTCTATCATTCAATCGTTCTATCTATCTATCTATCTATCTATCTATCTATCTATCTATCTATCTATCTATCTATCTATCTATCTATCGTTCTATCGTTCTATCTTTCTATCTATCTATCTATCTATCTATCTATCTATCTATCGTTCTATCGTTCTATCGTTCTATCTATCTATCTATCTATCTATCTATCTATCTATCTATCTATCTATCTATCGTTCTATCTATCTATCTATCTATCTATCTATCTATCTATCTATCTATCTATCTATCTATCTATCTATCTATCTATCGGTCTATCTATCTATCTATCTATCTATCTATCTATCTATCTATCTATCTATCTATCTATCGTTCTATCATTCTATCTATCTATCGTTCTATCTATCTATCTATCTATCTATCTATCTATCTATCTATCTATCTATCGTTCTATCTATCTATCTATCTATCTATCTATCTATCTATCTATCTATCTATCTATCTATCTATCTATCTATCTATCTATCTATCTATCTATCTATCTATCTATCTATCTATCTATCTATCATTCTATCGTTCTATCTATCTATCGTTCTATCTATCTATCGTTCTATCATTCAATCGTTCTATCTATCTATCTATCTATCTATCTATCTATCTATCTATCTATCTATCTATCTATCGTTCTATCGTTCTATCGTTCTATCTATCTATCGTTCTATCTATCTATCTATCTATCTATCTATCTATCTATCTATCTATCTATCTATCGTTCTATCTATCTATCTATCTATCTATCTATCTATCTATCTATCTATCTATCTATCTATCTATCTATCTATCTATCTATCGTTCTATCTATCTATCTATCGTTCTATCTATCGTTCTATCGTTCTATCTATCGTTCTATCGTTCTATAGTTCTATTGTTCTATCTATCTATCGTTCTATCTATCTATCTATCTATCTATCTATCTATCTATCTATCTATCTATCTATCTATCTATCTATCTATCTATCTATCTATCTATCTATCTATCTATCTATCTATCTATCGTTCTATCGTTCTATCTGTCTATCTATCGTTCTATCGTTCTATCGTTCTATCGTTTTATCTATCTATCGTTCTATCGTTCTATCTATCTATCGTTCTATCTATCTATCGTTCTATCATTCAATCGTTCTATCTATCTATCTATCTATCTATCTATCTATCTATCTATCTATCTATCTATCTATCTATCGTTCTATCTATCTATCTATCTATCTATCTATCTATCTATCTATCTATCTATCTATCTATCTATCTATCTATCTATCGTTCTATCGTTCTATCGTTCTATCTGTCTATCTATCGTTCTATCGTTCTATCTATCTATCGTTCTATCGTTTTATCTATCTATCGTTCTATCGTTCTATCTATCTATCGTTCTATCTATCTATCGTTCTATCATTCAATCGTTCTATCTATCTATCTATCTATCTATCTATCTATCTATCTATCTATCTATCGTTCTATCGTTCTATCTTTCTATCTATCTATCTATCTATCTATCTATCTATCGTTCTA
The DNA here is from genome assembly GCF_951802725.1 of Rutilus rutilus. Taxonomy (NCBI): domain Eukaryota; kingdom Metazoa; phylum Chordata; class Actinopteri; order Cypriniformes; family Leuciscidae; genus Rutilus; species Rutilus rutilus. The sequence goes on from NC_140224.1 coordinate 135,824, forward strand.
TCGTTCTATCTATCTATCTATCTATCTATCTATCTATCTATCTATCTATCTATCTATCTATCTATCTATCTATCTATCTATCTATCGTTCTATCATTCTATCTATCTATCGTTCTATCTATCTATCTATCTATCTATCGTTCTATCTATCTATCTATCTATCTATCTATCTATCTATCTATCTATCTATCTATCTATCTATCTATCTATCTATCTATCTATCTATCGTTCTATCGTTCTATCGTTCTATCTGTCTATCTATCGTTCTATCGTTCTATTGTTCTATCTATCTATCGTTCTATCGTTTTATCTATCTATCGTTCTATCGTTCTATCTATCTATCGTTCTATCATTCAATCGTTCTATCTATCTATCTATCTATCTATCTATCTATCTATCTATCTATCTATCTATCTATCTATCGTTCTATCTATCTATCTATCTATCTATCTATCTATCTATCTATCTATCTATCGTTCTATCTATCTATCTATCTATCTATCTATCTATCTATCTATCTATCTATCTATCTATCTATCGTTCTATCATTCAATCGTTCTATCTATCTATCTATCTATCTATCTATCTATCTATCTATCTATCTATCTATCTATCTATCTATCTATCTATCTATCTATCTATCTATCTATCTATCGTTCTATCGTTCTATCGTTCTATCTATCTATCGTTCTATCGTTCTATCTTTCTATCTATCTATCTATCTATCTATCGTTCTATCGTTCTATCTATCTATCTATCTATCTATCTATCTATCTATCTATCTATCTATCTATCTATCTATCGTTCTATCTATCGTTCTATCGTTCTATCTATCGTTCTATCGTTCTATAGTTCTATTGTTCTATCTATCTATCGTTCTTTCGTTCTATCTATCTATCTATCTATCTATCTATCTATCTATCTATCTATCTATCTATCTATCTATCTATCTATCTATCTATTGTTCTATCTATCTATCTATCTATCTATCTATCTATCTATCTATCTATCTATCTATCTATCTATCTATCTATCTATCTATCTATCTATCTATCTATCTATCGTTCTTTCGTTCTATCTATCTATCGTTCTATCTATCTATCTATCTATCTATCTATCTATCTATCTATCTATCTATCTATCTATCTATCTATCTATCTATCTATCTATCTATCGTTCTATCTATCTATCTATCTATCTATCTATCTATCTATCTATTGTTCTATCTATCTATCTATCGTTCTTTCGTTCTATCTATCTATCGTTCTATCTATCTATCTATCTATCTATCTATCTATCTATCTATCTATCTATCTATCTATCTATCTATCTATCTATCTATCGTTCTATCGTTCTATCTATCTATCTATCTATCTATCTATCGTTCTATCTATCGTTCTATCTATCGTTTTATCTATCGTTCTATCGTTTTATCTATCGTTCTATCTATCGTTCTATCGTTTTATCTATCGTTCTATCTATCTATCATTCTATCGTTCTATCTGTCTATCTATCGTTCTATCGTTCTATCGTTCTATCTATATATCGTTCTATCTATCGTTCTATAGTTCTATCGTTCTATCTATCTATCGTTCTATCGTTCTATCTATCTATCGTTCTATCGTTCTATCTATCTATCTATCTATCTATCTATCTATCTATCTATCTATCTATCTATCTATCTATCTATCTATCTATCTATCTATCTATCTATCAATCTATCTATCTATCGTTCTATCGTTCTATCGTTCTATCTATCTATCGTTCCATCGTTCTATCTATCTATCGTTCTATCGTTCTATCTGTCTATCGGTCTATCTATCTATCTATCTATCTATCTATCTATCTATCTATCTATCTATCTATC
>NC_140224.1:147689-385189 GCF_951802725.1 Rutilus rutilus
ATCTATCTATCTATCTATCGTTCTATCTATCGTTCTATCTATCGTTCTATCGTTCTATCTATCGTTCTATCGTTCTATAGTTCTATTGTTCTATCTATCTATCGTTCTTTCGTTCTATCTATCTATCTATCTATCTATCTATCTATCTATCTATCTATCTATCTATCTATCTATCTATCTATCTATCTATCTATCTATCTATCTATCGTTCTATCTATCTATCGTTCTATCGTTCTATCGTTCTATCTATCTATTGTTCTATCATTCTATCATTCTATCTTTCTATCTATCTATCTATCTATCTATCTATCTATCTATCTATCTATCTATCTATCTATCGTTCTATCGTTCTATCGTTCTATCTATCTATCGTTTTATCATTCAATCTATCTATCTATCTATCTATCTATCTATCTATCTATCTATCTATCTATCTATCTATCTATCTATCTATCTATCTATCTATCTATCTATCTATCTATCTATCTATCTATCTATCTATCTATCTATCTATCTATCTATCGTTCTATCTATCGTTCTATCTATCGTTCTATCGTTCTATCTATCTATCGTTCTATCGTTCTATCTATCTATCGTTCTATCTATCTATCGTTCTATCTATCTATCTATCTATCTATCTATCTATCTATCTATCGTTCTATCGTTCTATCTATCTATCGTTCCATCGTTCTATCTATCTATCGTTCTATCGTTCTATCTGTCTATCTATCGTTCTATCGTTCTATCTATATATCGTTCTATCTATCGTTCTATCGTTCTATTGTTCTATCGTTCTATCTATCTATCGCTCTATCGTTCTATCTATCTATCGTTCTATCGTTCTATCTATCTATCGTTCTATCTATCTATCGTTCTATCTATCTATCTATCTATCTATCTATCTATCTATCTATCTATCTATCTATCTATCTATCTATCGTTCTATCTATCTATCGTTCTATCGTTCTATCGTTCTATCTATCTATTGTTCTATCATTCTATCATTCTATCTTTCTATCTATCTATCTATCTATCTATCTATCTATCTATCTATCTATCTATCTATCTATCGTTCTATCGTTCTATCGTTCTATCGTTCTATCTATCTATCGTTTTATCATTCAATCTATCTATCTATCTATCTATCTATCTATCTATCTATCTATCTATCTATCTATCTATCTATCTATCTATCTATCTATCGTTCTATCGTTTTATCTATCTATCGTTCTATCGTTCTATCTATCGTTCTATCTAACCTATCTATCGTTCTATCGTTCTATCTATCTATCGTTCTATCGTTTTATCTATCTATCGTTCTATCGTTCTATCATTCTATCTATCTATCTATCTATCGTTCTATCTATCTATCTATCTATCTATCTATCTATCTATCTATCTATCTATCTATCTATCTATCTATCTATCTATCTATCTATCTATCTATCTATCTATCTATCTATCTATCTATCTATCTATCGTTCTATCGTTTTATCTATCTATCGTTCTATCTATCGTTCTATCTAACCTATCTATCGTTCTATCGTTCTATCTATCTATCGTTCTATCGTTTTATCTATCTATCGTTCTATCGTTCTATCATTCTATCTATCTATCTATCTATCGTTCTATCTATCTATCTATCTATCTATCTATCTATCTATCTATCTATCTATCTATCGATCTATCGTTCTATCATTCTATCGATCTATCATTCTATCTATCTATCTATCTATCTATCTATCTATCTATCTATCTATCTATCTATCTATCTATCTATCTATCTATCGTTCTATCTATCTATCGTTCTGTCGTTCTATCTATCTATCTATCGTTCTATCTATCTATCGTTCTATCATTCTATCTATCTATCTATCGTTCTATCGTTCTATCGTTCTATCTATCGTTCTATCGTTCTATCTGTCTATCTATCGTTCTATCGTTCTATCTATCTATCGTTCTATCGTTTTATCTATCTATCGTTCTATCGTTCTATCTATCGTTCTATCGTTCTATCTAACCTATCTATCGTTCTATCGTTCTATCTATCTATCGTTCTATCGTTTTATCTATCTATCGTTCTATCGTTCTATCTATCTATCGTTCTATCTATCTATCGTTCTATCGTTCTATCGTTCTATCTATCTATCTATCTATCTATCTATCTATCTATCTATCTATCTATCTATCTATCTATCTATCTATCTATCTATCGTTCTATCTATCGTTCTATCGTTCTATAGTTCTATTGTTCTATCTATCTATCGTTCTATCTATCTATCGTTCTATCATTCTATCTATCTATCTATCGTTCTATCGTTCTATCTATCGTTCTATCGTTCTATCGTTCTATCTATCGTTCTATCTATCTATCTATCTATCTATCTATCTATCTATCTATCTATCTATCTATCTATCTATCTATCTATCTATCTATCTATCTATCTATCTATCTATCTATCTATCTATCTATCTATCTATCTATCTATCGTTCTATCGTTCTATCTATCTATCGTTCTATCGTTCTATCTATCTATCTATCTATCGTTCTATCGTTCTATCGTTCTATCTATCTATCTATCGTTCTATCGTTCTATCTGTCTATCTATCGTTCTATCGTTATATCGTTATATCTATCTATCGTTCTATCTATCTATCTATCTATCTATCTATCTATCTATCTATCTATCTATCTATCTATCTATCTATCTATCTATCTATCTATCTATCTATCTATCTATCTATCGTTCTATCTATCATTCTATCTATCTATCATTCTATCTATCTATCGTTCTATCGTTCTATCTATCTATCGTTCCATCGTTCTATCTATCTACCGTTCTATCGTTCTATCTGTCTATCTATCGTTCTATCGTTCTATCTATATATCGTTCTATCTATCGTTCTATTGTTCTATCGTTCTATCTATCTATCGTTCTATCGTTCTATCTATCGTTCTATCTATCTATCGTTCTATCTATCTATCTATCTATCTATCTATCTATCTATCTATCTATCTATCTATCTATCTATCTATCTATCTATCTATCTATCGTTCTATCGTTCTATCATTCTATCTATCTATCTATCTATCTATCGTTCTATCTATCTATCTATCTATCTATCTATCTATCTATCTATCTATCGTTCTATCTATCTATCTATCTATCTATCTATCTATCGTTCTATCGTTCTATCTATCTATCGTTCTATCATTCAATCTATCTATCTATCTATCTATCTATCTATCTATCTATCTATCTATCTATCTATCTATCTATCTATCTATCTATCTATCTATCTATCTATCTATCTATCTATCGATCTATCGTTCTATCATTCTATCGATCTATCATTCTATCTATCTATCTATCTATCTATCTATCTATCTATCTATCTATCTATCTATCTATCTATCTATCGTTCTATCTATCTATCGTTCTGTCGTTCTATCTATCTATCTATCGTTCTATCTATCTATCGTTCTATCATTCTATCTATCTATCTATCGTTCTATCGTTCTATCTATCGTTCTATCGTTCTATCTGTCTATCTATCGTTCTATCGTTCTATCGTTCTATCGTTCTATCGTTTTATCTATCTATCGTTCTATCGTTCTATCTATCGTTCTATCGTTCTATCTAACCTATCTATCGTTCTATCGTTCTATCTATCTATCGTTCTATCGTTTTATCTATCTATCGTTCTATCGTTCTATCATTCTATCTATCTATCTATCTATCGTTCTATCTATCTATCTATCTATCTATCTATCTATCTATCTATCTATCTATCTATCTATCTATCTATCTATCTATCTATCTATCTATCTATCGATCTATCGTTCTATCATTCTATCGATCTATCATTCTATCTATCTATCTATCTATCTATCTATCTATCTATCTATCTATCTATCTATCTATCTATCTATCTATCTATCTATCTATCTATCTATCGTTCTATCTATCTATCGTTCTGTCGTTCTATCTATCTATCTATCGTTCTATCTATCTATCGTTCTATCATTCTATCTATCTATCTATCGTTCTATCGTTCTATCTATCGTTCTATCGTTCTATCTGTCTATCTATCGTTCTATCGTTCTATCTATCTATCGTTCTATCGTTTTATCTATCTATCGTTCTATCGTTCTATCTAACCTATCTATCGTTCTATCGTTCTATCTATCTATCGTTCTATCGTTTTATCTATCTATCGTTCTATCGTTCTATCTATGTATCGTTCTATCTATCTATCGTTCTATCGTTCTATCGTTCTATCTATCTATCTATCTATCTATCTATCGTTCTATCGTTCTATCTATCTATCTATCTATCTATCTATCTATCTATCTATCTATCTATCGTTCTATCATTCTATCTATCTATCGTTCTATCTATCTATCGTTCTATCATTCAATCGTTCTATCTATCTATCTATCTATCTATCTATCTATCTATCTATCTATCTATCTATCTATCTATCTATCTATCTATCTATCTATCTATCTATCTATCGTTCTATCGTTCTATCGTTCTATCTATCTATCTTTCTATCTATCTATCTATCTATCGTTCTATCTATCTATCTATCTATCTATCTATCTATCTATCTATCTATCTATCTATCTATCTATCTGTCTATCTATCTATCGTTCTATCGTTCTATCTATCGTTCTATCGTTCTATAGTTCTATTGTTCTATCTATCTATCTATCGTTCTATCTATCTATCTATCTATCTATCTATCTATCTATCTATCTATCTATCTATCTATCTATCTATCTATGTATCTATCTATCGTTCTATCTATCTATCGTTCTATCGTTCTATCGTTCTATCGTTCTGTCGTTCTATCTATCTATCGTTCTATCTATCTATCATTCTATCTATCTATCTATCGTTCTATCGTTCTATCTATCGTTCTATCGTTCTATCTGTCTATCTATCGTTCTATCTATCTATCGTTCTATCGTTCTATCTATCTATCTATCTATCTATCGTTCTATCGTTCTATCTATCTATCTATCGTTCTATCGTTCTATCTATCGTTCTATCGTTCTATCGTTCTATCTATCTATCGTTCTATCTATCTATCTATCTATCTATCTATCTATCTATCTATCTATCTATCTATCTATCTATCTATCTATCTATCTATCTATCTATCTATCTATCTATCTATCGTTCTATCTATCATTCTATCTATCTATCGTTCTATCTATCTATCGTTCCATCGTTCTATCTATCTATCGTTCTATCGTTCTATCTGTCTATCTATCGTTCTATCTATATATCGTTCTATCTATCGTTCTATCTATCTATCGTTCTATCTATCTATCGTTCTATCTATCTATCGTTCTATCGTTCTATCGTTCTATCTATCGTTCTATCTATCGTTCTATCGTTCTATCTGTCGTTCTATCTATCTATCGTTCTATCTATCTATCTATCTATCTATCTATCTATCGTTCTATCGTTCTATCGTTCTATCGTTCTATCTGTCTATCTATCGTTCTATCGTTCTATCTATCTATCGTTCTATCTATCTATCTATCTATCTATCTATCTATCTATCTATCTATCTATCGTTCTATCTATCATTCTATCTATCTATCGTTCTATCTATCTATCGTTCCATCGTTCTATCTATCTATCGTTCTATCGTTCTATCTGTCTATCTATCGTTCTATCTATATATCGTTCTATCTATCGTTCTATTGTTCTATCGTTCTATCTATCTATCGTTCTATCTATCTATCGTTCTATCGTTCTATCTATCTATCATTCTATCTATCTATCGTTCTATCGTTCTATCTATCTATCGTTCCATCGTTCTATCTATCTATCGTTCTATCGTTCTATCTGTCTATCTATCGTTCTATCTATATATCGTTCTATCTATCGTTCTATCTATCTATCGTTCTATCGTTCAATCTATCTATCGTTCTATCGTTCTATCTATCGTTCTATCTATCTATCGTTCTATCTATCTATCTATCTATCTATCTATCTATCTATCTATCTATCTATCTATCGTTCTATCGTTCTATCGTTCTATCTATCTATCGATCGATCTTTCGATCGATCTTTCTATCTATCTATCTATCTATCTATCTATCTATCTATCTATCTATCTATCTATCGTTCTATCGTTCTATCTATCTATCTATCTATCTATCTATCTATCTATCTATCTATCTATCTATCTATCTATCTATCTATCTATCTATCTATCTATCGTTCTATCTATCTATCGTTCTATCTATCTATCGTTCTATCATTCAATCTATCTATCTATCTATCTATCTATCTATCTATCTATCTATCTATCTATCTATCTATCTATCTATCTATCTATCTATCTATCTATCGATCTATCGTTCTATCATTCTATCGATCTATCATTCTATCTATCTATCTATCTATCTATCTATCTATCGTTCTATCTATTTATCGTTCTATCTATCTATCGTTCTGTCGTTCTATCTATCTATCGTTCTATCATTCTATCTATCTATCTATCGTTCTATCTATCGTTCTATCGTTCTATCTGTCTATCTATCTATCGTTCTATCGTTTTATCTATCTATCGTTCTATCGTTCTATCTATCTATCGTTCTATCTAACCTATCTATCGTTCTATCGTTCTATCTATCTATCGTTCTATCGTTTTATCTATCTATCGTTCTATCGTTCTATCTATCTATCGTTCTATCTATCTATCTATCTATCTATCTATCTATCTATCTATCTGTCTATCGTTCTATCTATCTATCTATCTATCTATCTATCGTTCTATCTTTCTATCTATCTATCTATCTATCTATCTATCTATCTATCTATCGTTCTATCTATCTATCTATCTATCTATCTGTCTATCGTTCTATCTATCTATCTATCTATCTATCTATCTATCTATCTATCTATCTATCTATCTATCTATCTATCTATCTATCTATCTATCTATCTATCTATCGTTCTATCTTTCTATCTATCTATCTATCTATCTATCTATCTATCGTTCTATCTATCAATCGTTCTATCTATCTATCGTTCTATCGTTCTATCTATCTATCTATCTATCTATCTATCTATCTATCTATCGTTCTATCTATCTATCTATCTATCTATCTATCTATCGTTCTATCATTCTATCTATCTATCTATCTATCTATCTATCTATCTATCTATCTATCTATCTATCTATCTATCTATCTATCGATCGTTCTATCGTTCTATCGTTCTATCGTTCTATCGGACAAAAGGACAAAAGGACAAAAGGACAAAAGGACAAAAGGACAGAAGGACAGAAGGACAGAAGGACAGAAGGACAGAAGAACAGATGGACAAAGGGACAAAGGGACAAAGGGACAAAGGGACAAAAGGACAAAAGGACAGAAGGACAGAAGGACAAAAGGACAAAAGGACAGAGGACAGGACAGAAGGACAAAAGGACAAAAGGACAAAAGGACAAACGGACAAAAGGACAAAAGGACAGAAGGACAGAAGGACAGAGGGCAGTCACAGACGTCACGCTATAAGACAGACGCAGTCGCAGACGCAGGCGCAGTCGCAGACACTGGCACAGTCGCAGACGCAGTCGCAGTCGCAGTCGCAGTCGCAGACGCAGACGCAGGCGCAGTCACACTATAATATATATTATATATTATATATTATATATTATTATATATTATATAATATATACTATAAGACAGGCGCAGTCACAGACGTCACGCTATAAGACAGACGCAGGCGCAGACGCAGGCGCAGTCGCAGACACTGGCACAGTCGCAGACGCAGTCGCAGACGTCACGCTATAAGACAGGCGCAGACGCAGACGTCACGCTATAAGACAGGCGCAGTCACAGACGTCACGCTATAAGACAGGCGCAGACGCAGTCGCAGACGCAGTTGCAGACGTCACGCTATAAGACAGGCGCAGTCACAAACAGGCGCAGTCGGAGACGCAGGCGCAGTCGCAGAGGCAGGCGCAGTCGCAGAGGCAGGCGCAGTCACGCTATAATATATATTATATATTATATATTATTATATATTATATACACGCTATATATTATATCGACGTCACGCTTTAAGACAGGCGCAGTCACAGAAATAGGCGCAGTCGCAGGCGCAGTCGCAGACTCAGGCGCAGTCGCAGACAGGCGCAGTCGCAGACAGGCGCAGTCGCAGACGTCACGCTATAAGACCGGCGCAGTCGCAGACGTCACGCTATAAGACAGGCGCAGTCGCAGACGTCACGCTATAAGACAGGCGCAGTCGCAGACGCAGTCGCAGACGTAACGCTATAAGACAGACGCAGACGTCACGCTATAAGACAGGCGCAGACGTCACGCTATAAGACAGGCGCAGACGCAGGCGCAGTCGCAGACGCAGACGCAGGCACAGTCACGCTATAATATATAATCTATATTATATATTATATATTATTATATATTATATATTATATACACGCTATATATTATAGCGACGTCACGCTATAAGACAGGCGCAGACGCAGGCGCAGTCGCAGACGCAGGCACAGTCACGCTATAATATATAATCTATATTATATATTATATATTATTATATATTATATATTATATACACGCTATATATTATAGCGACGTCATGCTATAAGACAGGCGCAGGCGCAGACGCAGACGCAGACGCAGTCGCAGTCGCAGTCGCAGGCACAGTCGCAGACGCAGACGCAGGCACAGTCGCAGACGCAGTCGCAGACGCAGACACAGTCGCAGATGCAGACGCAGGCGCAGTCGCAGACAGGCGCAGTCGCAGACGTCACGCTATAAGACACGCTATAATATGTATTATATATTATATATTATATATTATATATTATTATATATTATATATTATATACACGCTATATATTATAGCGACGTCACGCTATAAGAAAGGCGCAGTCGCAGAGATAGGCGCAGTCACAGACGCAGTCGTGATATATAATATAATATGTATTATATATTATATATTATATATTATATATTATTATATATTATATACACGCTATATATTATAGCGACGTCACGCTATAAGACAGGCGCAGTCGCAGACGCAGGCGCAGTCGCAGTCGCAGACGTCACGCTATAAGACAGGCGCAGTCGCAGACGTCATGCTATAAGACAGTCGCAGACGTCACGCTATAAGACAGTCGCAGACGTCACGCTATAAGACAGACGCAGTCGCAGACGTCACACTATAAGACAGACGCAGACGCCACACTATAAGACAGACGCAGACGTCACGCTATAAGACAGGCGCAGTCGCAGACGTCACGCTATAAGCCAGGCGCAGACGTCACGCTATAAGACAGGCGCAGTCGCAGACACAGGCGCAGTCGCAGACTCAGGCACAGTCGCAGACGTCACGCTATAAGACAGGCGCAGTCGCAGACGTCACGCTATAAGACAGTCGCAGACGTCACGCTATAAGACAGACGCAGACGCCACACTATAAGACAGACACAGACGTCACGCTATAAGCCAGGCGCAGTCGCAGACGTCACGCTATAAGCCAGGCGCAGTCGCAGACGTCACGCTATAAGACAGTGGCAGACGTCACGCTATAAGACAGGCGCAGACGTCACGCTATAAGACAGACGCAGACTCACGCTATAAGACAGGCGCAGTCGCAGACGTCACACTATAAGACAGGCACAGTCGCAGACGTCACGCTACAAGACAGACGCAGACGTCACGCTATAAGACAGACGCAGACTCACGCTATAAGACAGGCGCAGACGTCACGCTATAAGACAGGCGCAGACGTCACGCTATAAGACAGACGCAGACTCACGCTATAAGACAGGCGCAGTCGCAGACGTCACACTATAAGACAGGCACAGTCGCAGACGTCACGCTACAAGACAGACGCAGTCGCAGACGTCATGCTATAAGACAGTCGCAGACGTCACGCTATAAGACAGGCGCAGACGTCACGCTATAAGACAGACGCAGACTCACGCTATAAGACAGGCGCAGTCGCAGACGTCACACTATAAGACAGGCACAGTCGCAGACGTCACGCTACAAGACAGACGCAGTCGCAGACGTCATGCTATAAGACAGTCGCAGACGTCATGCTATAAGACAGTCGCAGACGTCACGCTATAAGACAGGCGCAGTCGCAGACGCAGTCGCACGTGTGACAAGCAATGTCGTTGCTATAAGACAGTGGCAGACGTCACGCTATAAGACAGGCGCAGACGTCACGCTATAAGACAGGCGCAGACGTCACGCTACAAGACAGACACAGTCGCAGACGTCATGCTATAAGACAGTCGCAGTCGCAGACTAAGGCGCAGTCGCAGACAGGTGCTATAAGAGGCGCAGTCGCAGACATCACGCTATAAGACAGACGCAGTCGCAGACGTCAACGCTGTAAGACAGGCGCAGATGTTACGCTATAAGACAGGCGCAGTCGCAGACGTCACACTATAAGACAGGCGCAGTCGCAGACGTCACGCTATAAGAAAGACGCAGACGTCACACTATAAGACAGGCGCAGTCGCAGACGTCACGCTATAAGACAGTCGCAGACGTCACGCTTTAAGACAGACGCAGACGACAGACGCAGATGGAGTCACCATTAGGTCACTTGATGGAGTTTTTCGGTTCCTTGCCACTGGTTTATTTGGCTTGCTCAGTTGGGGATATTTTGCGGATATTTAATTTAATTTTATCAATCAATAAATACCACTAGAAACAAACCTTGTTGTATTATTTTAATTTAATACTGTGAAGCTGCTTTGATACAATCTGTATTGTGAAAAGCGCTATACAAATATACTTGACTTGACTTGACTTGACTTAATTTAGACCAAAAAAATTTGACACCTTACCCCCAGGCTAACTTAGGTCTAATGCTGCGTTCACACCAAACGCGAATATGCGTCTAAATTCGCGCCTGCCGCGTCTAGTTATACGCGTGACCACTTTGTGTTCATTCGCGCGTCAAGAGCGAAATCGACGCACGTAAAAACAAAAGTTTGAAGCGAAATTTTCGCGCGTCAGAGGCGACATCCAGAGGCGAAAGTTTCGAAAAACACTGTGAAGGCTCTGTGCTGGATGGGACCAGCGGCGAAGAAGGCTCTGTGCTGGACGGGACCAGCGGTGAAGAGGGCTCTGTGCTGGACGGGACCAGCGGTGAAGAGGGCTCTGTGCTGGACGGGACCAGCGGTGAAGAGGGCTCAGTGCTGGCGGGCATGACGCTCACAGTCTCAGAGGCGGCGGGCACGATGCATACTGCTTTGGCTTCGGCAGATCTGGCGTGAAGTGTGGGCTCGGCTGGACTGGCGTGAAGTGCAGGCTCGGCTGGACTAGCGTGAAGTGCAGGCTCGGCTGGACTGGCGTGAAGTGCAGGCTCGGCTGGACTGGCGTGAAGTGCAGGCGGTGACATGGCGTGCCACGGGAGGAAGCTCTCCAGACAACTGGCGAGTGCCTCTCTCCAGTCCAGCCCGGTGAGATCTGGAAGCTCCCTCGGATCGTCCACCTCGGCCCCAATCCGATAACACGCCTTGATCGCCTCGTCATCCAGCGAGCAGGAGGCAGCAAGAGGAACAAACCCCCAGGTGAATTGGAACAGATCGCGGCTATCCCGAGCCAAAGCCGCGATCTGTCCAGCGAGCTCCCAGCTCATATTGGGGTCGGTCAATCTGCAACGTCTCAAGGTTGAAGATGAAGTTCCAGGCAAAAGATCCAAAATACTCAATATTTATTTAAACTGAAGAATATACGAAACAGTGTGCGTGCACAGACAGAGTGCTAACACAAACATTGACCGACCACTGAATGATGGACAGAGAGAACTTAAATACACAGACAGATGAACACAAGACAGGTGATGCAAATGATGATGATGATGAACAGGTGGGTAATGAAGGGAGTGAGTTCAGGTGTGGAAACAAAGAGGATTCTGGGAACTGTAGTGAAGACGAAGACAGAATGGTGAATGTGACAGTGAGGAAGTTTTTTGTCCAATAATTAGAAACTCTGTTTTTTCAGAATTTAGAAGTAGGAAATTACGAGTCATCCAATATTTTATATCAGCTATGCATTCCGTTAATTTTGTGAATTGATAAGTTTCGTTAGGTTTTGAAGAAATATACAGCTGAGTATCGTCAACATAACAGTGAAAACTAATGCTATGTTTCCTAATGATATCTGCTAATGGTAGCATGTACAGAGTGAACAGCAGCGGTCCTAGTACTGAGCCTTGAGGTACGCCATACTGAACTTGTGATCGATGAGACATCTCTTCATTTACTGCTACAAACTGATAACGGTCAGATAAGTATGATTTAAACCATGCTTGTGCAATTCCACTAATGCCAACATAATGTTCGAGTCTATTTAAAAGAATGTTGTGGTCAATGGTGTCAAATTCAGCACTAAGATCGAGTAACATCTAGAGTAAGTATCTAGAGAGATACAACCACGATTGGATGATAAGAGCAAATCATTTGTGACTCGAACGAGAGCAGTCTCGGTACTATGGTACGGTCTAAATCCGGACTGGAAATCCTCACAGATGTCATTTCTTTCAAGAAAGGAACACAGTTGTGAGGATACCGCCTTTTCTAATATCTTTGACAGAGGTAGATTCAAGATTGGCCTGTAATTGACTAATTCTGTAGGATCAAGTTGCGTTTTTTTAACAAGCGGTTTAATCATAGCCAGCTTAAAGTTTTTTTATCCTAGAGACAAAGATGAATTAAGAAGAGGATCTATGACCTCTGGAAGCATCTCTTTCAGTAGCTTAGTCGGTATAGGGTCTAACATACATGTTGTCGATTTAGATGATTTAACGAGTTTAGTAAATTCTTCCTCTCCTATAGCAACGAATGAATCAAATTTTTCCTCAGGAAGACTACAATGCACTGCCTGATGCGATACTGTAGTAGACGGTTGCATAGTTATAATTTTGTCCCTGATATTATCAATCCTATAAGTGAAGAAGTTCATAAAATCATTACTGCTGTGTTGCTTGGAAACTTCGGTGCTTGAAGCTTTATTTTTCGTTAGTTTAGCCACCGTTTCAAATAAATACCTAGGATTATGTTTATTTTCCTCTAATAGGGTTGAAAAATAAGCAGATCTAGCAGCTTTTAAAGCCTCTCTGTAAGTAATAGAGCTCTCCTTCCATGAAGTGCGAAATACCTCTAGTTTTGTTTTCTTCCAGTTGCGCTCCATTTTTCTGGCTGCTCTCTTAAGGGCCCGAGTGTGCTCGTTGTACTGATCAGAAAGATTATTAATAAAGCAATCTTTAGTGGCAGAAGTGATAGTTCTTACATATTTGAAACACGGAGTCGGCTTTGCAGTCTTGGCTAAATGTAATTTACACAAGACTAGGTAATGCTAAAATGCTAGGTAACGTCATGAGATGTCATCGCTCTGCTGCAGAATTTCAACGGCATTAACATCTATTCCGTGTGATAATATTAGATCTAGAGTATGATTACGACGATGAGTAGGTCCTGACACGTGCTGTCTAACTCCAAATGAGTTTACAATGTCTTTAAATGCCAATCCCAATGCATCTTTTTCATTATCGATGTGTATATTAAAATCACCAACAATTAGTACTTTATCTGCAGTCAATATTAATTCTGATAGAAAGTCCGCAAATTCTTTGATAAAGTCTGTATGGTGCCCTGGTGGCCTGTATACAGTAGCCAGCATAAATCTCAAACGTGATTTATCGTTTACATTATATATTTTTACATTAAGCACCAATGCTTCAAAATAATTATATTTAAAACTTGATTTCTTAGTGGTTTTAAAAATATTACTATAAATTACAGCAACACCACCCCCTTTGCGTTTCAGACGAGGCTCATGTTTATAACAGTAATCTTGCGGGGTGGACTCATTTAAAGTAATGTAATCGTTTGGTTTTAGCCAAGTTTCTGTCAAACACAGCACATCTAGGTTATTATCTGAAATCATATCATTAATAACGAGTGCTTTTGAAGTAAGCGATCGAATATTCAGCAACCCAAGTTTTAGCATTTGCTCATCTGTATTATAGCTGTTTTTTATTTGTTGAACATCAATTAAATTTTTAACCTTAGATGGGTTTAAACGTTTTTTGGATTTCCAAGTTCGGGGAACAGACACAGTCTCTATATGATGGTAGCTTCATATATGATGATATGATGGTAGCTATGATGGTAGCTTAGTGAAAGAGGCTCTATGTGATGGGATTTATCTGACCTGGGTGACGCGAGGCCGCTAGCAGACGGTCGGTTTAGCCAGTCTGTCTGCTTCCTGACCTGAGGCCCAGATTATCATGTTTGAGCTCTAAGACTATGAGCCATATTACTAGAGAGAAGAGCAGCACCATCCCAGGAGGGATGAATACCATCTCTTTTCAACAGATCAGGTTTGCCCCAAACACTTTTCCAATTGTCTATGAATTCTATATTATTTTGCGGACACCACTTAGACAGCCAACCGTTAAGCGAACACAATCTACTAACTATCTCATCACTCCTGCGAACAGGAAGGGGGCCAGAGCAAATTACAGTCCTTGACATCGTACTTGCAAGTTTACACACCTCTTTAATATTAATTTTGGTGATCTCCGACTGGCGGAGTTGAACATCATTAGTGCCGACATGAATAATGATCTTAGAGAATTTACGATTAGCATTAGCCAGCACTTTTAAATTTGCTTTGATGTCAGGCGCTCTGGCTCCCGGCAAACATGTGACTATGGTGGTTGGTGTCTCTATTTTCACGTTCCGTGTAATAGAATCGCCAATAACTAGGGCACAATCATTCTCAGTGGGTGTTTCACTGAGCGGGGCAAATCGATTTGTTATGGTAATCGGAACGGAAGAGTGGTTTTTTGATCCGCGACTAGAGTGATCCCTCACTGTCACCCATTTGCCCGGCTGCGCAGGCTCTACTTCAGCCGGAACCGACTCATGTAAAGAGTTCACTATTACCCCTTTTCCACCAAGGCAGAGCTGGTGCTGGTTCGGAGCCAGAGCCCAGTTTCAAATCGGTTCTTTGTTTTTCCACCGCCAAAGCACCAGCTCCGAACCAGTAAAACTGGTTCTTAAGTAGCACCAAATCATTGCAGGGTCTAGAACGGAGCCAAGAAAGAACCGCTTGTGTCAGAGGCTGGGGGCGGGGTTACCGTGGCCAACAAGACTGAAGAGAATCTTGTGACCGCCATTTTCAAATAGCAGCTAATCGAGCTAACAGCAGCTAAACACGATGGACGCGATTAAACAAAAACAGCAGTGGTCAGACGACGAAACAAGCTGCTTTCTTGCACTTTGGTCCTCTTCAGAAGTCCAGAGTAAGTTAGACGGGGCTTCGCGGACGAAACCGGTTTTGCAGAAAATACAAAGAGAAATGGCTGAAGCGGGGTTCGACCGGAGCCTCGAACAGATAAGCAACAAACTAAAAAAACTAAAAAAGGACTACAGGGACCAGAAAAAGGACCTCGGTCGAAGCGGAAATGGTCGCCCACGTCGAAACACACATTTCGACGTTCTGGACTCTGTCCTCGGCGATAGGCCGGCATGCCAGGTGACCGGGGCCCTGAACTCTGCAACAGTAATGCTCGAGTCAATAGTGGATGATTCGCTGCAGCAAAGTTGTAATGATCCTGGTAAGTTCTTTTTTTATTGTACTTGTTCTTAGCAAGTTCTTTTAGCTGTTTAGTAAGTTTCTAATTTATTACATCAGTGTTTGCAATGTGGCTAGCTAGGATTGTATTACATGTGTATCACACAGAACAGTGTGTAAAGTGTAATGGAGAATTTTTTTTTAAATCACTGTCTTTTTTTATATATATATAGAACTGTCTGCCATCAACGAACGTTATGATGACAATGTTGAGTTGCCGCCACCGCTGGGCTGCAGCTCTCCCACGCCGTCGTGTAGCAGCTCTGTAGAAGCATCTTCAGAACGGGGTAAGTGCAAATGGTCACACTATACACTATGCAAACATTGAGATGTGTATGTAAAATATAAAAAAAAAAAAATATATATATATATATATATATATATATACACACACACACATACTGTATATTACTATCAGGTACTGAAATAATGTTTTTCTTCATTTAACTTAAACGAACAGCAATACAAAATGCTTTATGTAACAATTCAATTGTATTACCTTAAACGAAAAGTATAGAATTTTTTTACAAAGTTTAAAATAGAATATATAGTCAATCTGACATTAACTTGCTATATGCAATATAATGTTGATGCTTTATTATGGCACATGAGCAAAATCTGACGTGATATTGATTTAGTATGATGCTATATATTTATTTTATATAATTAATATAGTAGATGCATACGTGTTATTCCCTGCAGAAAACAATTATTTGCAATGCTATGACAACACATTGATGATCTGTTATCTGCTTATTGTTGTACACAGGAAAAAGGAAGAGAGATAGTACCTCAGAACTGGTGCAATATTTAGAAAGGGCAGATGAGAGGTTCTTGCAGCACAGCAAGGAAATGGATGATGCCTTGCGTCAGGACATGAGAGCGGACACGCATTCTCTGCTTGGACTCATGGGGCCGTGATGGAGGCCGTGATGGAGGCAGGAGTGCAAAAATGATTGCAAACAATTCGCAGATGAGAGGTTCTTACAGCACAGAAACGGATGATGCCTTTGTCTGCTTGGGCGCATGATGGCCGTAATGGAGGCACAAGTGCACAAATTATTCGCAGAATTTTTGGTTGCTGCTTTTTATGTAACTTTATTTAAATTATTTACAATTTTTGTTTTCACTTACTGCACTTTATATTTTTCTAAGTTTTATAAAGATTTCTATTGGTTGTTTTTGTTTAAATAAACATGTTTATTAATGCAAATGTCTGGTTCAGTTTCTTTAACACTTATTTGCCATATACACAGCAAATATTGTATATGGTTTTGTGTTTTTAATGCAATTTAGTCTATTTTCATATAAATGTGACATTAAACATGTTAATCAGGGGAAGCGATTAGCTGCATATAAAAATCTATAACATTTCACCATTAAATATGATTAAAATCCAAATTAGTTCATGATTGGAAGTTAACTTGGTGGTTTAAAGTGAATTGAGGAAAAGTGTAGGCTAATATTTTAAATTGCGTTTGGTGCTAATTGTAGCTCTATTCATCTGTCGTGCAGGAGCTATATCTATTTCACAATATATTTTGTATAAGAATTCACAATATTTGGTTTAGAAAGGCTTCAGATAATAGGTGGATAGTGGGCTTTAAGTGGAGTTGATGGCAAGCCATAATGCCTGAAAATAAAGGCTATAATGGTTGAATTCAAACAAAAGAATATTTACAAAAGAATCTCATGCCGGTCAGAAGTGTGAAAGTTCAAGTCAATCATTGATTAAGGACCATAAATCAAGAATTGAGCAGTTAGTCAAGTAGGTGTTTACAGGGCAATCAAATGGCTTATGAAATTATTCACAAAATGCAAGTTTTAGAGATAATAGGGTTTTTATTCAATGGATGAGAATATAATACAATTTAGGAAAGTGCAGATGTCCTTAAACACAAACAACAGTTGTTAAAATATGGAATTGGTGTATTCAAAGAATCACTCGTTCCCTCTGTTAAAATACATCATTAATGCAGCTCTGATGTCAGCCCCTTCTGTGTTTGCACGCTCAGGTAATCTCTGAACAGGAGGTTCAATGTTTAGAGTCCTGTCTGGGTGTTCTTCGGTGAAATTATCACCATGTTCCTCACAAATGTTATGGAGCACACAGAAGGTCAGTGCAATCTTCTTGCTCAGCTCCAGCTTGCAGTCGTTTCTTTTTAGGAGGCACCTCCATAAAAATCTCCCAAAAGACATCTCCACAACCGATCGTGCACTGCTCAGCCTGTAAATTGTATGTGTGCTGTTCAGGGGTCAGTCTGCCAGTGTCGGAAAAGGGCTTCATGAGCCAATTCTGCATGGGGTATGCCGGATCACCGATCAGGTAATGTACAACATCACAGCCAGAGATGGTCACTTTGTTTTGCCCTAGTAATTCCCCATCACTTAGGGCCTCCCACAAATGTGACTGTCGTAGCACTCTGGCATCATGCACACTCCCTGGATAGCCAACACAAACATCCCAGAAAAGACCTTTGCCATCCACAACTGCTTGCAGAACGATAGAATGCCAGCCTTTACGATTAAAATAGTCTCGTGGATAATCCTCTGGTGCAATTATTGGAATGTGGCTGCCATCAATTGCACCCACACACTGTGGAACTCTCCAACGATTATTAAAGAAAGTGGCCATTTCTAGCAACTTTTCAGCATCAGGAAATCTTATGTGGATGGGAAGGAGTATTGTGATGACTGTGTTGCAGAATTCCTGAACACAATTAAAAACAGTGCTGAGGCCTACTCCAAAAAGATGGCTGATTGTCCTGTATTCAACACCTGTGGCGAGTTTCCAAATGGCAATTGCCACACGCTTCCGGATTGGGACACACACGGTAGTTTGTGTTTCTTCTCCCCATGGCATGCTTGACCTGACTGCAGATGTACTCAAACGATTCTGGGGATACGCGGAAATTCTGCATGAATTGTAACGGGGTGAAATCCAGAACAATTGTGTCCCACCAGTGGTCAGATCGTGGGTATGCCCACATTACTGGTGACCTCTGCCTTGCCTTCAGCTGCAAGATTGCCTGTAAAGATAAATAAATAAATATATATATATATATATAAAAGTTTCATTTATGGCCAATATGTATATTTTCTATAAAGTATACTGTGCAGTATAAATACTATAAAAACAGTTGAGCTGTAACAGTGAAGCATTTATTAATTCATCTATAAGTACTACTTATAAGACAGGGCTACTTTATTTATAAGGTTTTATTCAGTCTTTTTAGGTTCATTGTGTTTTCAGACAACTTATTTTCATAGCCTTCTTGTCCAGTGAAAACCATGTATAAATCTAAATTTGGACATTTTTTTTAATAGGCTTCACATTACATCTGCAGTAATAGTAAAAACATAATAATAATAATAATAATAATAATAATAATAAAGCCTATTATGGCTTACAACACTGACACTGGTCACATTTTTCTGCAGATTATCTAGTTTTATTACTGTGAGTGGTTTTTGCTTGTAACATAACGTTACATACAGTTTTTACAAAACGGCGTCGTTATACTTATTCAACCAATGCTTAATACATATTTATTTAACTACAATGTGATTGATTATCAGCAAAGTCGATGCTAGGAGGTTAGCAACATGCTGAGGCTAAAATATAAATCTAAGGCTAAAGTCGGCATCTTATTGTTAAAAATAAATGTTATGTACATGCCGTTACTCTCGCTTGTAATCTCCGTCTGTACAAATAATGGCGAGCCGCGCGAACACGTTGGATCCGCCGTGTTTGGATGCCGATGTAGGTCCGCAAAGCCATGAACATCAATAGCAAAGCAACGTCCGCCATTGTTGATGATGTGTTTGTGTTTGGCGCCGCCGTGCTAACGTTGCTGGGAAAGATGAGACGTAGCTGTGACGTAAGACCTGGCTCTGCGCTGGCTCTTTTAGCCTGTGGAAAAGCAAATCGGTTCTTTGGAGGCTCGTCAGTCGAACCAACTCCGAACCGGCACTAGCTCTAGCTCCGAACCAGCACCTGGTTCTTGTTGGTGGAAAAGGGGCTGGTGGAAATAAATAGCAGTATTTAAATCTCTAGCACTCTTACTATCCTCAATTAAGGTTTGGATGCATGTCTCTAATTCTGAAATCTTCTCCGTCAACCTAATTGTCTCCTTACATTTATCACATATAAATCCTATATTGTCGACAGAGAAGGCTATGCTAAACATGTGACATGAAGTGCAGGTGACAATAACAGGACAAGACATTACTCACCGTGTTTGTTGACTGATTCTTACTCACCTGAGCTTTTTATGAACTCAAAGGCGCGCGAGAGAAAAATAAATAAATAAAAATAGCTGAGCGCACGTGGCGCGTTAACAGGCTAGCGAATTACTAGCGTGTTGTGTTAGTAGTAACGGAAGCTAGCGATGTCAGGTTAATCTGAGATGTTGGGTAAGATGTATTTTAGTATACATCCAGAAATTGTAGTAAATGATGGTTCAAAACAAAGAAATACGAGGCTTAAACGGAGCTTACAGCACCGAAGCAAACACACTCACAGCAGGCAGCGAGGCAGACAGCAAGACCATCAGACCAGCAGCTGATGCTAATGCTGACGCTAACGCTGACTCTTCATCTTCCGTCCCCTTCCGTCTCTCACTCGGCTCCTCCTCCACTGCCTCGCTTCGGTCCCGAGTCAAAGACAGGGTCACGAAAAATAAGTACAGACTTAACATACCTTACTTGCTTCATGAATCTGATTCCTACATTATATATATTGCAGACCTAGAACATAGGTTCCTTGTATTATAAGCTTTACGTTGTCATTACGTTGTTCACATTTATTTGCTGGCTAGCAAGCGTACCGGTATTAGCATACATCAACTTCGACGGTAGGGGTGTCGAAATTAATCGTTTCCAAGATGCATCGCGATGCAGACGAGGACGATTCGGTATCGGTTCAGTAATAGACCATAACCGATTATAATGACACTTTTCTTACGTCGCGTACGTGCTTTATCGTAGGGAGGTGAGACGCGAGTGCGAGAAAATAAAAAATGCTCCAACTACTTTAAATGCCTACATCTGGGCACATTTAGGCTTTTATGAGCAACCTGGTGAGCACGACCTGCAGAAGACACGCGCTGTGTGTGCTCATGTCACGCACAAATAGAATATGCAGGAGGTAATACCACAAACTTGATAAACCACGTTAGCCGTTTTCACCGCGAGCTGTTAACGCCTGGCAGAGTCTGACTGCTTTAGAGATGCGCGGATGAGCTCCAACGCCGAATCCACAGCCAAAAATAAATCATCCCCCGCCCCAATAACTTTCTCTGATTAAAGTATCCGCACCCGATGGTCAAATTACAATTATTCTGTGTTGTTACGCGTGATTATAAATGGATGATAGTCACCTTCAACAGCGGATTTGGCGACGGTTGATGCGCCTGTCGCATCCCATCTTTCTTTCTTTTATGAACGCGTCAATATTTTTTTATATAAAGTTGAAATGATCATATCTCCGTTTTTACTTGGTCTATCAACACAAAACAAAAAGTAGAATAGAGTTTCAAGCCAGCACTTTCGACAGAAGTGGACGTCAGCGCTCAACGTGACTTTGTTTTTATGCGTCGACGTCTTAAACTGGTCATGTGACTTGATCACGATGGTGTGATCGGCGACCCGGAAGAGTTAATGGTAACATAATGAGCGCTGCTTTTAAATGACAAAATGTATTTGACAGATTTTCCTTTTCTTAATGGCATAAACAAGCATTACTCCCTTGAAACTTAAACCGGAATGTCACTGTTTCTGTCACTGCGACTTCCCGAACAGGCGAGCACACACGCACAGCCGCGCACACATCACTTTTGAAGTAAAATTTAAGGATGTGGGGCATCGCGATGCATCGTGATATGGAATTGAACTGAACTGATGACATGATAATCGTAATCGAACCGAACCGTGAGACCAGTGTCTGTTCACACCCCTATTGGACGGTAATGAAGTTAAAGTAAAAAACAAACTGATTTCTTTCAAGCAATCGCCCGCTGTTACCTGTATTCTCCTCTTGACTGTCTGGCTCTTCCTCTTGTCAAGGCAGGGTGCTGCTGTCATTGACTGAGGGAACTCCACCGGTAACGTCGATGTTGACGCCACACACTCCACTTTCCCGTCCTCCGCTTATCCCCCAGAACGGGGGCAGTTGATAGGGCATTGCTAAACAGTTGCCAAGGTGTTCTGGGTGGTTGCTAGGCGGTTATAATAATAATAATAATAATAATAATTCGTTACATTTATATAGCGCTTTTTCTGAGACCTCAAAGCGCTTTACATAGATGGGGGAATCTCCTCAACCACCACCAATGTGCAGCATCCACTTGGATGATGCGACGGCAGCCATATTGCGCCAGAACGCCCACCACACACCAGCTTACTGGTGGAGAGGAGACAGTGATGAAGCCAATCAGTATATGGGGATGATTAGGAGGCCATGATGGACAGAGGCCAAGGGGCAAATTTGGCCAGGATGCCGGGGTTACACCCCTACTCTTTTTCGAAGGACATCCTGGGATTTTTAATGACCACAGAGAGTCAGGACCTCGGTTTAACGTCTCATCCGAAGGACGGTGCTCTTTTGGCAGTATAGTGTCCCCTTTAGGACCCACACAGACCACAGGGTGAGCACCCCCTGCTGGCCTCACTAACAAGTTCCAGCAGCAACCTGGTTTTCCCAGGAGGTCTCCCATCCAGGTACTAACCAGGCTCAGCCCTGCTTAGCTTCAGTGGGCAACCAGTCTTGGGCTACAGGGTGATATGGCTGCTGACAACCGCCGGTAAGACAGTAATATACAGTAAGACAGTTGCTAGGTAAGACAGTAAGACAGCTAGGCGGTTGCTAGGGTGTCTTGGGTGGTTGCTATGAAGATTTTAGGCCATTACCAAGGGGCAACATTCTGATCTGAAAAATGAAGCCTACCCGGAAGTGCGAAAAACTGCAATACATCGAAAATCCGCTAGGGGAAGGTCCCAAAAGGGAGCAAATGTCCATAGCCCCCATGTTAAAATGTCCGTTTTCACAGCATAAATTCATGGTTTTACAGGTTGGTCCCATGGACTTTTACTGTATTTTTCGATAGCTTCCGAGTGCCTGACAACGGCGAGGGTAGTGAATTTTTTTCTAACTCGTTAGTTTAGATAGTATTTAGATATAAAATGTATGACAATAAGGGCGTGGTTAACTTTGATTGACAGCTTGATTGACAGTTGAAAGGCAGCGCCACGGAGAATGACAACATAAGAAGCGCCATTTTTTAATACAGTTGACATATAATACTACTGTTTCTGTATCATGAAATGTAGTTTTAAGAGTTTTTCAGGCGAGAATGTAGTTGTTTAAAGCTCAAATCTGTGGTTTGTTTATAAAGATTTATGAAAATTGTATCCAGTTGTGAGATCCAGCGATGATGACCGGGCGCTCGGCGCATGTACCCCGCCTGGAACAGCTTTTCATCGGCTAGACGTTCTGAGGTTTGGCGCGGACTCTGGCGTCTCTGTAGTGGTTAAACATGAGATATAATTAATCTTGTCTATATCTAACGGGCGATTTTTGGTCTCGTCACTCTCGTGAATCTATAATTTCTTCCCTGGGCAATCGTTTTGGCTGAGGGGAAGTTTCATAACTTTATAAGCTATATTTAACTTGTACCGTTGTATGGTTAGACTAGATCGCGCGCATGACTTTTTATGTTTGACTAAATTGTTTGCCTTATTTGTATAGCTTCTTGTAACTTTACCTTTTACTTATACATTTATAATAGCTAATATTGATAAAACTGAAATTTAACAAAAAGAGACTGGGTTGAGTTGTCATTTTAAATTTTAATACAACGAATATGATCTGTAATGTTGTTTACTGCTGTTTAGTACAAATGCACATATTGCCTGGACCATATTAAAATGTTTAATATTTTTATATTATATTTTAAACGAAAAGAGATAACGTTAGGTTTGTGTTTTATATTTCGTTTTGTTATAAATAGGCAAACGTTATGTGCAGTGAATATAATCAATACGCGTTGCCTGAACCACATTTGTGTGGCTATAATGTTTAAGATTTCTTTAAATGAAAACGAAAAGAGTTAGTATGGTGTTTTATAACATATTTCGTTGCCTAAAATATACACAGAGATAACCGGAGTAGCACAGCGAGCTGAGTGACGCGCGCTGCGTCAGAAGGTGGGCGGGGTTAGGGTTTCCCAAGATTTTCCAAGATGGCGCCGCCCATACCCCCCATAAACGGCTTCAAACCCGTTCTTCAGAAAGTCTATGGGTGACGTCACAGACGCTTTGTCCATATTTTTTACAGTCTATGGCCATTACTTATTGGCTGCTCGATAATATAAATCCTCTGAGGGAGAGAGAGAGGGAGGGACGCAGGGGTGTCGGGTGCCCTTTGTGTCTGTGTGTGTGAAAACGTCGGTTTGGATTTGAATTTTTTAGAACTCCCCAATGTTAAAGCCCATGTTGCAGGTTAGAGTACCCGGTAAGCCAATGTATAGAAAACTAATGTAGGAACTAGATTTAAATATAAACATATACTTATAAAACGCTATTTAGGCTTCTGGAGTCGTTTTTGTGAGAAAAATTAACTTCCGCATTTGAAAACCGCCGAACCGGAAGTGACGTAATGGGAGGGAGAGCAGTCAAAGTAAACAATAGGAAAGCAATGGATCGCAATGACAGCTCGGAAGCTAAGGAAATTGTAGCCTAAATGTTGACTCGAATGATATATATAATTGATATATATGATGATATCATATAATTATGACCCTGATATGAAGCCAAGTGAGCAGGACAGGCCAGGATTAGACAGAACAACGGTGAGTTGTGGTGTGAGGAGAACAGGGCGAGAGAACAGTGTTAGCTTATAGATGTATTCACGTTAGCCGACGATATGTATAACACTATGCTCAGATCACAATACTGTACAGATTATTATCATCATGTATCAGGCAATAGCAAAGCTAGTATTGGACCCTTACCTGCATGTGTTGTGTGTGTCAGCCATTAGGAGACAGTTTCCAGAGGAAGAGGGACTTTATAAAGGCTTTGAATTGACCCATTTGGTGACGATGAATAAAGAAAATTATCACAATCACAACTGTCTTACTGTATATTACTGTCTTACTTTATATATAGAAACAGCCAACACAAACATTAAAGTGGGTTTGTACAGATTGAAAATGAATTATAGAACATAATATATTATTTATAATAATAATAATAAGTGTAGGCAGCAGACTAATAACAAACACATAAATGCATTACATTACAAGTTTATGTAGGATATGTTAATGAATTAAATTAAGACAAGGCACATTTTGTAAAACAGATGTACAATAAGTGATCTCTGACAGATCCGCGAGCGTCATGTTTCCCGCTGGCGGCCGAACCACATGCTGACGGCGGACCGTCACCGGGCGACCCGATGAAGGAGCCGGGACAGTGTGCACATATCGCCGGGATTATAATCATCCGGTCTATAGTGAATGCTACACACTACCGCGTTATTCAAAGCAGAAGTGAAGTCCCGTCTCTTACCCTGCACAAAACGAATGCTATGGTGTTGCTAGGTGGTTGCTATGTTGTTCTGGGTGGTTGCTAGGCGGTTGCTAGGCAGTTGCCAGGCAGTTGCCAAGGTGTTCTGGGTGGTTGCTAGGCGGTATCCACCCAGAACACCCTAACAACTGCCTAGCAACCATCCAGAACACCCTAGCAACCACCTAGCAACTGCCTAGCAACCACTAACAAGACAGCTAATGAAATAAATAGGACGCCTTGACATGAAGACGCCTTGACAGGTTCCTAGGGCGTTGCTAGGCAGTTGCTATGGTATTCTGGGTGGTTGCTAGGGCGTTGCTAGGCAGTTGCTAGGGTGTTCTGGGTGGTTGCTAGGCGATTGCTAGGGTATTCTTGGTGTTGCTAGGCGGTTGCTATGTTTTTCTGGGTGGTTGCTAGGCGGTTGCTAGGCAGTTGCCAAGGTGTTCTGGGTGGTTGCTAGGCGGTTGCTAGGCAGTTGCTAGGGTATTCTGGGTGGTTGCTAGGGCATTGCTAGGCAGTTGCTATGGTATTCTGGGTGGTTGCTAGGGCGTTGCTAGGCAGTTGTAATGGTATTCTGTGTGGTTGCTAGGGCGTTGCTAGGCAGTTGCTAGGGTGTTCTGGGTGGTTGCTAGGTGGTTGCTATGTTGTTCTGGGTGGTTGCTAGGCGGTTGCTAGGCAGTTGCCAAGGTGTTCTGGGTGGTTGCTAGGCGGTTGCTAGGCAGTTGCTATGGTATTCTGGGTGGTTGCAACCAGACAGTTGGTGTCTGGCACATGGAGCCAGAATAAAATTTTCTGCAAGTTAGCTGCACAATAGTAGTGAATAAAACTGGGGAGAGCTAGTCCCCCCACCCCTCTGAAGTAAGCCTTTATTAACTCTTGGAACTTTATTCTTCCAGATGAAGGAGGTAATGGATGTGTTAACTGATTGAAAAAATTATTTAGTCAGGAATAATGGTAGACATTGAAACAAATACAAATACTGTGGGAGTACGTTCATCTTCACCGATTGTACCCTCCCTGCAATAATAATAATAATATGTTTATTTTTTATAGCGCCTTTCAAGAACCCAAGGTCGCTTCACAAAATAATACAAATAGTAGACAGACAAAAGAAACAAACAATCAGCTTATTAGGCTATATCAAGCAAACAAACAGAAAAGCAGATGGAAACAAGCAAACACTACAAATAATGAACATAAATCAAAGATGACAAACATATAAGCCTTTTTAGCAACATATACATTTCAGCAAAGTATAGTCCAATAGTCAGAGGTAGACTGCTCCACCTTTGAAAGTCAGCTTTCATTTGGTTAACTAAAGGTGTAAAATAAGCCCCAAGAAGAGAGGTGAAGGAACGCTTAATGTTTATTCCAAGATATTTGAAACCAGAATGTGTTAAGTGAAAGGGGACTGCTTCTTGTTTAATTTGCATTGCCAAATTATTAATGGGGAAGCATTCACTTTTCTGATAATTAAGTTATTATAGATTTTGAATAATAGATATTTAAGTTTCTTAATAGACTTAAGAGGAAGACCAGAATAAAGTGAATTGCAGTAATCAAGCCTCAACGTTATAAAGGCATGGATAAGCCTTTCTGCATCAGGCAGTAATAGAGAGGGTAATAGAGAGGGTCGAAGTCTGCCAATATTTCTGAGGTGGAAAAACACAGCTTTCGAGACCATTTTAATATGGGCATCAAATGTCAGCTGTGAAAATAAAGCCAAGATTACACACTAGAGATAATGTAGACACTAAGTCGGTCACACAAGAAATGCCACACAAGAGACTTGTGAAGATTTTTTATTGTTTTTTACTCAAAAAATTGAGAAGATCAGACGTGAAATAGTACCTGTACATTCCTGTTCATTAATTAATCCTGCGCTGTCTAATATTTTTTCTAACTTTGAACCAGTTTCACCAGCGCAGCTGGCAGATATTGTCCCTAAAATGAACAGAGGTAGCTGTAGACTGGATGTTCTACCTACTCATCTTTTTAAAGATGTTTTTCCTACTGTGAGTTCTAGCCTAACAGCTATAATTAACAGTTCTCTAATGAACGGAGTGGTATCTAATAGTTTTAAACATGCAATTCTTCATCCCTTGTTAAAAAAACCTAACTTGGATCATACAGTATATCACAACTATAGGCCAATTTCTAAATTGCCATTTATTTCGAAAATTTTAGAGAAAGTGGTCTATTCACAGCTATATTCATATCTGAATACTTATAATATTTTAGATACATTCCAGTCAGGTTTTAGGACCTGTCATAGTACAGAATCGGCACTGCTCAAGGTTACTAATAATATATTATCATCGTTGGACTCTGGATCACATGTTGTTCTGGTTTTATTGGATCTGAGCGCTGCCTTTGATACTATAGATCATGAAATTCTTCTCAATCGTCTGGAGTGTTGGGTTGGTGTGCAGGGTATAGCTCTTCAGTGGTTTGCTTCGTATTTAAAAGGCAGGACAGTTGCTGTGAATCTGGGAGACTTCTCTTCCACATTGGCCCCTTTAGTCTGTGGTGTCCCTCAGGGGTCGATTTTGGGACCGTTGCTGTCGCTCTACATGCTTCCTTTAAGCAGTGTTTTTCAAAAGTATAGCATTTCATATCATTGCTATGCTGACGATCTCCAATTCTACTTTCCTGTGAGGCTAGATAAAACCTGTTCGTTGGACAAAGCACAGGAATGTTACAGTGACATTAAACTCTGGTTATCTAGCAGCTTTCTCCAATTAAATGAGAGTAAAACTGAGGTTTTGATTGTAGGCTCTCCTGTCTCATCTAGCTTTCCTGATCATTTGGGTTCTTTATCCCTAAAGACTGAGAATCATGTAAGGAGTTTAGGGGTAATCATGGACTCATCACTTAACTTTAAGAAACAGATTGGTGCCGTTGTCAAAGGAAGCTTTTTTAACCTGAGATCAATTGCTAAAGTAAAGCATTTTTTATCCAGTAAGGATTTAGAAATTGTAGTTCATTCTTTTATTACATCTAAGCTTGATTACTGCAATTCTTTATATATCGGTCTCCCCCAGACTCTGCTTGTCCGCTACAGTTAGTGCAGAATGCAGCGGCAAGGCTTTTAACGGGGGTGCGAAAGAGAGAACATATTACTCCGGTACTGCAATCCCTACATTGGCTTCCGGTCAAATTTAGGATTGATTTTAAAATTCTCTTGTTTGTTTACAAGGCATTGTCAGGCCTTGCCCCCCAGTACATCAGTGATCTTATAGTTCCTTACTCTCCTTTTAGAGTTCTCAGGTCCTCTGATCAACGACTTTTAAAGGTACCTCGTTGTAATTTAAAATCAAAAGGAGATCGTGCTTTTTCCGTGGTAGGTCCCAAACTCTGGAATAGTCTCCCATTCCATGTGAGGTCAGCCCCATCGATTACAACTTTTAAGTCTTATTTAAAAACGTATTTATTTTCTTTAGCTTTTGAATAAAGTACGTTTGTTTTGTTGTATGACTTTCATGTTATTATTTTGTAAAGCACTTTGGGGCAACGTCTGTTGTTTAAAAAATGTGCTATATAAATAAAGTTGCTTGCTTGCTTGCTTGCTAAGTCAGAGTCAGTAAACAGATTGAGATTATTATATTTAAGAGTATTTCTGAGAAGTTTTATACATACGGCCCCTGACCTGCAGTCTGAACGTAGCCTTAAAGAGCTCTGGGTTGGCGAGGTTGATGTGAACCGTTGTTTAAATACCACTTCACAATTGTCAATAGTTGTGTTTAATGTTATTTAACTTATTTTGTTACCTTTCATTATACATGGCATTTTACATGTTTAATGTAATACTTGTTACTGTTCTGTTGGCATATTGATAAAATAAAAAAATAAAAAAAGTAAAAAAATTGGCAGGTGATTTTTCACTTTATCTGTCATAATACATCAGTACACAATATAACAATTTTAATATTAAAATATAAATTGTATGTTATACAGTATTTTGTTATTTTTGCAAAGTGTACTATTTTCGAACTCTTTTATGGGTTGCTTATTTAACTAGGACTAACAAATGTGCAAGTGACTGAATGTCCCCAAACTAAATTATTCATCAGTACACTAACACAGTTCAATAATATATTACATACCAATATGGTATATTTTATTATTCAAGAAAGAGTGTCAAAAAGACAACAAATAAATTGCATTCGTATGTTTTATTAACCTGGGAACAGTATGCATTCAACAATTTTGTTTATTTAATTCAATCCAAAATATTATGAACAAGGTCTTTGGCTGGATTCAAACCCACATGTTGAAGAGGGCCTGCAATAGGAAACAGTGTAATATAAATGCAGGATTATTCAGCACATAAACTTGAATCACTAAGCAAACATTAGAAAAGTAGTCTCTCTGAAAGTCCCTTCTTATTTTTTCTCCTCTCTCTTTTTCTTCCCTTCTTCCATGTATTTAATGGACTATTGGTCCCCAGTTTATGATCTGATCTAACTGCAGTCATGATATCACCACTTCAAGATCACTGTCAGAAGGTTTAAAGTGTTTACAGTTTAAGAAAGGCTTATTGAGTCTTTCACCTGAGGGTCGTTTTACAGTGTTCATTGGAACTGTAATTATATTGCACACAAAAGGACTCTTATTTTGAAAGAGTGACAGACTGACGTCATTTTTGAGGAAGTGCTCTAGCTGCATCGCACAGTTCAATGACAGAAGATCACCGGGGCCACAGCACGTGCCTTTTTTCCTGCTAGATATTTTTTATAATTGGTCAATAATGGCATAGATATTTACATGTGAGTTACTTCTTTCTTTTGACTATATAAATAAGAATTTATTTATTTATTTATTTTAAAAATGAATGAAACTACGAAGCAAGGAGGGTGCACACGTACTCTTGCATTAACTGTGTGCTCTGCAGCCATTGGTGGCACTTTTCAGTATGGCTATAATATTTCTATCATTAATGCACCCACATCTTATATTCAGAAGTTCATTAATGAGACCTGTATGGAGAGATGGGGTACAGCTCTTGAGCCTAGTCAGGTGACACTGATATGGACCTTTATTGTTTCCACTTACACACTCGGAGGACTTTTGGGATCCCTGCTTGCTGGCCCAATGGCTATTAAGTTTGGACGGAAGGGTTCCCTTCTGCTGAACAACAGCTTTGTCTTTCTGAGTGCAGTCCTGGCTCTGAGCAGTCGCTCGGCTGAGTCCTTTGAGATGATCATTCTGGCACGTCTGCTTGTGGGGGTAAATGCTGGTGTTAGTATGAACGTCCAGCCCATGTACTTCGGAGAAAGTGCACCTATGAACCTGAGAGGTGCCGTTGCCTTTTCTTCTGCTGTTTTCACTGCTCTAGGGATCCTGGTGGGCCAGATAATGGGTCTGACTGAAGTTTTGGGGAGTGAGTTTCTCTGGCCTTATCTACTGGCAAGCAATGCTCTCCCCGGACTAGTACAGCTGATCACCTTGCCCTGGTTTCCAGAGAGCCCACGTTACTTGCTCATTGACCGAGGGGATAGAGAGGCGTGCGGTCAGGCCCTGAAACGCCTCAGAGAGTGCAGTGTTTTCACTGAAGAGATGGAAGAGATTCTCCAGGAGCGTGCGGGAGCGGGTGATGCCCATGCCAAGACACTGTGGGAACTGATCCGAGACAGAAGTCTCCGCAGGCAGCTCTGCATTGTAATGGCTGCCAGCAGTGCCATGATGCTGTGTGGAAATGATTCCATTTACTTCTACGCCTCCTATATCTTTCAGGAAGCCGGTATTCCAAAGGACAAGATTCAGTATGTCACAATCGGCACGGGTGCCTGTGAGTTCACTTCCGCTTTGGCCTGTAATCTACTGATCGAGAATGTTGGACGCAGGTTACTCCTCGCAGGCGGGTATCTGTTCATGGCTTGCTGGGCGGTGGTCTTCACTGTTGCTCTCTCGCTGGAGGGCAAAGTGGCCGGCATGCCGTATCTGAGTATGGCCTGCGTGTTCGCCTACATCTTCAGTTTTGGTATGGGTCCCGCAGGAGTCACCGGGATCCTCCCAGCCGAGCTCTTTGACCAGCTGACACGTCCCGCAGCTTACATGGTTGCCGGATCCATGATGTGGCTTAATCTCTTCATCATAGGAACGGCGTTTCCATTCATAGTTAATGGCCTGGGACAGTTCTGCTTCATTCCCTTCTGCGCTGTTTGTGTGGCTGCTTGTCTTTTTATCAGTTTCACTTTACCTGAAACCAAAGGGAGGACACTGGCAGAGATCACTGAGGAGTGGAATAAGAAAGATACAGCTAATGGACGTCCTAAATATAGTCAACAATTGCAAAGTCTGACTGATCCACCAGAATGCCAAGAGATTGAGAAGATCTGAGTGAAATCTGGCTCAATTCTGCTTTTACTTTTATCAGTTTGACTCTGTAATTGGTTTCCTACTTGTTTCTATTTTGACACAAATTTTTTTTCTTAATTTATTCGTAATTTATTCAAAATTAGTGAGAATGGCATATGTTTTTCAAAACTAAATGAAACCTGCATGAATACAAAAAAAAAAAAAAATACAAGTTGATGCATAATTTATTTTGTTTTGTTTTTTGTTTTTACGTCAAGGTAATGTCACTGTAACTATCTCTTTCTTAATGTTTTTACTTTCTGCCGTGACGCACTTTGAGCTGGATGTAAAATTTGATTCTCTATTTCCGGGATACAGTTTTTTGTTAACTGGTTGTTTTTATTTTTTTACTATTTCCCAGAATACTTGAATCTTCATGCCTGCAAAAGTGAAATGCAATTTGCACTCATGTATTTACCTCGTTCTGTGTCTCCAATGCAAGATTGTTCATTATTTATAAAAGAGTTACTTCTTTTGAAAGCCACACCCAAAGAGCAGTGCACTGTATTACCCTGTGGCTTGCATTTGTCAGAGATCAAGATCTCTGTATGAGAGAAAGTTATTTGCTTGATGTACCAGCAGATGGCACTATATCACCATCATTGTTTTCTTCTGTCTGTACTGTATGTCTTCTCAATCAACCAAAACAAGAATATTCACAGCATGCCATTGCGTTTAGATGTAAAAGAAGACAATCTGTATCAACACAAAATAACATTAATTTGTGCCTTAGAGTTTCACATATGTTCTGCCTACTAACCTGCCTATGTTATCTACAAAGTAATATAACCTATATTCAACCAAATGAAATGGAATATTCTATCCAAATGTTTTGAATTGCATGATGATTAATCATTTGTCCTAATTCTTATAATTCATGTGTAAGAACTTTGTTAAATCAAAATGCTGTTTTTATGAGGGTATATTCTACTCAGTTTGTAGCTAGTAAAAAATAAGTTGCTTGATGAAAGAGTCTCACTGTTTCTTCCATTGATGATTGATATGATTAAGCTAGGCATTTTTTTGCACATGATAAATGATACTTTGCATGTAATTGCATTCAATGTGTAATGTGTAACAACTGGCCACTACAGTGCATTGGAAAATATACATAACCGGAAATAAGGGAGATGTACTATTTCAAAACGGAAGTGAGTCACGAAGCAAGTAAATAATATCTCTTGACAATAATTACCAATCTCAATAAATCTGTTGATTAGCAGATTATTTTGGATGAGTTCATTTAGAGAGTGTTGTGACTGTGGTGGCTTAGTTGTCACATTTATGTGCCAGTCTTTGTCTTCAGCAGTAAAAAAGGTGGACATTTTCAACTGCTTTTCATAGGCAAGACTTTGAGGTACAATATGAGAAGTCATCATTGCTGTCAAAGTTTGACATCTTGCCCCACTTTCCCTAATTATATATATGATTAACATATTTAACTGATTATAGCTGAACTATAGTCACACATCAAGGCACGTCTCATAAAGCCAGCGGCCTTTGCAAAGGTCAGCGGGGCTGAGGTGCAGACAGAAATAAAGCAGCACTGATTGGAAGCATGTGGAAATGGAAATGCACACACACACACACACACACACACACACACACACACACACACCGCTCCTGTTATCTCTTGCTTTTTGGTTGTTTAAGTTGGAGTAATTTCCCCTCGCTGAGAGCTGCCTTTCTTTGTATTTTATTACAGAAATATGGAGTTACTGATACACTAGAGCACTTTGCAGAAATCCATTAGGAGCTGTGACCTTTTTCTAACCCTGCTTTGAAACATTAAAAGAGCACAAAGCAAGTAGAGCTTTGGTTGTGTGACCTTGAGTCGCTGTTATTATGCTGATATCATGTTTGTTTTACAGTGTATTAGCATAATAGACTTCTGTAGTAGGGTTAGGGTTAGGTAGTAAGTAGTAAATCATAAATGTTTTCCTATGTATAAGAAACAATAGATCAAATATATCATGATAAAGTGAGAAAATGGTAAGAAATAGATCGCTCTTAGATAGCGAGATGTTTTTGAAATGTTTATTGAACATGGAACATGGATTCTATGGACACTTCAGATTTGTCTTTCTGTTTTATTAGGATCATATTTTAAGATATCAGTGCAGGTTTCTTTCAGTTAAAACAGCTGATTGATTGATTAATTCTGATTGATTTTATTTGACCCTTTTGTTTAAAATACGATACAGCTTACAGGGGGAGGGGGGACAGAGCAAGTGGCAGAAAATCAAGCAATCAATCATCACATCCATATATGTATTAAATAGAACCATCAAGACAAAACAGTTAAATATTGTCATACTAAGATTGGCAACTGAGCCATTTTTTCAGTGCCTGCTTAAAACCTCCAAAACTTCTGATCATCTTTAGATTTACTGGCAACCTGTTCCACAAGCTTGTTGCTACATACAAAAATGACTCTTAACTCTAGGAGGTACAAAATCAGTAGAGCTGCCCCTGGTGGAGTAGCTGTGAACATCTCTCACTCTATTAAAATAATTTATAAAATAATTGGGGACAGCCCCATGCATAGTCCTATGTACCATACACAGGTGAATCTGAGAGACTCGATCTTCTACTTTTAACCACCCAATAGTCTCAAAATGAGAAATATCAAGATGAGATCTCATGGGGAGGTTCAAAATAAGCCTTATAACCTTATTTTGAGCAGTCTGAAGCCTATGTTTCAGGTGCTTTAAGACACCATTGTACCAAGAGCAACATGCATAGTCAAAATAAGGCTGAATTAGAGCACTTGCCAGAGTTAACATCGCTTTCTTGTCCAGAAACCTTGAGATTCTGGTCAAGAAACGTACTCTTTGATTTACCTTGGTAAGTACCTTTTGCACTTGGCCCACTCCAGACAAGTGGCAATCCAGCACACGACCTAGGTAACTAACTGAGTCCTTTACATTAATCTCATTATCTCCAACTAAAACCTTAAAACCAGGCGATCTTTTCAGTTTCATTTTTGACCCAAACAGTATGGCTTCCGTTTTCCCTAAGTGGGAACATGGAACGATAGCGATAATGATTAAGCGATAGCCTATTGTCTGACATCCACCTGCTGACATTTGATAGTTCGACAATGAGAGTTCTTTCAACTATGTTCTTATCTTTATGTGAAACCAATAACGCAGAATCATCTGCATATAAAAAAGTTCACATGAACATACAGACTTAAGGTCATTTATATATAGAAGGGAAAAAAGTGGGCCCAAGACACTCCCTTGAGGAACTCCACATTCTATACATTGTGGTTGAGACATTGTTCCTTCAATATCCACCACCTGCTTCCTATCCTTCAGATAAGAACTCACCCATCTGACTGCTAAGTCATTAAAACCAATGGCTTTTAATTTCCATACCAAAGTACTATGGTCAACGGTATCAAAGGCCTTCTTGTAGGTCTAACATGACCATACCACAAAAATTACCTTTATCTACCTCCCTCCTAATGTGGTCAGTTAGATACAATAAACAGGTGTCAGTTGAATGTGATTTACGAAATCCAGACTGGAACTCAGAGTAGATTGTGTGATGCTAAATATTTGTCAATCTGTTAAAAAATTATCTTTTCAATGATCTTTGACAGACTGCACAAAATAGAAGCAGGTCTATAGTTTCCATTGGACTAATTTACTCCCTTTCTTGTGAAGTGGAATTACTCTGGCGAGCTTGAAATTATTAGGGAAATATATCAATAGACATGTTTATGATATGGGTAATACATGGGGTGATAACCTCAGCAGCATCTCTTAAGAATCTAGATGGAATATTGTCAAAGCCAGTGGCTT
This sequence comes from Rutilus rutilus, assembly GCF_951802725.1. Classification (NCBI taxonomy): domain Eukaryota; kingdom Metazoa; phylum Chordata; class Actinopteri; order Cypriniformes; family Leuciscidae; genus Rutilus; species Rutilus rutilus. The sequence goes on from NC_140224.1 coordinate 183,099, forward strand.
TGGTGCTATTTAGGTTTTTAAACTTCTCAAGTACACCTGCCTCTGACACCTTTTCAAAAGAGAAGCCATCTGATTTGACCTCTTGCTGAGAATAAAAGTCAAAGATGTGACTTTCACCATACTGCCCTGACTGGACAGGTAGTTTTTCCACCAGTTTACTAGCAACTGATGAGAAGTAGTTGTTAAAACTATCTGCCACTGTCACCTTTTCTGCTGTGACATTATTCCCAAAATCAAGAGTTATGTTAGTAGTTTTTGTTTTCAGCCTGTTACTTTAGCCAAGCTGCTTGAGGGACTTCCATAACTTTCATTTCAACATTTCAACATTGCTCAAACATTCATTTTAGTCTGGACTAGGCTTAAACCTTATCTGTGAAACCAGGGGTATGTATTATATATACATAATTATTAATTTAATGAGAATTTATCCAGTTAGTCATTAGAAATTTAGGCATAGAAATATATTCAATTTCTGTACCAATGAGTTCATTTGATACTTATCACTGACTTTATTTGCATAGATAGCAGCCAAGCTTAATGAGATTCTCAAGTGGCTTACAAAGTCTTTTTAAAATGAGTAAGGTTGAGCAAAGAAAGCATGCTTCTCAGGAAAACAGGCTTTTATGGTCTGTTTTTGTCCCTGTTAGCTGCTGTGTTGGTGTTGTGGCTTCATTGCTTCAAGAAGAGACAGCAAGCTGACTGGGTCTTAGAAGAGCATGCGTTTATTGAAGCAAACAGAAGATCAAAGAAAGGGACAATGAGTTTCCCAAACAGCACTTTTAAAATGAGAGAATCTATACTGTGAACAATGCATTTGAAGGGAAAGAAATATAATTCTGATAGCTCTATATGTATACAACAGTAGCTTTAAAAGCATGTCAGGGCTGTAGCATAAATTATTTTGTCAAGCAGATAACAGATTCTTAAACATGAGAATGATCCACACTATTGTCACAGTGGGTTGCAGGAAGGCAGACGGAAATGAGGATATAATTCCACAACAAAGGTTTATTAGTAATTAAACACAGGACGGCAGAACAGGCAGCAACACACACCCTAAATAAGACAGAGATCGGACAAGGACTGACAGAACTTAAATACTAACACAGATTACACTGATTAACAGAACACAGGTGAGACAGATTGACGAAGATGACTAAACAGGTGAAACAACTAAACTGATAATAACGGTAACCATAGAAACAAAGGAGTGGCGGGAAAAGAAAAAAGGCAAACAGGAACAAATCAAAACACAAACTTAAAGTCCAAACGAGCACTGAGACGTGACAACCATAAAATGGAAATGCAGAATTTTTTTATGCTTATTGTTGACAATACACAATCACATATTCGAACCAAGAATGGCCTAATAATGGCCAAATATAGAAGTGCCAGTACTGCGATGTAGCGAATTAGCTCAAATAAAGGGAATATATCATTAAAAATTAATCATACTGGTTATGATAAATTATTACCTACACATTTTAAATCGCCCAAAAAGGGAATACATAGCCCATGTATTTGTATCTCTATATATAGATAAGTAACTACAACAAATTATAATCAATTATGAATATACAGATAAGCTATAGATCAAATTTCAGAATAACCTTTAACAGAATTAATTCACATCGAATAAACCATTCGTCCACCGAACCGACCGTACGATCTTCTTATCAACTCTCAGGAAGGATTGTGTCATGATCTGGGTGCTTTCATTCACACTCTCTTTCACGCGCACACACACACACACACACACACACACGCACACACGCTCTCACATACGCTGGCCATTAACACTCATTTACTCTTACGCACACACCTCTACTATCTAATCATGTTATTCAGCTGAGGCTCCTTACCGTCCTCCCTTACCTATCTCTCTCACCACCTGTCTCTCCTTTCATACTGATTACTTCTCTATATACCCGCTCTTCTTTCTATCTGACTTCGCTTGAGTATTGAATTTATCAGAGTTGTCTTTATGGTTGACTGACCCTTGTTCCTGTCGTGTCCCAGTCTTGTCGTGTGGTCCTGAACACTGTGTTTCTACCCCGGGCCAGAGATATTCGCTGCCTGCTTGTCCTGTCCTGAGTGTGAGTTGCTCCAGAACACCTGTTAATCCTTGCGAACTCTACCAGTCCGTCGGAGAGACCTACCGGTGTTGTCACACCCTGAGAATCCTCTGTTCTATATTATTGCTGCTTTATTAAGACTCTTAGTTTCAAGAACTACTTCGAGTGGTTTTCTGTTCCCTTTTGTGACTGCTTCAGGTTCTGTTATCACCATCAAGCAACTATTAAAGTGACTGTTTCTCCGCATTGCTGTGTTGTCCGCTTATCTTCATGACAGAATACTCAAGCCAGCCTTCGGACCCAGCAGCGGAGAACCCGGTACTTTCTGCAGTCGAGCTCCAAGGCGTGATGCTGGGTAGACATGAGCAGGAGCTCTCCTTGACTCGTCATGCCGTCGATCAGTTGGCGGTTCAGGTCAACGACCTTACTCAGCAGCTCCACCACCTTCGGCATAATCCACCTGCCTCTCCAGGCTCGCCAAGCGCGTCCGAGCCGCGCATCAATAATCCGCCAAACTATACTGGTGAGCCAACCCAATGCAGAGCTTTCCTAACTCAATGCGAGGTAGTGTTTTCTCTCCAGCCGACTACTTATGCCAGAGACCGGTCCCGCATCGCCTACGTCATTTCTCTTCTCTCCGGGAGGGCACGCGAATGGGCCACGGCGGTCTGGGAGGCAGCAGGGGAGTGCACCGAATGTTTCCAACTCTTCAAGGAGGAGATGATAAAGGTTTTCGATCGTTCGGTTTACGGGGAGGAGGCTGCTCGTTTGCTATCTACGCTCCGGCAGGGAAGACGCTCGGTGGCGGACTTTTCTATCGAGTTCCGTACTCTCGCCACCACTTGCGGATGGAACGAACCCGCATTGCTTTCCCGCTTTCTCGAAGGCCTCAACGCTCAGGTTAAGGATGAGGTGTTGGCTCGGGAGGTTCCCAACCGTCTGGATGTGCTTATCGAGCTGGCCATTCGCATCGAGAAGCGGTTTGAATTACGGCGCAGAGCCAGAGGTATGGAGTCTTCTCTTCTGGCTTCATCGACTTCCACTATTATTCCCGCCGTAGAGGTCGAGACAGAGCCCATGCAGCTGGGGAATATCCGTATCTCGTCCCAGGAGAGGGAGCGAAGAATAGTCAACCGCCTTTGCCTCTACTGCGCTTCTGCTGCCCACTTCGCTTCGACCTGTCCGTTAAAAGCCTCCGCTCGCCGGTAAAGGGAGGGCTACTGGCGAGCGCAACTTCTCTGGACTCTCCACCACGTTCCTGCACCACCTTTGAGGTTCATCTGCGGTGGCCGGGGTCTTCGACTACCTGTAAGGCTCTCATTGACTCTGGCGCGGAGGGGAGTTTTATCGATGAGGCTTGGGCGCGCGCACAAGGTATCTCGCTCAGAGAGCTGGAGGGAGCCACGCCCCTGTACACTCTCGATGGAAGTTCTCTTCCTAGAGTAAGACAAGAAACCATCCCTCTGACACTCACGGTTTCTGGTAACCATCGTGAGACCATCTCACTACTTGTTTTTAGTTCTCCTTTTCACCCTGTTGTGTTAGGTCATCCTTGGCTTATAAAGCATAATCCTCAGATTAATTGGTGTAAGAATTCTGTTGTTTCATGGAATGTTTCGTGTCATGTTAATTGTTTAACGTCTGCCCCACCTTCTGTCTCCTCTGTCTCTGTTTTTCAGGAAGAACCCGGGGATTTGTCCGGGGTTCCGGAGGAATACCAGGATCTCGGGATGGTGTTCAGTCGGGCTCGTGCCGCCTCTCTTCCTCCTCATCGTCCTTATGACTGCGCTATTGACCTCGTCCCCGGTAGCACCCCCCCTCGCGGACGTCTCTATTCGTTATCTGCGCCCGAGCGCGAAGCTCTTGAAAGGTATCTGTCGGAATGTCTAGACGCGGGTACGATTGTTCCTTCGACGTCACCGGCTGGGGCGGGGTTTTTCTTCGTGAAGAAGAAGGATGGATCCTTGCGTCCTTGCATAGATTATCGGGGGCTGAATGACATAACCATTAAGAACCGGTATCCCTTGCCTCTTATGTCTTCAGCCTTCGAGGTTTTGCAGGGCGCAAGGATCTTTACTAAACTCGATCTTCGTAATGCCTACCATTTGATCCGCATTAAAGAGGGGGATGAATGGAAGACGGCTTTTAATACCCCCCTGGGGCACTTCGAGTATCGGGTCCTTCCGTTCAGGTTGGTCAACGCTCCGGCCGTCTTTCAGGCGTTGGTCAACGACGTACTCAGAGATATGTTGAATGTATTCGTCTTCGTATATTTGGACGACATTCTTATTTTTTCTCCCTCCATGGAGATTCATGTTCAACACGTTCGGCGGGTCTTACAGCGTCTTTTAGAGAACAGACTTTTTGTTAAGGCAGAGAAATGCAGGTTTCATGCTAATTCCATCTCCTTTTTGGGTTCGGTAATTTCTTCCGAGGGGATTAGCATGGACCTGGACAAGGTCAAAGCCGTCACCGGGTGGCCAGTACCTGATTCCCGTGTTGCGCTTCAACGTTTCCTGGGATTCGCTAATTTTTACCGTCGTTTCATTTGCAATTATAGCCAGATCGTTGCACCTTTGACCTCTTTAACCTCATCTAAAGCCCGGTTTATGTGGTCAAGTTCAGCCCAGAGCGCATTTGACCGTTTGAAGTCTTTGTTCACGTCTGCGCCTATCCTTCTTTACCCCGACGTCTCGAGACAATTCATAGTTGAGGTGGATGCTTCCGAGGTGGGGGTCGGAGCCATTCTCTCTCAGCGCTCGGTCGAGGATGATAGGGTTCATCCGTGCGCGTTTTTTTCACACAAGTTGTCTTCGTCTGAGCGCAACTATGACGTGGGAAACCGCGAATTGCTTGCAGTGCGTCTCGCTCTCGAGGAATGGCGTCAGTGGTTAGAGGGCACTTCGGTTCCGTTTGTCGTTTGGACGGATCATCGAAACCTTGAATATATTCGTTCGGCCAAACGCCTTAACGCTCGACAAGCTCGTTGGGCATTATTCTTTACCCGGTTTGATTTTACCATCTCATTTCGTCCGGGTTCCAAGAATGTTAAGCCTGACGCTCTTTCTCGACTTTACGATCCCAACGTGGAGATTCAGCCTGAGGTTCCCATTATTCCCTCGGAACGCGTGATAGGCGCCGCTATTTGGGGCATCGAGCGAATTGTCAAGCGCGCGTTGGCCCAAGTCGTTACCCCTCGTTCGTGCCCTCGTGATCGCCTGTTTGTACCGGTCTCTGCCCGCCGTGCGGTTTTGCAGTGGGCCCATTCATCCAAATTCATTGCCCATCCCGGCGTTAGGGGCACGTTAGCTTCCGTTCGCCAGCGATTTTGGTGGCCCACCTGCGAACGTGATACGCGGCGCTTTATTGCGGCTTGCTCTGATTGCGCTCAGATCAAGTCGAGTAACACCCCACCAGCTGGGCTCTTCAGACCTTTACCAGTTCCTTCTCGGCCGTGGTCGCATATCGCGCTTGATTTCATTACGGGTCTCCCCGCGTCTTTAGGGAATACGGTTATTTTGACCATTATTGACCGTTTTTCTAAGACCGCACACTTCATTCCGCTTCCAAAACTACCTTCCGCTAAGGAGACCGCACAGTTATTGGTGGAACACGTTTTCAGGCTCCACGGTCTTCCCTCGGATGTCGTGTCGGACAGAGGTCCCCAATTCACTGCGCTATTTTGGAAAGAATTTTGCAAGTCTATTGGGGCTTCTGTCAGTCTCTCATCGGGTTTTCATCCACAGACTAATGGGCAGGCTGAACGCGCTAATCAATCCATTGGTCGTATTTTGCGCGCCCTGACGTTTCGGAACCCTGCGTCCTGGGCTGAGCAACTTCCCTGGGCCGAGTACGCGCATAATTCCCTGCCCTCCTCCGCCACGGGGTTGTCCCCTTTTCAGGCCAGCCTCGGTTACCAACCTCCCCTTTTTCCCTCTCAGGAGGCGGAGTCCAGGGTACCGTCCGTTCAAGAATTCGTTAGTCGTTGTAAGCGCACATGGTTAAGGATCAGGTCAGCGCTCTGTCGGTCTCGCAAACAGACTCGTAGGGCAGCTAATCGTCACCGCATTAAGAGCCCTAAGTATCGTTGCGGGCAGAAGGTCTGGCTCTCTTCGGCCGACCTTCCTCTTCAGTCCGTGTCACGTAAACTCGCTCCTCGATTTATCGGACCTTTCCGCATTTCTAAGATTCTTAGTCCGGTCGCGGTCCAGTTAAAGCTCCCTCGATACCTGCGCCGTATCCACCCGGTCTTTCACGTCTCGAATTAAGCCCGCTGTTCGCTCTTCTCCTCACGTTATTACGCCTCCTGTTCGTGTTGAGGGAACCCCTGTTTACACTGTTCGCAGGTTGCTGGATGTTCGACGCCGGGGTCGAGGTCGGCAGTTCTTAGTGGACTGGGAGGGTTATGGGCCGGAGGAGAGGTGCTGGGTACCATCCCGGGATATCCTGGATCAGTCACTTATTGATGACTTCCTCCGGTCCCACCAGTCCTCCTCCTCTGTGGCGCCAGGAGGCGCTGTTGGAGGGGGGGCACTGTCATGATCTGGGTGCTTTCATTCACACTCTCTTTCACGCGCACACACACACACACACACACACGCTCTCACATACGCTGGCCATTAACACTCATTTACTCTTACGCACACACCTCTACTATCTAATCATGTTATTCAGCTGAGGCTCCTTACCGTCCTCCCTTACCTATCTCTCTCACCACCTGTCTCTCCTTTCATACTGATTACTTCTCTATATACCCGCTCTTCTTTCTATCTGACTTCGCTTGAGTATTGAATTTATCAGAGTTGTCTTTATGGTTGACTGACCCTTGTTCCTGTCGTGTCCCAGTCTTGTCGTGTGGTCCTGAACACTGTGTTTCTACCCCGGGCCAGAGATATTCGCTGCCTGCTTGTCCTGTCCTGAGTGTGAGTTGCTCCAGAACACCTGTTAATCCTTGCGAACTCTACCAGTCCGTCGGAGAGACCTACCGGTGTTGTCACACCCTGAGAATCCTCTGTTCTATATTATTGCTGCTTTATTAAGACTCTTAGTTTCAAGAACTACTTCGAGTGGTTTTCTGTTCCCTTTTGTGACTGCTTCAGGTTCTGTTATCACCATCAAGCAACTATTAAAGTGACTGTTTCTCCGCATTGCTGTGTTGTCCGCTTATCTTCATGACAGATTGTTCTTCTTATAAACTCTAAAGAAAGGTTATTCTTCTGGTCATGAAGAATAACTTTCCTGTTCTATAAGATTACTAACTAAAGTACTCATCAATATAAAGCTTGTAGCTTAAGATCACACATTTAAGAGACTTTGTTCGGTGAGCAGCAGGCAGAGACAATTAAGCGTATAATGGGTTTTAATAAATGAAACAATAAAAACATATGTAGCACCCTGCTAAATTTATCTAATGTTTATTTTGTGTTCTGTTAACAAATACAGTATCTTGAAATATGGGCCAGTTCAATTGCCCTGGTGTGTAATACATTTTTTTGTATTATTACGCGTGTTAATTCAGTTATAAATAGAGATGTTAAAATATTATTTTTTCTTTTGAGAGTAACCTTTGAACCCTCTGTCACTTTATTTCGTATTGGATGGCCAGGTGTCAGTTTCATTAGTTATCCAATCAGTTCCATCCATAGAGCAGTGTAACAGCCTACCGGATTGTTGAGGGGGCGGGACTAAAAGACCGAGCGAAAAAAGTACGAGAAAGAAAGCCTGAGAGATCGCTGCGAGCTAGCTGTAAGTTCTGTGTGATTTATACATTGCTGTTCATCGATGTTGAGAACCAGTGGGGTATTCTTCTTGAGTTTTGTGAAGGTGCTACACTGTTAAAACGGGAAAGTGAGTTAGTTTGGAGCTGTTTGAATCTACAACGGAGATTCGGATGAAGTGAAACTACTGCTTACTTAGCATGTGTGAACTGATAGCCACGTGTGAACTGTGACGCGCATAGCCACGTGTGAACTGCCTGAAATCCAATTTGCCACCGAGTTCTGAGTGAGTATGTGAACTAAAATGAACTTGAAAAAGATATCATGAAGCTCATTCGTTTTTTTTGTGGACTGTTGGCTAGTGTGCATCAGAGACTGCCATCCATGTTGCTGCAATAGATGTGCTCGGGATTCGTGCTGCAGGCCAGAGATGTCTGTGTTTTTCACACAGACGGACAGAGTTTCAGGACGGGTTTTCTTCATCGTGTATCTCACCACTGGATCAAACGGTTTGAACCAGAATGGTCATGTTAATTTTTCTGTCACCAAGGAACTGTGAGTACAGACAATATTTTTTTTTTTCAACTGAGCTCCAACATGCGCGCCAACGTGTGGTACCACAAAACACTGACATTTAGTAGGAAAAACCCCGGGGTATTGTTAACTGTCATTTCATTTGAACATGAGAACATTTTGAAAGGTTAACGCACCTGAATTCTGAAGAAAATATATAAATACATTTTGAGTTTAACATTTAATCTTTGTGGTCTGATATTTAAGTGTGTGTGAGTGAAATGTGATTTGTGTGATTTCAGTTTATTTATGTTTTTTCAAATAAGGGTTATAGTGGCTAAGTTAAATATATATGTGTATGGGAGTTTATGCTCACGGTGAAAACAAACGAACACAGTATAGCTTTATTTCAGCTAACCAGGCCTCTCTACACTCTAGTCAGAGTTTCATGCCCTAAGTTTTAATTGTTTTCTATAAATCCCGATTTTAACTTCTAGTAACCTCTCACCAATTCATTTCCCCATGCACATGATAAATCCTGAAAAAAAAGTGGAATTGTGTAGGAGGGTTACACATACGACTACATTTAAACAAAGAATATATATAAACAGAAAAACGAAAGAAAGAAAGAAAGAAAGAAAGAAAGAAAGAAAGAAAGAAAGAAAGAAAGAAAGAAAGAAAGAAAGAAAGAGCAGACCACAGAATGGCAAAATATCACAAACAGTTTAACCTTTGAGAGCCAGCAAAGAATCAAATCACCTTAAGGCAGGAGTAGATAATCTTAAATGCATTTAAATCTCGATAGAAATAATTCTTGCATGGTTATTTGTTGCTGAGCAAGAATGAGTGTGTGTGAGTGTGTGTGAGTGTGAGTTCTTCCGGAGCGCGTGTCGTTTGCGGGAAGTTCTAACGGTTTACTTGTAAGCAGAGTTGCCGGAAATTCAGACTAAAGTCCATTTCACTCGTAGATAGAAATGAATGAGCACGAGACTAAAACAAGGCAAGAAGACGGAGATAAGACTAAGACAAAAAGCTAAGAGACAGAGGTAAGAAACAAAACAAAACTCGGAGAGAGCGATGAGCCATCGTTATCGTCCTTTAAGGAAAGCTTAGTCCACACCTTTTCTGGGTGAACTGACCAATAACACTCAGAAAACTTTGAGCGGGAGAGAGTTCCTTTGTCTCCTTCTGACAGCCTAATTTGTATGGTTTATGATGGAGTCAGAATTCGTCATTTCTACTCCAAAGGATGGTAAACATGGTATTCTACATTTTATTATAACCTACTATATATATTTAGCTAAGGCAAACCGAGAGGTTTAATTCGGTACCAAGAAAGATATGCCTGGATGATACAAAAGTAGAGATACATTCTTATGCTTGAATATAAGCACTTAGAGTTCAACTAACACAACTGGAAAGTCATAACTAGGCTAATATGAGGTGGGAAACATTTAGTTCATGTACTTTTAGTTTGTATTTCTTCAGTTCCTGTTTTCCTTTGTTTATAGACCCCTCTTCAGTTAGTAAACATGGTGATTTTTTTTTTTTGTGGGCGGAGCTTAGGTGGAGGCAGAACAATTCTCCTGGCCGCTTCACTAACGTTCGTTTGCAAATTTTGTTTGCTTGTTTTTGTCACAGTGTTGGGTTTGTGTTCCCCGGTTTTCCAGTAGATGCCCTCCTTCCCCAGTGTTACTTGCATCATGAACTACGTTTCCCATCATCCTGTCTGGCTATCACGACCTTGCACTCAGGTGTTCCCCATCATCATTGCACTCAGCTGTTTCCCCTCACCTTGTTAGTGTCTGTGTATATATATCCTGTTTGTGTCAGTGTTTGTTACGGAGTCCTTGTTTTATGTCATTGCGCTTCTGTGTTCCATGCCTGTTTGTTTCTTGTTTGTTGGACTGCTTTTGTATGGATTTTGACCCTTGCCTGGACTAGTTTGTGAGTACGGATTACCCTAATAAATTACTTGCGATTGGATCTTACCTTTTCCCTGTGTGTGCATTGTGACAGAAGGACTCCGTCACAAACATAGATCCAGCAGTATGGGGTTTCGTATCCTTCCCCCCAAGACGGAGAATGAGAGGAGGGGACGGGTCCAAAACTTAATGGACCTACGCCAGCAGGGCCAGCCGGTGGGATGTCTGGCCCAAAAGTTTTGGACCCTCTCTAGAGGGTTGGGGTACAATGACTCGGCATTGAAGGAATTCTTCAATGTCTGTCTGGATGACCCGTTGCCTGGGTGGGAGATAAAGGGGCTGGAGATCCTGGATTTTTGGGGATTTACCAGCTATCTTCAGCATCGGAGCCAGTGGGATACTCCAGTCCCGCCTCCGGTGGTCCCGAGTCCGGTGGTCCCGAGTCCGGTGGTCCCGAGTCCGGTGGTCCCGAGTCTGGTGGTCCTGAGTCCGGTGGCCCCGAAACGGAGGAGGAGAAGGAAGACTCCCTCCGTGACTGTCCCGGTGGTCCCAGTGCCGGTGATCTCAGTGCCGGTGATCTCAGTGCCGGTGGTCCCAGTGCCGGTGGTCCCAAATCCGGTGGTCCCAGTTCAGGTGGTCTCGAGTCCGGTGGTCCCGAGTTTGGTGGCTCATAACACTGAGACCATCCCGGAGGTGACTACCGTCCCTGAAGCACCGCCCAGGCGTCTTGCTCTGCCCGCACCGCCCAGGCGTCCTGCTCTGCCGGCCCCGCCCGAGCTGCTCGCACTGCCTGTGTCAACCCAGCGATCCATCACGTCTGCCCAGCCAGAGACTGTTCACGTCACGTCTGCCCAGCCAGAGACTGTTCACGTCACGTCTGCCCAGCCAGAGACTGTTCACGTCACGTCTGCCCAGCCAGAGACTGTTCACGTCACGTCTGCCCAGCCAGAGACTGTTCACGTCACGTCTGCCCAGCCAGAGACTGTTCACGTCACGTCTGCCCAGCCAGAGACTGTTCACGTCACGTCTGCCCAGCCAGAGACTGTTCACGTCACGTCTGCCCAGCCAGAGACTGTTCACGTCACGTCTGGCCAGCCAGAGACTGTTCACGTCACGTCTGCCCAGCCAGAGATTGTTCACGTCACGTCTGCCCAGCCAGAGACTGTTCCTGAGCCTATGTCTTCGGACAAGATGGTCGTCGCTGCCGCCGAGCCTGTTCACGTCACGCCTGCCGAGCCTGTGTCTTCGGACAAGATGGCCGCCACCGAGCCTGTTCACGTCACGCCTGCCGAGCCTGTGTCTTCGGACAAGATGGCCGCCGCCGAGCCTGTTCACGTAACGCCTGCCGAGCCTGTGTCCCCGGACAAGATGGCCGCCGTCGAGCCTGTGTCTGAGCCGGTGGTGTCTGTTCCTGAGCCTGAGCCCTCAGTGACCGCGACACTGGCCATTATGGCCACAGCCATGTGGTGTGTGTGGGCTACGCACACACTTGAGTCAGTGGTGTCTGTTCCTGAGTCAGTGGTGTCTGTTCCTGAGCCAGTGGTGTCTGTTCCTGAGCCGGTGGTGTCTGTTCCTGAGTCAGTGGTGTCTGTTCCTGAGCCGGTGGTGTCTGTTCCTGTTCCGAAGCCGGTGGTGTCTGTTCCAGTTCCTGAGCCTGAGCCAGTAGTGTCTGTTCCTGAGCCGGAGCCAGTAGTGTCTGTTCCTGAGCCGGAGCCAGTAGTGTCTGTTCCTGAGCCGGAGCCAGTAGTGTCTGTTCCTGAGCCGGAGCCAGTGTCTGTTCCTGAGCCGGAGCCAGTGTCTGTTCCTGAGCCGGAGCCAGTGTCTGTTCCTGAGCCAGTAGTGTCTGTTCCTGAGCCGGAGCCGGTGTCTGTTCCTGAGCCTGAGCCGGAGCCGGTGTCTGTTCCTGAGCCGTTGGGGCCAGTGCCAGTTCCAGTGCCTGAGCCGGTGGTGCCAGTTCCAGTGCCTGAGCCGGTGGTGCCAGTTCCAGTGCCTGAGCCGGTGGTGCCAGTTCCAGTTCCTGAGCCGGTGGTGCCAGTTCCAGTGCCTGAGCCGGTGGTGCCAGTTCCGGTGGTGCCAGTTCCAGTGCCAGTTCCAGTGGTGCCAGTTCCAGTGCCTGAGCCGGTGGTGCCAGTTCCAGTGCCTGAGCCGTTGGTGCCAGTTCCTGAACCGGTGGTGTCTGTTCCAGTTCCTGAGCCGGTGGAGTCTGTTCCAGTTCCTGAGCCGGTGGAGTCTGTTCCAGTTCCTGAGCCGGGGTCGTCTCCGCCGTGGCCGCCCGTGGGGTCGTCTCCGCCGTGGCCGCCTGATGGAATGTCTACTCCGCCCTGGCCGCCTGAGGGGAGTGCTCCGTCCTGGCCGCCCGATGAATGGTCTGCTCCGCCCTGGCCGCCCGATGAATGGTCTGCTCCGCCCTGGCCGCCCGAGGGAAAGTCTCCGCCCTGGCCGCCCGGGGGAAAGTCTCCGCCCTGGCCGCCCGATGGGTCGTCTGCTTCGCCCTGGCCGCCCGATGGGTCGTCTGCTTCGCCCTGGCCGCCCGATGGACTCTCTGCTTCGCCCCGGTCGCTGGCTAAGCTGTCAGCTCCTGTTCCTGTTCCCCTCCATGGACCTGGCCCTCCATCCCTCCCCCTGATCCTCCACCGTTCCACCTCCCGCCTGGACTCTTGTTTTGCTGTATTTGTCGTCTTGGAGCGTCTGGTAGCCGCTCCGTAGAGGGGGGGTTATGTCACAGTGTTGGGTTTGTGTTCCCCGGTTTTCCAGTAGATGTCCTCCTTCCCCAGTGTTACTTGCATCATGAACTACGTTTCCCATCATCCTGTCTGGCTATCACGACCTTGCACTCAGGTGTTCCCCATCATCATTGCACTCAGCTGTTTCCCCTCACCTTGTTAGTGTCTGTGTATATATATCCTGTTTGTGTCAGTGTTTGTTACGGAGTCCTTGTTTTATGTCATTGCGCTTCTGTGTTCCATGCCTGTTTGTTTCTTGTTTGTTGGACTGCTTTTGTATGGATTTTGACCCTTGCCTGGACTAGTTTGTGAGTACGGATTACCCTAATAAATTACTTGCGATTGGATCTTACCTTTTCCCTGTGTGTGCATTGTGACAGTTTTTTAACAATTATCTTAATGTGTAAGGTCACTCACTGTCTAGGACCGCGATTGTTATTTGCAAAAGTTAGTTTTAAACGTACGGAACCAGATTGGCCGACTCGTACACGCTCACTCAATGATGGACGATCTAACAGGAGTAGTGGCTTGACATCTGTACCTACCTGATAGAGAAACGAGCATAAAGACAAAACTGAGGGCATATAAATATTTCGATGCCTATTTTTGGTGAATGGTCACGTACACGACTTGTGTGGTACGATCTGCAGTTCTGCCAAGCCAGTGCCAAGGTCATAAGACGACCATGTAAAGAGTGACATTACAGTGCAATTTTAATGATGTGAATATTTTCAAGAAATAAAAATTACAGATACAGCAAATATATATATTTTTTTACTTTATGTATTTGATTATTCTTTCTTACCAGGTTTTTCAAAAAGTCTGGTCACAATCAATCACAACAATGTATACAATGATCATATGATTCACAAATAATCACAATAGTTTAAAATATAATTTCATATTGGAGCCTGTACATCGATTCTGGCACCCAACAACACAACAAGATGATATATTAAGTCAAGTCAAGTCAAGTATATTTGTATAGTGCTTTTCACAATACAGATTGTATCAAAGCAGCTTCACAGTATTAAATTAAAATAATACAACAAGGTTTGTTTCTAGTGGAATTTATTGATTGATAAAATTAAATAAAATATCCCCAAAATATCCCCAACTGAGCAAGCCAAAGGCAACAGTGGCAAGGAACCGAAAAACTCCATCAAGTGACCTAATGGTGTCCTAAAACTCCATCAGGTGACCCAATGGAGAAAAAAGTTCTCCTCTGGCATTTATGGACTAGAGGCCGGATTGTAGTTTGAACTGTAAGATTAAAAATATTATATGAATGCCTGGCTGAAGAGATGCGACTTTAATCTAGTTTTAAACAGTATCAGGAAGGCTATTCCAGAGTTTTGGAGCTAAATGTGAAAATGATCTCCCTCCTTTGGTGGATCTGGATATCCTAGGTATGACCAAAAGCCTAGAATTTAGTGATCTTAAAGAGCCGTTAAATAGACTGGAGCTAAGCCGTTTAGGGCTTTATAAGTCAGTAGCAATACCTTGTAATTAATACGGGACTTTATAGGTAACCAATGCAGTGATGATAAAATCAGTGTTATATGATCATATTTTCTTGATCTAGTAAGAACTCTAGCGGCGGCATTTTGGACTAACTGTAGCTTGTTCATTGAGGATGCAGGACAACCGGCTAATAAAGCATTACAGTAATCTAGTCTCGAGGTCATGAATGCATGAACTAACTTTTCTGCATCAGAAACTGATAGCATATTACGTAACTTAGCAATGTTTCTAAGGTGGAAAAAGGCTGTTTTTGTAACATATGAAATATGATTTTCAAAAGACAGGTTGCAATCGAGTATAACAGCCAGGTCTTTTACTGTAGAGGATAAAGTAATCCTACGTAATCCTATAGTAGGACATCCTACGATGTTAAAGTTGTATTGTGAGAGGTTTTGTGGGCGGTTTTTTGAACCGATGATTAGTACCTCTGTTTTGTCTGGATTTAATAAAAGAAAATTACTAACACAGATCCCTGCGGCACTCCATAGTTTACTGGATTTATGATCGATTTTTCTCCATTTAAATAGACAAAATGGTAGCGGTCAGATAGGTATGATTTGAACCAGCTTAATGCTTGTCCTTGAACACCAGTATAATTTTGTAGTCGATCTAAGAGTATTGTGTGATCTATAGTATCGAACGCAGCACTAAGATCGAGTAAAACTAGTATTGAGATACAGCCTTGGTCAGAAGCTAAGAGTAAATCATTTGTGATTTTACCGAGCGCAGTTTCAGTGCTATGGTGCGGCCTGAAACCAGACTGAAACTTTTCATAGATGTAATTTTCTTGCAAGAAAGAGCCCAGTTGAGCGGACACAACTTTTTCTAATATTTTAGACATAAATGGAAGATTTGAAATGGGTCTATAATTTGCTAGGTTATTATGATCTAATTGTGGTTTCTTAATGAGAGGTTTTATAACTGCCAGTTTAAATGTTCTTGGAACATGACCTAAAGATAAAGACGAGTTAATAATATTGAGGAGAGGCTCTTCCACTACAGGTAACACTTCTTTCAGTAGTTTAGTTGGTATAGGATCTAATAAACATGTTGTTGTTTTAGAGGAAGTGATAAGTTTATTTAACTCTATTTGTTCTATAGTTGTAAAGCACTGTAATTGTTCTTGCGGGGTGATAATTGAGGCTGAATTATAAGGCGCAACTGAAGATTGAACGTTTACAATTGTGGTTCTGATGCTTTCTATTTTCTCAGTGAAGAAGTTCATGAAATCATTACTACTGAACTGTAACGGGATATTTTGTTCGGGTGATGTCTGTTTATTTGTTAGTCTAGCCACGGTGTTAAATAAAAACCTTGGATTATTTTTACCTTGGATATTAAGCGCCATATGTTTCTGAATCTGTGCTGGTTTGTATAGGTTGCCTCCAGTTTTCCCTTTGTTTGGCCTCCAGCTAACGCTGTGACTTAATCGTGACGTCGACGCAAAAAGGGTCTATAGTCCCACACTTCCTGGTTGCTATGGTTTCGGTCTAAATTAGTTTGTTTGTTTTAGCTGTGTTCAATCAATCATCTTGTTTGAGTTCCTATTAAAGTTGTACCTTCACATTCATTCTCTGTCTAGTCCCGTTTATGTTAAGGTGTGTTTTCCTGCTCTGTATGTGGATTATTATTAAAGTTTGCCTTAATGCTTCATCATCTGCCTGCTTCTTCAGTCTGTCTACAGACCGCCATGACATATAATGTATTTTGCATATCTCAAACATTTCAGAATTGTCCGATGCATAAAAATGTTCATGCATGTTTTTTCCTGTAGTGTCTCGCATTAACAATGAAAAAATGTGTGATTGAAAGTCTAGTGTGATCATGTATAGTGTCACAGAAATATCATCCTCTCTACACGTCAATATACTGACAGCATAAAAAATAACACTTGTAATTCGTTCATCTTGACATGCAGCTGGTTTTAAAACATGTTGACGTTTTATGTAATATTCTAATTTGTGTTTCTGATACACGGTCAGACCCATATCATGTTCTCTCAATAGAGGTGAGAGGATTGAACACTACTTCAAATAACATTAGCATAAATGAGCCGCCATTACAGAGCATTCACTTGGCATATTTACTCTATTTACTTGCCTGTATTCTTAATTAAACTTAATTAATTAGCTATAAATCTGGTTTCAGAGACAGGACTTGAAATTAAGACAGGATTAGCCCTTAGTTAAATTAAGACATTTACGTAGCTTTTATAAACGTGCCATAAAAAAAAAAAAAAAACATTACTTGAGACAAAACAATGGCACTGACATATTTTAAAATATGCTTTCAGTTAAAACAGCTCAAACATGCATTTTAGTCTGGGACTAGACTTAAGCCTCGTCTGTGAAACCGGGGGTAAATGTGTTAAAGGTGGGGTAAGCGAAAAATATCCAACTGTGTCGGATACGGGTGCAGGGCGGGTCGGGTCGGATACGGGTGCAGGGCGGGTCGGGTCGGACACGGGCTAAACACGGGTCTAAACACGGGTTTAAAACAATCACGTGCAAACGTAAAAACATATGCATATTTTTAGGAACACATTTACAAAAATATGCCTGTATTTCAAGTTGATAAAATAATTTACAGGTTTTTTCGATTGCTAAACGACAGTGAGCACAACTGGAGCTACATGTGCAAAACTCTAACTACAGTCTGCACTACCAACAGTCACCTGAGCTCAACAGTTCACATCACCTGCAAAACTCACTCCAAGCAACACAACTCTTACACACGGCTCAAAACAGGCTCAGTGCAGCCAAACACTGGCACAACCCTCACTGAGATAACACACACTGTCACTCAGAACACACTGAGATAACACACACTGTCACTCAGAACACACTGAGATAACACACACTGCCACTCAGAACACACTGAGATAACACACACTGTCACTCAGAACACACTGAGAGTAAAAACACTAGCATCGAACACCAATACAGAAAATACTAACTTTTCATCTTTACAGTTTTAACAATTTCAGTGACTTATTACATACAAAGTAATATTTTCTTCAAAGAAAAGAGTGACATTCTTTCACATGATTTATTTACAGTTTTTTTCGATTGCTAAACGACAGTGGGCACAACTGGAGTCACATGTGCAAAACTCTAACTACAGTCTGCACAGCAGCAGTTCATGTGGACCAAACTCTAGTTCATTTTTCATTGCTTGAACACTGTTTTCAAAACTCTACACACTTATCCCATGACTTTAACCACAACCTGCACAACACTGTGGATTTACAGCACTTTGTTCAAATGCTAACACACTGCTGTCAAAACTGTGAACCACACATTCAAAACAGAATAGGTTTCAGCCTTGTGCCTTTCAAACACTGCTGATTGCAATTTCAGCTGAAAGGCTCCCATACACAAAATAAATATATTTGAAATATATTTTTGGAATATAAGCAAATATTCGAAATTGGCCCAATAAATATATTTTAGTTACAGTTTTTCTCAATTGTTTACACACATTTTCTGGTACTTGAGACACAATGACCACAACATGTAACTCATTCACCAACCCCCTGAACCAATTCTGCTAAACTACAAGCACAATTCCTGCTTTACACTCAAATTGCAGTTCTAAAACACACTTTTTTCAAAACACTACACACAATTCTCTGCTTTTGGCACATTTTTCATGCAGAAAATCTCTTGTTTTCACAAGGAACACACTGCCATTCAAATATGCACACTGACTTACCACATGGGCAAACACCCGTCACACAGTTTTACAATTAGCAATCAGAGCTTTAGCATAAAAGGGCAACAGGTGAGCTCTTCAATGGAGCAATGGATGGCAACATTGGAATTTTTTTTTTTTTTACTGTAACTGTGTACAGTCAATTCTTCTGTTGTTTTGTATGTAGATCACTGTATGTGCAACTTTGTGTTGGTTGGGATGTACACGGTGTACATTGTTTTTGTGGGGAAAATAAAATATATTTGTTACCATGTATTTGTGTGTTCGGAGTATAAAAACAATATTCTCAAATATTTTACAACACACTTATGTATGTACTGTCTGTAGTAAGTGTAACACTGAACAAAAAAAATGCTCAAGTCATTATGATTAATGGAGAAGAAGTGTTTTCCATTCATCATAGTGTTTTACATTGAGCACATCAGTGTTCAACTGGTTCTTATAAATGTCTATTCATATGATGGTTTGTGTGTGTCATTTGAAAACAAAATACCATTTTGAGAAGAAATAACATTGTTTTGAATGTAAAGTTTAATTTTGCAGGAGAATTGAGGGGTTTTGCCCATTGTGTGTGTTTTTTTGGATTTGTGTGTAGAGTTCTGAGAATATGAGGCACGCTTTCAGAAAATGTGTGTAAACAATCGAGAAAAACTGTAAATATATGTAAATATATTTCACACTTACTGTAACATCATATATTTTTGTTATATTTCAGAATATATTTCAAAATGATAAATATAAGTGACCAACAATGCAAATATATTTCAATGTATTTGGAATATATGCCACATATATTTTCAACACTTTACGTAAAATATATTTCAATATATATACTTTTTTTCTGTATGGGTGGAGGTGGAAAGTGTTTGGTCACCACCCACATGACCAAATGTCTCTTTTGGAAGCCATGCTTTGAGGCTGTGAGGACACGAGTGGTTCTTCCCCAGGTGCATGGCAAGAGAGAACATTAGATGTGATGTTGATGAAAACCTGTGGCCTGATGCTAGAGAGAGGCAGGATTAGCCCCTCAATTATTTGTTCGAATTACAGTACTTTCAGTTTCTACCTTTTTTTTCTCATTACTGTAATTCCGTAAATTACTACAGACTATTGAAGCAAACTGCTCATTTTCATTTACCTTAAATAATTGTTATGTTCTAAAATTTTAAATAAATCATGTGAAAGAATGTCACTCTTTTCTTTGAAGAAAATATTACTTTGTATGAAGTCACTGAAATTGTTCAAACTGTAAAGATGAAAAGTTTGTATTTTCTGTATTGGTGTTTGATGCTAGTGTTTTTACTCTCAGTGTGTTCTGAGTGACAGTGTGTGTTATCTCAGTGTGTTCTGAGTGACAGTGTGTGTTATCTCAGTGTGTTCTGAGTGACAGTGTGTGTTATCTCAGTGTGTTCTGAGTGACAGTGTGTGTTATCTCAGTGTGTTCTGAGTGACAGTGTGTGTTATCTCAGTGTGTTCTGAGTGGCAGTGTGTGTTATCTCAGTGTGTTCTGAGTGACAGTGTGTGTTATCTCAGTGAGGGTTGTGCCAGTGTTCGGCTGCACTGAGCCTGTTTGAGCCGTGTGTTAAGAGTTGTGTTGCTTGGAGTGAGTTTTGCAGGTGATGTGAACTGTTTAGCTCAGGTGACTGTTGGTAGTGCAGACTGTAGTTAGAGTTTTGCACATGTAGCTCCAGTTGTGCTCACTGTCGTTTAGCAATCGAAAAAAACTGTAAAATTTTAGAACACAACAATTCTTTAAGGTAAATGAAAATGAGCAGTTTGCTTCAATAGTCTGTAGTAATTTACAGAATTACAGTAATGAGAAAAAAAAGGTAGAAACTGAAAGTACATTCTGTAATTCGAACAAATAATTGAGGGGCTAATCCTGCCTCTCTCTAGCATCAGGCCACAGGCTTTCATCAACATCACATCTAATGTTCTCTCTTGCCATGCACCTGGGGAAGAACCTTCTGGAGTGCCTTATCCATCCCTGGCAGTCCTCTGGACACATGTCCTCACATCCGGCACGCATGGCTTCCAAAAAAGACCTTTGGTCATGTGGGTGGTGACCAAACACTTTCCACCTCCACCCATACAGAAAAAAATATATATATTGAAATATATTTTTTACGTAAAGTGTTGAAAATATATGTGGCATATATTCCAAATACATTGAAATATATTTGCATTGTTGGTCACTTATATTTATCATTTTGAAATATATTCTGAAATATAACACAAATATATGATGTTACAGTAAGTGTGAAATATATTTACATATATTTAACAAAAATATATTTATTGGGCCAATTTCGAATATTTGCTTATATTCCAAAAATATATTTCAAATATATTTATTTTGTGTATGGGAGCCTTTCAGCTGAAATTGCAATCAGCAGTGTTTGAAAGGCACAAGGCTGAAATCTATTCTGTTTTGAATGTGTGGTTCACAGTTTTGACAGCAGTGTGTTAGCATTTGAACAAAGTGCTGTAAATCCACAGTGTTGTGCAGGTTGTGGTTAAAGTCATGGGATAAGTGTGTAGAGTTTTGAAAACTGTGTTCAAGCAATGAAAAACGAACTAGAGTTTGGTCCACATGAACTGCTGCTGTGCAGACTGTAGTTAGAGGTTTGCACATGTGACTCCAGTTGTGCCCACTGTTGTTTAGCAATCGAAAAAAAATGTAAAATCCACATCAGTTTATTTGTGCCCACGCCCTCCCAGGAGTCTCTATACCTACTTTCACTTTTAAAAATTCATCATAACCGCGCACGCGTGATCTGCTTGCAGTCGTCGAGATGGATGCTGAGAAGTTGAAGAAAAGAATAGCTAGTGGAGATGGTAAAGTTGTCGACAATACGTCATCAAAAATCAAGTCCAGTGTGTGGGAGAAATTTGGAGTTATCTGAAGAAAACAGTACAGTACAGTACAGTACAGTACATTGTAGTACAGGGCGATTGGAATGCCAAAACCAATGAGAGAGGTCTAAGGCTCCTGGAATTCGCCAGTTACAACGATCTAAGTCTGGCAAACACATTTGGTCCATACAAGGCATCCAGAAGGTGGACATGGCATAGCCCAGGAGGGAAGTACCACAACCAGATTGATTACATCATGGTCAAGCGTCGTTTCCAGACTAGTGTTAACATTGCAAAGACCAGTAGCTTTCCAGGAGCCGACATAGGAAGCGACCATGATCTTGTGATGATGACCTTCAGACTCCATCTCAAGAAGACTAAGAAACAGGGCAGCATAAGGATCAGATTTAACCTTGACAAACTCAAAGACACAAGCATAGCGGAAAATTTCCAAGCAATGATTGGAGGGAAATTTGCTCCACTTCTCACCCTTGCTGACAATCAAGATACGGAGATAGACACAATGATAAGCACCTTCAACACAGCTGTGACTGAAACAGCAAATGACATCCTTGGAAAATACAGGCCAACAAAGAAGCCCTGGGTCACAGAGGACATACTGGAGATATGCGACAAACGCAGAGAACTCAAGCATAAGAAAAATGAGACTGAAGGGGAAAGACATTACAGAGAAATCAATCAGCAAGTTAAGAAAAGTATGAAAAAGGCAAAGGAGACCTGGATTGAAGAACAATGCAAAGACATAGAAGGAAGTTTACAGAAAAACAACAGCAGGAAAGCCTACCAACTTGTGAAAGATCTGACAAGTAGGCCTACAACACAAGGGCGAACCAATACCATCCAAAATAAAGAAGGGAAATGTCTGACAGAAGAACAGGATATCCTTAAAAGATGGACAGAGTACTGTTCCGAATTGTATACTCACAGAGCCACAGGACATACTGAGGTGCTGAATGTCCCTCCACCAACTAACATCGACAACCATCTTATCCTTCGAGAAGAAGCTGAAGCAGCAGTAAAATCATTAAAAAAAGGGAAGTCGGCAGGAGTGGATAACATTCCAGCAGAACTGGTTCAAGCAGGTGGAGAGACCATGATAGATACATTATGGAATATCTGCAATAAAATCTGGCAAACAGGTGAATGGCCTACACCATGGACTCAATCTTTGATAATTACCCTCCCGAAGAAAGGCAGCCTTCAGCTATGCCAAAATTACCGCACCATTAGTCTGATCAGCCACCCAAGTAAAGTGATGCTGAAAATCTTACTAAACAGATTGAGACCGCAAGCAGAGGAGATCATTGCCGAAGAACAGGCAGGCTTCAGAACAGGCCGCAGCACGACAGAACAAATCTTCAGTATTAGAATAATTTGCGAGAGGTACCTACAACACCAGCAAGAACTCTACCACGTATTCATAGATTTCAAAAAGGCATTCGATAGGGTTTGGCATGCGGCTTTATGGGCTACTATGAGGTTATACAACATCAATGCCAACCTGATCAAGACAATAGAACGCCTATGTGACAAGGCTACTAGTGCAGTCTACTCCAATAACACCATAGGAGAATGGTTTCGAACCACAGTCGGAGTCCGCCAAGGCTGCCTGCTCTCCCCCACTCTCTTTAACATCTATTTAGAACGAATTATGACCAACGCATTGGAAGATCATGAAGGTACAGTCAGCATCGGAGGCAGGACGATTACAAACTTGCGTTTTGCCGATGACATCGATGGATTAGCTGGAAAAGAACAGGAACTCGTCAATCTTGTGAAACATCTTAACGAGGCCTCGGCAGCATATAATATGCAGATTAATGCAGAGAAAACCAAGCTGATGACCAACAACCCCAATGGAATCAGCACTGAGATCAAGATAAACAATAAGAAGCTTGAGACTGTTAACAGCTTTAAGTACCTGGGAGCCAGCGTTTCGGATGAAGGATCTAAGCCAGAAATACTCTCCAGGATAGCACAGACCATAGCCGCCATGACCAAATTGAAGGTCATCTGGAACGACAGTAACATCGCCATTGGCTCAAAGATCAGGTTGATGCGTTCCCTGTTCATGTCAATATTTCTATACGCATGCGAGTCATGGACGTTGACAGCCGATATCGAGAGAAGGATTCAGGCGGTGGAGATGAGATGCTTCCGCAGACTTCTTGGCATCTCCTACAGAGATCACATCACTAATGTAGAAGTGAAAGCCCGAATTGAGAGCGCCATTCGGTCATCTGAAGACCTCCTATCTTCAGTAAAAAAAACACAAGCTAAATTGGTACGGGCACGTCACAAGATCATCAGGACTTGCCCACATAATATTACAAGGCACAGTACAGAGAAGCAGACGAAGAGGTAGACAGAGGAAGAGATGGGAAGACAACATCAGAGAGTGGACAGGTCTAGAGCTGAGTGACACAGTGCGGAAAGCAGAGAACCGGGAGGAATGGAAGAAGCTGGTTGCCAAGTCTTCAGTGGTGCCCCTACGGTCCAAAAGACTACGGGATAAGTGAAGTGAAGTGAAGAAGAAAACAGTATTGTGAAAGGCTTTGCTGCATGCATTTTCGTGTTGGATAGCCGCAAATGTGGAACTTCATCGCCGAGGAAGCACACAGATAACTGTGGTAACAAACCAAACAGTTCTATCGAACAGTATTTTTCAAATTTAACACTGTTAAGTATGTGTGGTGTGTCGTGTTTGAACCCAAAATTGTCAAATGTAGGCTAGACGAAATTGCGTGGCAGATATAGGGCCCTATCTTGCACCCAGCGCAATTGACTTTGTACACCGACGCATGTATCATTCCTATTTTGCACCCGCGCAAAGCGGACTTTTCCCTCCACAGATGCACGTCGGTTAACTAAGAAATACACTTGCGCTCCCCGGGGCGGTTCAGCGCAAAGAGGAGGCGTGTTCCGGCGCAAACGTTCCCTCATGCTATTTTACAGGTTTAGAAAACAATTGCGCTACTAACCGAAAAAAAATAACAGTTTAAAGTCAGTGGCGCGTTGCGCATGTTATTCACATGCTATTTTAAGGGCGCATGCTTGGTCTTAATCAATGTAGCGTGTGCACAACGCACATACACTTTGATTCTCTCATCTACACACAGACGCAGCAGTTATCATTTTTGCAAATCATACATTATTACGATAGATAGATAGATAGACATTTTATTATTAAAGCATACATCTAGCTTACACATTTACCCAAATTATCATACGCCTGTTTATTGGTTTATTACTGTATTACTGTTTATACTGCTATTGGTTTATTTCACGTTACGCCCAAACCACACCTATGAATAATGAAGCTACTTCAGACCAACCCATTTTAGATTTGCGCCAGGCGCAAGAGTCATTTATCCCGACGGGAAAATAGCAACAGCGCCAAGACCCGCCCACAAAGTTACTTGCGCTTTGCGCTTTGACACTTGCGTTTCAGATTGTTAAAATAGGGCCCATAGTGTTGTAGCCAGGGCTTGACATTAACACCCGCCAACCCGCCAAATGCGGGTGGATTTTGCTCGTGGCGGGTAACACAGTCACTCCAACTAGCCACTTTGGCGGGTTGAATAATTGTAGTCTTTTCAAAAGGCATATGAAATAATTGTGACACTACGACACTACAAATCCCATAGGGCTGTCAACGAATATTCTAAATTCGAATATAAATTCGAATAGTTTTAAAAAACAAAATTTCGAAGGTGAAAATTAATATTCGAATGTGGAAAAACGCCCGCGGTAGCAGAGGCGCGGCTGTCTGCTTTGCGAGTGGGCGCGCTGCCTGAGGGATCATTTTATTTAACGTTAAACAGAAAAATTACTAAAGTGTAGGCTACTGTACTGACTGAATAGATATTGCATGAATAAGGTAGGTTAGATACAGCAGTTTCATGCACTGCAGGCTTCCACTGGTTTGATTATTTACCGTTTCATGTCAAGGAAAAGTTCCATGTTTACCACAGCACAGCTCGCTCGGAGCGTTCAATGTCGGTTATATATACTGTAAAACTTCAATTAATGTTAATAATATTTGTTTCAATCACTGAATGAAGCCTGCTATATAAGAGTCGCGACCTTAAATTGCTTGCACAAAACTCTTGATCAGCACTCAACATTTGCTTATTGTTGTTGTTCATTTAAACTGTTATGCACAGAGCGTCATTCGCGCTACATTACATTCAGCGCGCCTCATTCACGCCGCAAGACCTCCAGACGCGCATAAACGCGTCTTTACACTCGCGCCAGACGCTCTATTCGCGTTTGGTGCTGAGGGTGAGGGCGAGAGAGAGAAAGAGTGCCTGCGAGTGAGCGAGCGAGAGTGAGTGAGGTCTGTGGTCTTGGCCATTAGTTGATTTACTTGTTTTCGTGTAGGTAATACGTTGTCAAATATGTTTAAACTTAAATAAACTACCTACAAGTAGTTATGTCTCTTTGTATTAATTTGTCCTGTTATTGACGTAATGCGCGTCATTGACATGCGCAACCAGATGTTCGAATAGTTCGAATATAAGCTATGTGTTTTTTTTAGAGGGAATATTCGAAGGTCATTTTTGAGCAATTTTGACAGCCCTAATGAGTATTGATCGCTAGTGACCGACAACAAAGAATCAAAGAGACAGCTAGCTGCCCTGCTGGAGTTATGTCGTATGCTGTATTATACATAATACATGGTTTTATTTTAAAAAAGGAGCTTTACACACAACCTTATCAGAGCTAATGATAATGACCTGTATTGTTATATATTTATGTAGTCTTTATTTTGGTGTGTACAGTGGTTTTACATTTAAAAGGGTTGTAAATCTAGTTCAAGTAAATTTTAGCACGCCATAGTCAACTTTTATCAGGTAATTTCTCAACAACAAAAATGTGGCTAGTAAAAATGCTGTGTGGCTAGTAACTTTGGAAAACCACTAGCCACATTGGCTAGTGAGCAAAAAAGTTAATGTCAAGCCCTGGTTGTAGCCGCGTCTGTTCGATTGGTAAAATGTTATAAGGCTAATATAACCTTAAAGGAGAAGTTCACTTTCAAAAAAACTTTTGCTGATAATTTACTCACCCCCATGTCATCCAAGATGTCCATGTCTTTCTTTCTTCAGTCGCAAAGAAATTAAGGTTTTTGATGAAAACATTCCAGGATTTCCCCCCATGTAATGGATTCTATTGGGACCCAAACGGTAGAAGGTCCAAATGACAGTTTAAGTGCAGCTTCAAAGGGCTTTAAACGATACCAGATGATGAATAAGGGTCTTATCTAGCGAAACGATCGGTCATTTCCAAAATAAATAAAAAAGTTTAAGTTTTATAAGCACAAATGTTCGCCTTGCTCTGTTCTGTGATGCGCGTTCGTGACGTCACGTAATACGCAATTACGTTGAAAAGGTCACGCTTGAAAAATTTCTGTCCTGAAGAAAATGTTCTTTTTGGCTTTTTAATATTAAAACACCCAGGATACGCACACGAAATGGGCATTTTAAACGATAAACTGACACAAATACATTTGAAAATGTGTATATGGTCCTCCTCCTGAACATTTGTAAACACGTCAAGCGTGACCTTTTCAACGTAATTGCGTATTACGTGACGTCACGAACGCGCATCACAGAACAGAGCAAGGCGAGCGTTTGTGCTTATAAAACTTAAACTTTTTTATTTATTTTGGAAATGACCGATCGTTTCGCTAGATAAGACCCTTATTCATCGTCTGGTATCGTTTAAAGCCCTTTGAAGCTGCACTTAAACTGTCATTTGGACCTTCTACCGTTTGGGTCCCAATAGAATCCATTACATGGGGGGAAATCCTGGAATGTTTTCATCAAAAACCTTAATTTCTTTGCGACTGAAGAAAGAAAGACATGGACATCTTGGATGACATGGGGGTGAGTAAATTATCAGCAAAAGTTTTTTTGAAAGTGAACTTCTCCTTTAACCCTAACCCTATACTCAGTTTTGTGGTAACGTTAGCCATGTTCTTCATGTACCGGCCTCGGTTCTATTTTAAGAGGGTCGGGTTGGGTGCGGATTTTAATTAGTGCTGCTGTCGGAAAACGGGTCGGATGCGGCTTTAAGCACTGCGGGTACAACGGGTGCGGATTTACAAAATCGGACCCGTGCGAAAACGCCTTTGGACAATGTTAATATTTGAAATCAACCCAAACAAACACACCTCTCTCTTCATAGCTCGGCCTCCAAAACTCACACTCCAATCCTAACTTTCCTGCTCTGAGTCAGTCTCAAATGATGAACGAATGACAAGGGAGCACAAAAACATTTACGTACAGAACACAAAAGTAATAACAAACAAGAGTTTATCCTTATTTGCCAACAGCACAGCATCTCCAGACAAACTAAACCCATTGTTACTCAGTGTTACTCACGTGTGGAGCGAATCAAAGTAACACCAGCGTCTGTTTTCAGACCTTCCCGCTCTCTCCAGCGCTGGAAAGCTTTTCTAATATTAGCACGGGTCCTAAAGCTCTTTACTGATCATAACCCTACATTTTTCAGTGATTTCTTCTAAGTTTTTCTTTTTTGTATTGTGTCTCATCTCTATTTCTGCAGTCTTTCTTCAGATCTCCCTCTTGCTCCTTCTCTCTCCTTCTCTCTCCTCCACCGTCACACGCCCCCTGATGCTAATTGGCTACACACGACTACATTCTAAACAGCGTTTTTTAAATACTGCTTACCCCAACTTTAAGTGTGTAATTTAATCCAGAAGGGTTCATAGAGGCTGACAGAGTAATCTGTATTAATAAAAACAGGCAAATCATGTTTCAGGAAAGAAGAGAAGGTAAAAACAGAAGAGAAATATCATGAAATGCGGTTAACTAAACAGGATTGTTCTAGATGTAGACCACAGGCTTGTATATGCTTATAAATTATTACATTAAGAGTCACTTAAGCCCCTTTCACACAGCGCTTTGAACCCGGGAAATTGCCGGCAAATTGCCAGAACGCCTTCTGTGTGAACGCAAACATGACCCGGGATTGATGCCGGGATCGATGCCGGGTTGGGGACCTAGTAACATTGCCGTGTTAAGTTCCGGAACGCGCGCTGTGTGAACAAAAGCCGTAATAATGCCCTGTCGTAGTGATGACGCTGAAGCCGGGATTGTTCGCCAGCTGTGAAACGGTACGAAATGCGCAAGTTTATGATC
Organism: Rutilus rutilus; assembly: GCF_951802725.1. Lineage (NCBI taxonomy): Eukaryota > Metazoa > Chordata > Actinopteri > Cypriniformes > Leuciscidae > Rutilus > Rutilus rutilus. The sequence goes on from NC_140224.1 coordinate 211,333, forward strand.
GAATCAGAGAAATAAATGCACAAGCGTGGATTCTCGAGAGAGAAATCGCAGCTCATAAGCAAACTGAAGACGCTGCTGAGACGTTACATGTCACGTCGATGTCACGTGTCTTTACAGGATTTTTGTGTGTTGTGTGTGAACGCACTCTCTGATTCCGGCAAATCACTGGCAGTGTGAATGAACCAAAATCAAATGAACCCGGGTCAAATCCCGGGTCACTTTATCCGTGTATTTTCCGGAATCTCTGTGTGAAAGGGGCTATAGATTGCAAAACCGAACAACAAATTCCCAGATTTAAAGCATCATCCATGCATTTCATCGATTCATCTGCGCCTGTGTATGTTTATTAGGGTGGGCTCCACAGGTAGTGAGTCTTCATGAGAAATTAAAATAGTCTTTCTCTAAGAAATTGACTTTTACAGCCATTTTGCAAAAACAAAATAGTTTCCATTATATTTCATTCTGGTCTGTGAATACCAGATATAATTCAAGCATTTTAAAGGCATGCAAAGTGGTTCTAAAAACTATTTGGACACATCAGCCATAGTTAAAAATATAAAAATGTTAATGAAAATATTAAAATATCAAACCCAATGGCATTTCCTTCAAAGAAATGCAGCACAAGCACACCATTTATAGCTGTAACAAATAAATAAATAAATAAATAAATATAAAAACATTTTAGGAGGATCACTGATATTCATTAAGTTTCCCTCTTCAGTCATCAGGTCTTATGAACCCTACAGCTTATATTTTTCCCAGCATGCTCTGCTTCCCTTCCCGTAGGCAGTGAACATGGTGTTTTGAGCATATGGTTCCGAGGACCAACATAACTGTACTATTCTCTTATATTAAACCAAACTGCTGTTACACGTCATTTTTACAAAAGTAATGCTAGCCAAAATTATACTTTCAGTTGATTCATTTGCATACATTTGTTGTTGCTCATAAAGTGAGATCAGCAAATTATTCTGGGGTTATGTATTTTTCAGATGTAAGACCTAGGACAATTATAGATCAACTAGCCTACTGCAATTTTTGGCCAAAACAAATACATTCAATCAAGTCATCTTCATTTATATAGCGATTTTAACAATGTAGATTGTTCCAAAGCAGCTTTACATTGATAATAGGAAATTACAGTAACAGAGATTGTTTAGGCTTTACAGCAGCTCTAGAATAAAGTTATTGTCCAGATAAAGTTAGTTTAATAGATTCACTTCCGTCGCAACAATCATTAGTTATTAACTTAGGGGCCACTAACACGAAACTTCAAAAACACGAACCTGTGAGAACGCTGATGGCGTGCACATGCACATTACGAGTTCAGTCTATAGGTACTACTTGTACTACTTGTCTGGCCTTAATTTATAATACAGAATTTTTATCGCTTCCGCATAGCCACGCAAACCGGAATTATCCCGACAACGCTTTATCTGTAGAGAGGTAAAGGGAGGGGAGGGAGGCCTTCACAGGGAAGAGCCTAGTTGACATTTCAGGAACTGAAATTCACTATAATGAATTTACTATAATTTCATTCACTATAATGAAATCTGAACCGATTTCATTATAGTGAAGGACTATAATGCGTTAAGAGCTCGCTCAAGTACTGCGGAGCTAAACCATTTAGTGCTTTGTAAGTGATCAGCAATATTTTAAAATGCATACAGTGTTTAATAGGGAGCCAGTGCAGTGTTGACAGAACAGGGCTAATATGCTCATACTTCCTGGTTCTGATAAGAACTCGAGCTGCTGCATTTTGGACCAGCTGTAGTTTGTTTATTAAGCATGCAGGGCAACCACCCAGTAGAGCATGAACTAATTGTTCTGCATTTTTCATTGAGAGCATATGATGTAATTTAGATATATTTATAAGATGAAAAAATGCGGTTTTACATAATGCTAGACACGTGACTTTCAAATGAAAAATTGGTATCAAAGAGCACACCCAGGTTCCTAACTGACGACGAAGACGTAACAGAGCAGCCATCAAGTGTTAGACAGTATTCTAGGTTATTACGTGAGGAAGTTTTTTGTCCAATAATTAGAATCTGTTTTTTTCAGAATTAAGTATTTTTTATATCAGCTATGCATTCTGTTAATTTTGTGAACTAGCAAGTTTCGTTAGGGTGTGAAGAAATATAGAGATGAGTATCATCAGCATAATAGTGAAAACTAATGCCATGCTTCCTAATGATATCTCCTAAGGGTAGCATGTACAGAGTGAACAGCAGCGGTCCTATTCCACTCGTCAGTCTTCCACTCGTCCCCTCGCCCTCGACGAATACGAATCAAGTTGTAAGCACTTCGGAGATCCAGTTTAGTAAAGATGCTTGCACCACGAAGCTGTTCCAGGGCGGCGGGGACCAGAGGAAGGGGATAACGGAACTTGATGGTCTGGGAGTTCAGTTGACGATAATCAATGCACGGCCGCAAGCCTCCGTCCTTCTTGGCCACGAAGAAGAAACTCGAAGCGGCAGGGGAGGTAGATGGTCGAATGAACTGCTGCTGCATGGCTTCCTTAACGTACTCCTCCATGGCCTTCTGTTCCGGGATGGACAGAGGATAAATGCGGCCCTTGGGAAGGATGGCTCCGGGTAGCAAGTCGATAGCGCAGTCCCATGGCCGGTGAGGTGGTAATTTCGTTGCCAGGACCTTGCTGAAGACATCCTGGAACGCCCGGTACTCCACTGGGATCTCGAATTGAATCTGTGGCTCGGGGCTTTCCACCGAGGTAGAACAGACAAGGAAATTGAACTCACCCATGGATGACTTGGAACGAGCTGAATGTCGAGTTCTCTTGACAGAACTAAGACAGGATATGTGACAATCTTCACCCGAAAGAAGAACCTCTCCGGATTCCCAGTGGAGTGTTGGCTGATGTTGTATTAACCATGGGCGTCCCAGGATGATATCCGCGGTGGACTCCTCCAGCACCATAAATGATATCTCCTCTGAATGTAGACAGCCGATACGAAGAGTAACAGTGGGAGTGAAGTGACGAACACGACCTCGTCCCAGTGGCTTGCCCTGGATGGTTTGTATGGGAAGATCTTGAGCAAAGCGTCGACGGCGAACATTCAGCTTCTCGAGACACTGGGTGGAAATAAAGTTCCCCGCTGACCCGGAGTCGATGAGAGCTTGCGCTGGGAGACACACAGAAGACGTCAGGATATGTACTCTGGTACGGTTTAACGATTCAATCTTAGGGGTTAACTGAATAGAACTTACCGCCGGACGCGGTGGACGAACGGGACAGGTACTGAGGAAGTGTTTATCCGATCCACAGTAAAGACAGAGGTGATGCAGAATTCTGCGCTGGCGTTCAGAGGATGAGAGATGCGTGGAATCGACTTCCATAGGTGCTGGAGGAGTGTTGGAACTGACCGTGGGCGGAGAACTTACAGTGGGTGTAGACTGATCACAAGCTGAGAGACGTTGAGAGATGTGGATGGATTTCTGGATAAGATTTTCTAACCCCATGCTGTCCTCATACACGACCAGCAGATGGCGGATGTTATGGTTCAGGCCATGTCGAAAGGCGGTGATCAGAGCGGTTTCGTTCCAACCACTGGATGCGGCAAGGGTTCTGAACTGTAAGGCAAACGAACTCACCGATGAACTTCCTTGACGAAGATTATACAGTTCATCGTGAATAGACAGCTCAGAAACAGTTTGTCCAAAAACCTCTTTGAAGTGCTGCGTGAATTCCGTTATGGATTTTACCACTGAAGATTCTGAGTTCCACAAGGACTGAGCCCACTGAAGTGCTGGACCAGAGAGGAGAGAAATCATGAAGGCGACTCGGGCTGCATCGTTGCGAAACTGATGTTCGTTCATGGTGAAATAAAGCGATGTTTGAAGAAGAAACCCACTGCAGTTCTCCGCCTCACCGGAGTAGGTCGCTGGCCGGGCCATGGGACTCGCTGAGGCAGTGAACGAAGCAGCGGGTGAATGCGGAAGTGGACGTGTTGACATGGATGAAATGGAAGTGACGGAATCCGCTGGAAACTCTGTGTATAAGTCCTCGGAAGACTCCGCTTTCTGCATGTTGGGTCTGGTCTTCTGTCAGGGTTCACAGAGGATGCAGACAAGATGGTAAGGTTAATGGTTTTATTGCAGGAAGTGCGGAGATGCAGACAGATGGTGAGTAACAGTAACACAGATTAACAGAGGATGCTTAGCTGGTTGGTAATGTCTTTGTCTTTCTTTCTCTTTGCAGAAGATCTCGGGCTGAAGGCAGAACAGGATGGCAGGCAGGACGGATCGGAGAGGATGAAAGGCTGGTAGGTATCCAGGTAGGTGATCGGCAGTCTGTGGGTCATGTAATGACGAGACCAGACACTGAGTAAAGGGTGACTGTGGGTTATATAGGGAGTGCTGGTGATGGGACACAGGTGACGGTGATCAGTAATCAGGGGAGAGTGAACGGGTGACTTGATGAATGGGCGGAGAGAGAGAATGAGTGGGCGGAGGTGAAGATGAGCGTGGTGGTGGAGATGGAATCCTGACAGCTGAATAAAAATATATTGAATAAATAAACATTTTTATAAAGACACATTTATAAATGTTTAAAACACTGAGATTTGAGGGATGGAGGAGATAATATTGAGCACATAGTGCTTCAATGGCGTATTGTTGAGATCCGTTCAGCCATCAGGATTTGACAGCTGCAGTTTGTCACAGTATAGAGACAAAAAAGCAATTAAATCATGAGCAATGGTTAACAAACGCAGAGTCCACTTATTATGCATCTCCTGAATAATGAGATGTGCAGAGGATGAATCTGGTTTGTCAGAATGAGAAGAGATTTTGTTGTTCAAATATTTTTTCTTCTCCCAGTTTGCTATGCAGAGGACACTATAAGTAAACCGTCTGTTGGCTGGTTTCTCTGAAAAGAAACTTTGGTTCTGTGAGGCTTTCAAACATTGCTGTTTGTTCTGAGCATCAACATTAACTCAACCAATGGCTTGAGTCTTGGGGCAGGACCAGAGGTTGCGTTAGACTTCAGGGACAGGGTTGTAAAAATGACGTCATAATCTATTATTACCTGTCATTTTAATATTCATATTTTAATTATAATAAGCCATTTATTAGGCTCTGTTTTTGTTCACATTTGAACTTTTATTCACAAACTTAAAGGACAACCATTGGCTAGATTATGCATTTATTTATGAAGAGAAAGTTGAACTTTTCAGGATCCATCATGATTGTTTGTCCAATAAATCCCAATAAGATTTGTGCTTTGTTACTTTTGATATAAAACAAAGTCTCAGCTTTCAAATTCTGTCCATTTTATCACAAAATTCATCAGCTCTTTAATGTGGCACGAGAGATCACTGTAGCGCCTGAGTTCAAGCGAAAGTGGAGCGCGAGTGAATGCGATCATCCCCTCCTCTTTACAGAACGAAATAAACATGAAAGAACATTAGAAAATATGTAGAAAGATACGGTCCAATTTACCGAAATCCGTATCATGTCTCTCATGTAATCTCTCAATCAGTGTTTCAAACACAGAAAGACGTCAATAAATCAGCTTGTAAACGATGTCACGTAATTCAGATAAGCCATTCGTTGACCATTAACTTGATTATCAGCAAGAACGCACTTGCCGCCAAGTGGACAGGGGTGAGAATTACACTTACACGGTACAGTCACTCTCAGTGTAATGTGTCAAAATGACGGACGGCAGATTTTTCCGTCACTGCTAAAAAAAATATCAGAAAAATTTCGGTTAACACGACCTCTGGGCAGGACAATCTTTTGCCCGACAAATCACAGATGAGGTGGATGTTGGAGGAAACTCATTATTTTTGCAGTTGTGTTTGTTGATGCTATGTGGCACAACAATCACACGTCTTATAGCGTGGGATTGTTCTAGCAGGTTTGTATTGTCCGGTAAATTAGAAGACACTTTCACAGTTAATTCCTATTCTTATCTATAGCTTTCCACAGATCAAAAAAATAAATGCAACTAAAATGCATCCTGCCTATTATATAAGGATAGCACACAGTATATAAAAGTACACAGCACAATGTGTAGCTAATCATGTGAATGTCTGTTACGACCCCGCACTTCATTTGTTCGCCTGCTGGGGGCAATGTCTTTCAGGAAGGGCGTGGGAGATTACACACCCCTGCTACCTGGTTGCCTCTTAATGATGGAGGGGATAAAACCTTGGCTTTTCCCTCTCCACCTTACTTCTTCATCCAGGGGACTGACCGCCTCTGAAGGAGTCATTTTGTTTTACTGCCTTTGTTTATTCACAACCCATATCCACCTTTTCCTATTCCCCATTTGGATTATGATTTTCCCCTTTTTGTTGAACCCTAGTGTAACATTCAGATCGTACCAGTAAACCTGCACATACTGTTTACGTCATCACGTTGGTATACGTGAGAGGCGGAGGGATATGTTCACTATGTTTTGAGAGTGGGAGTGTATATGGTTGCAGAGTAATAAAAGCACGGTATGCAAAGCTCAGCCTGATCATTCATGATAGTACACCTAAATACTACACTGGCGACGAGGATCAATAATAACGAAAACATCTCCTGGACAGCGGACATTTGCATGTGGAAGAAAGTTCGTAGTGAAAGCAACCGGCTGTAATGTAAGTGAGCCAGATAGTTAGAAACCAGACAGTTAACATGGCGCTAGCACACAGCCCGTCCGTACCACAGTTCGATACAGAGAGTGAACCCAGCTCTGTCGGACCGAGGTGGAATAAGTGGCTTCAGAGGTTTGAGAACACTACAGCTATGAACATAACCGGGGACCCAAGACTGAAAGCCCTCCTGTTACATCTGGCTGGCGAAAGAGTGCACGACATATACGACACAGTGGCGGCAGAGACAGACAAGTATGCAGACGTTAAAACAAACTCACAGAGTACTTCTCGCCCAAAAAGAATGTCCAGTATGAAGTGTACGTCTTCAGGAAAGCTGCACAACAGCCCGGTGAGAATCTAGATGCATATAATACGAGACTTCGCATGCTGGCAAAATACTGTGAGTTTAGTGACGTGGACAATGAAATAAAGTCACAGATCATCCAAAGCTGCACATCCTCCAGAGTGCGCAAATATGGTTTGAGGGAGGCAAACAAGACATTAAAAGAACTGCTTGAATACGGCAGGACTCTTGAACTTTCTGAACTGCAGTCAAAAGGAATTGAAGAAGGTTCTAATCCCATTACTGCTGTGAATCAAATACACAGAAAAATCCACAAGAAGACATACCAAAAACGTCCGGCAGGTGGCAGCAACACACAATGCAGAAACTGCGGGGGTGAGTGGCCACACAAAAACGAATGCCCTGCAAGGGGTAAACAATGTAAAGCTTGTGGGAAGCAAAATCACTTCGCAAGACAGTGTAGGTCAAAGTCACAACACACTGAACAGCAAGCAGAGACACAGGGTTACAAAAAAAGCTATAGAAAGAAAATTAATCAGGTAGAGACACACAGTGAATCAGCTCAACCCAAGTCATCTTCAAGCAGTGATGAATCCTATGCATATACTGTCAACAGCAATAGCAACAGTAAGCAGCCGCTAACACAAATCAAGCAATATGGAGACACAGTGCCAGTTCTGATCGACTCTGGTGCTGCTGTAAACATCATCAGTGAAATGACATACAACAAGCTGAGTATCCAGCCCCGCCTCCTGCACACAGATCTCAGAATACTTGCCTATGGGTCCAAAGACGCACTGCCCATCCTTGGGAAATTCACAGGCTGCGTGGAGGCGAAGAACAAGACGAAAACAGATGGGACGTTCTATGTGATTAAAGGTGATGGCTGCTCCCTACTCAGCTACCAGACAGCTGATGAATTGGGGCTGATCAAAATTATACGCACTATCAGACCTCCCTCAGTGAACCTCACAGTAGCAGATGAGCTTGTGAACAGACACCCCGAGCTGTTTGACGGCGTTGGTAAGCTCAAAGACTTTCAAGTGACACTTCATATAAACCCAGACATACAGCCCACATGCCAGCCACACCGCAGAGTTCCTTTTCATGTACGTCAGAAAGTGGAAGCTGAACTACAGAGACTGGAAGCCGAGGACATCATAGAGGAAGTGACAGGCCCAACACCCTGGGTCTCGCCCATTGTAACACCGCCAAAGCCCAAAGACCCAGACAAGGTACGCATATGTGTTGACATGCGCCAAGCAAACACAGCCATCCAAAGAGAACGTCACCTGACTCCCACTATAGATGATGTCATTCATGAACTGAATGGAGCAACCGTATTCTCAAAGCTGGATCTGACATCGGGATATCACCAGCTGGAATTACATCCTAACAGCAGGTATATTACCACATTCACAACACACCTAGGCCTGAGAAGATACAAGCGCCTCAACTTTGGCATCTCGTCAGCCGCGGAGGTGTTTCAGAACACAATCCATCAGACACTTCAGGGCATCGCAGGGGTGAAGAATCTCAGCGATGACATCATCGTCTACGGAGTGACGCAGGCTGATCATGACAAGAGCCTAACAGCCGTGTTCCAGCGACTCAAAGAACGTGGCCTCACACTAAACCGAAAGAAGTGTGAATTCAACAAGACGCAACTAGAGTTCTTCGGTTTCATTTTCTCCGCTGGCGGTGTCTCAGCAGATCCCAAGAAGGTCGACGCCATATACCAAGCCAAAAAGCCGAAGGATGCTGCAGAGGTCAGAAGTCTGTTGGGCATGGCGAACTACTGCTCACGCTTCATCCCTAATTTCGCCACGATAACAGAGCCCCTCAGAAAGCTCACCAGGAAGAGCACGACATGGCAGTGGGGCGCAGAACAGGATGCAGCACTGAGCACACTGAGAGAGAGTCTCACCAGCGAGACCACGATGGCATACTTTCACCCGAACAGAGAAACAGAGCTCGTCGTCGATGCTAGTCCAGTTGGGCTAGGGGCAATACTGCTGCAAAAAGACAAAGAAAAGAAACACGTCATCGCATATGCAAGCCGAGCACTCAGTGACGTCGAGAGGAGGTACTCTCAAACAGAGCGTGAAGCGCTCGCAATTGTATGGAGCTGCGAACACTTTCATCTCTACATCTACGGCAAAGAGTTCACAATGGTGACGGATCATAAGCCGCTCGAACTCATCTGGAACAACCCCAGGTCCAAGCCACCCGCCCGCATCGAGCGTTGGGGACTCCGGCTGCAGCCATACAACCTCAAAATAGAATATAGGAAAGGGACTGATAATCCAGCAGACTACTTGTCCCGCCATCCAATCCCAGCACAGACACCTACCAAAAACAGCCGTGCCACAAAAATAGCTGAAGAATATATAAGCTTCATCGTGCAGAGCAACACACCAAAAGCGATGACTCTGGATGAAATCAAGTCTGAGACACTCAAGGATGCAACATTACAAAAGGTTAGCGCTCTCATATGCAACAATGCATGGCACACAGTCACAAAAGACTCTGCGCTAAGACAGTATGAACATGTGAAAAGCGAGCTCACAGTGTCACACGAAAATGACATCATACTTAAGGGATCCAGAATCGTTATTCCCTCATCACTCGAGCACAGAGTACTTCAGCTCGCCCACGAGGCACATCAGGGCATCACAAAAACCAAGGCCCTCTTGATAGAGAAGGTGTGGTTCCCAGGCATCGACCGACGGGCTGAGGAAATGGTCAGAAACTGCTTAGCATGTCAAGCAACCACACCGGAAACGCACACAGAACCCCTACAGATGTCAGACCTCCCTGACACAGTCTGGCAAGATGTAAGCGCAGACTTCTATGGCCCACTACCAACGGGTGAACACCTGCTAGTCATCGTAGATGAGTACTCCCGATACCCCATGGTGGAAGTCATACACTCCACCTCTGCAAACTCTGTTATCCCTGTCATAGACAAAATCTTTTCCATGTTTGGCATCCCCAGATCTGTGAAAACAGATAACGGCCCCCCATTCACCAGTGAACAGTTTAGCAAGTTTGCAGCCTACATGGGATTTCACCATCGAAAGATCACACCACTGTGGCCCCAGGCAAATGCCACTGCAGAGAGGTTTATGAGAACACTTGGAAAATGCCTCCGTGTTGCCCACATGAAGAACATCCCCTGGAAACAGCATCTCTACACATTCCTGCGTGAGTACCGTTCAACACCACACAGCACAACAACAACATCACCCGCTGAGTTGTTGCTCAAACGCAGGATACATACAAAGATGCCTTCTGTGAGCACACCCACCAGATTGGACAAGGATCTCCGCAGGAGAGACCACGAGGCCAAGGCCAAAATGAAATTGTACTCTGACACCCGCCGACACGCTACACATTACCCTCTCCAACCCGGAGACATTGTGTTGTGCTCTCAACCCAGGCGCAACAAACTCACAGCAGCATACAACCACAAGCCGTATAGAGTAACCACAGTCAAAGGCTCTATGGTCACTGCCGAGCGGGATGGACACAGAGTGACAAGAAATTCATCCTTCTTCAAAAAGCTTGACCCTGGCCTGTGTGACACATCGACAACAGAAGAAGATGATGAAGTCACTGCTGACACAGTCCCAGTGGTGGCAAGATACCCTGCTAGGCACCGACAGCCTCCACAGTACCTCAGAGACTTTGTCATGGACTATAAAATGGACTGAGTAGGCACTTAATTGATTTATTATACTGAAGCAATCTATTGGTTTATTTTCATGTCTTGCCGTTGATCGCAGACCAAGTGAATGTTTAGTTGTTGATCACTCAAGTAAGTAGAAGAGGAAATAACATAACTGAGTTCATTAGTTAAAAAAAAAGAAAAAAAAAAAAGAAGTGATGTAACATTCAGATCGTACCAGTAAACCTGCACATACTGTTTACGTCATCACGTTGGTATACGTGAGAGGCGGAGGGATATGTTCACTGTGTTTTGAGAGTGGGAGTGTATATGGTTGCAGAGTAATAAAAGCACGGTATGCAAAGCTCAGCCTGATCATTCATGATAGTACACCTAAATACTACACCTAGACTTTGTTCTGTTAAGTTTTTGTAATAATAAAAATCTTGCAAGTCGATTCATTTGTACTTGTTTCGTTTATGTTCGGCCGAAACGAGCTGGCCGTAACATAAATTGGGTGTCTCGTCCGCGATCCTATCGGGGTGGGAAACGTTGGTAAGTATGGGTTGTATGTGTGTATGTTTTTGTGAATGATTACCTTTTATAAATGAGAACTCTGGTTAGTTAGTGTGTTTCCAGCTGGATTGTGAAAACATTCCTTCCAACGGAGCACTATTTGTTGTTTTGTTTTGTTATTTTGCCTTTCTTGTTTTTGGAGGTTATCCTGGGTGGAGATTCACTCTCTGTTGGGGGTACGCTTCCGGACTTTCAGTCTGACTGATTGTCGCGGAGCTCAGCGTTTAATGTCGCCCCGAGCCCGGTACATCTCTGAAGACCAGGTAGGATTTAGTTAGTGTTTTTTTGAGTTAGGAGCTGGAGTTTTCTCATATTGTAAACGGTAAATCCATTCAACAAAAATAAGTGAAGGTAAGCAGTTCGTGTGTATAGTGCGGTTTATTCTCGCGCTTACACTGTGTTTTGACTTGTGGGAAGTCTTCGGAATTTTTGTGAATGAGCATAGGTTACGTAATATGGTGACGTAGTTCCTTTTTGAAGCAGTGGCTTATGGGAGTTGTATTTCGGGTAAACAGCGTCTCACGTGTAGTAGTTTAGTTTGTGTTATTGTGCGTATACATATACGAACAAAATGTCTTCGGTGGTCGAAGATTTCTTTGCGTGTCCGTCAGAAGCTTTGCTTGAGAGTTGTACAAAGGAGCAGTTAGTACAAATTGCAGAACGCTTCAGTGTCGATCTTACTTCTCAAGAAAAGAGGCTGAAGGAAACTAACGTGACTACTTTGAAGCGCTCACTTGTTGATAGAGGAGTTATAGAGGTAAGCACTGAGTTAATCACTCAGAGTGAATCGTTTGTGTCTACTCCTGCTGATGTTTATAGTGAAAGTGAGACAATTTCCAGAATTGTCTTTTCAAGAGAAGCAATTGTGTTTAGAGGCCACGAAAGTTCGTGCTGAACGTGACGATCGCGCTATGAAAGAGCGAGCGGTAGAAAGAGAATTTGAAGGGAGAAAATTAGATCATCAGTTAGCTATGCGAAGAATGGAGCTTGAGATAGAGAGGGAACGTGACGAGAGAGCATTTCAGATAGAGAAGGAACGAGAAGAGAGAGCGTTTCAGATAAAGTTGGAGTTAGAATTAGCAGCAAAGACAGCTGAAGTTTCACAAGCGAATGTGCCTCCTGTTCTACAACAGCATGCGAATGCAGGTGAACCTGTGTTTGATGTTCACAGAAATATGAGATTAGTGCCGCCATTTTCTGAAAAAGAAGTGGACAAATATTTCTATCACTTTGAACGTGTTGCTTTATCCATGAAATGGCCGAAAAGCTTTTGGACTTTATTGTTACAGTGTGTGTTCACAGGTAAAGCACAGGAAGTTTATTCTGCACTCTCACTGGAACAGAGTGGTGAGTATGATACAGTGAAATCTGCTGTGTTACATGCATATGAACTTGTGCCTGAGGCATATCGTCAAAAATTTAGGAGTTTGAGTAAAACTGACGAATGTACTCATGTAGAATTCGCAAGAGAAAAAGAGAATTTATTTGATCGTTGGTGCACTTCAATGAAAGTTACAACTAAAGAGCAGTTAAGAGAATTAGTGCTCTTAGAGGAGTTTAAACATTGTGTTCCTCATGTTGTAGCTACGTATCTCACTGAACACAAGGTTGATACACTTTCGGAAGCTGCTATTATGGCTGATGAGTTTGTGTTAACCCATCGTGGGTCATTCAGTTCAGTCAGTCTTAAAACCAGCGACATGAGTAAATCTAAGTTTTTCTTTCAACCGAAGACAAAGTCTCCTGTGATGAGTAGGAATATTAAGGCGACAGTTGCTGAACATGTTAGTAAACCTGCACTCTCACGAGACATGGTTTGCTTTTATTGTAAAAAGCCTGGTCATAAAATATCTGACTGTCTAATTCTCAAGAAGAAAGAGAGATTGTCGAAACCTGTTGCTTTAGTTTCTACTTCACCTTTCACTGTTGATACTCGTGATGAGAAAGATCGTTATTTATCTGGTGTTAGTGATAAACTTGTTGATCAGTGTATGACTTCTTCCGTTGATTATACACCTTTTATCACTGAGGGAAATGTGTCAATGCCTGGTTCAAACGAAACGGTGCCAGTGCGTCTTCTTCGAGATACGGGAGCCGCGCAGTCGTTTCTTTTAGAAGGAATTTTGCCTTTGACTTCTGAAACCGCTACTGGAACTCATGTATTGGTGCGAGGTTTTGAGATGGGGTTTGTTGAAGTGCCTTTGCATCAAATCCATCTTTCCTCTGCCATTGTATCTGGGGATGTAGTAGTTGGTGTTCGTTCTGCACTTCCAGTCCCTGGGATCACATTTATTCTGGGAAATGATTTAGCTGGTGGGAATGTTTGGGGACGGAGTGATGTGGCAGCTCCGCCCATAATAGCATCTACACCTAGGAAATCTGATGTTGATAATTGTAGAGAATTTCCTGATTTGTTTCCAGCTTGTGCAGTTACTCGATCAATGGCTAAACCCCTGTCTGAAAACCAAGTTGAAGTTCCACTGCATGACACTTTCTTTTACACTGTTAATACAGGTAAGCCAGAATCTGATGTGTCTAAATGTCTTGAGCAAAGAGACCTGAAGTCCTGTCCTTCGTTGTCTTCTGATCAGAAAGATTCAACAGTGCTGCAAAGTGAATCTGCTGATACGTCTGAGGTTCTGTCCACTCCTGAGAAAACCAATGTTGATCTCTCTGATGTTGATGACTGTTCTCTAACTTCTTTGTTACAGATTTCTCGGGAGGATTTAATTAGAGCTCAACAGAGCGATGACACTCTTAAACATTTCTTTTCTGCAGTAGAGTCTAAGAAGTGTTCTGATCCTCTGTCCTCTTCGTACTTTCTTGAAGATGGTCTGCTTTGTCGGACAGTGGTCCTGCATAAAGATGTTTCTCTGGAACCTAAAACTCAGATTGTGCTTCCTTTCACAGTGAGAGACTCTGTGTTGCATTTGGCTCATCAAGGACTTGCTGGTCATACCGGAGTTCGTAAAACGTACGATCGTGTCTTGCGACAGTTCTATTGGCCTAAGGTAAAACGAGATGTGGCAAAACATGTTCGATCTTGTCATACATGCCAGATCACCGGTAAGCCAAATCAAAAAGTGCCTGTTGCTCCGTTGCAGCCTATTTCTGTCGTCTCCACTCCTTTCGAGCATTTGATAGTTGACTGTGTTGGTCCTTTGCCCCGGTCTAAGACTGGTCACCAATATCTTTTAACTGTTATGTGCCAGACTACTCGTTATCCTTCTGTTTATCCGTTAAGGTCCATCACTACCAAATCTGTCTTGAAGGCCCTCACTAATTTTATGTCGACCTTCGGAATTCCCAAAGTTATTCAATCCGATCAGGGTTCAAACTTCATGTCAAGTCAAGTCAAGTCATTTTCAATTATATAGCGCTTTTAACAATGTAGATTGTCTCAAAGCAGCTTTACAGAGATAAATGTATAATTTAACGTAAGATTGTTTTGGCTTTATAGCGGTTCTTTAATAAAGTTATTTAATTTTCCAGCTAAAGTTAGTTTTGATTGATTCGCTTCCGTCGCAACGATCATTTGTTTTTAAATTAGGGCCGCCAAGACGACACCATTCTCTCTACACAGACTTTAGCGAACCTGTGAGAAACGCGGATGGCGTTCAGATGCGCATTAAGAACGGGTTCTATAGTTATGTGCGTTTGAATATATGTGTGCAGGTTTGGAATTCCCTGCAAACCAAGCCTAAACAAATTACTGGTGTTTCCTTATAGTTTTGATTCAGAATTTTATTTTATTTTATCAATTCGGGGTAGATACGCAAATTGAGTTTTCCCGACGACGCGTTATCTGTAGAGTGGGAAAGGGATCCTCCATAGGGAGAGACTAGTTGGCACTTCAGCACTGCATTGACATCGGGTCCAGGCGAAGGTCCTTCATCAGATCTGGAAACGGCCTGGATCCGGCAGGCTGCGGGAAAACCTTGGGATAAACAAAGACACTAAAATTAGCGTAGATGCCATTCTTCTCATGATGTAACAAGTACATCAGGATTTATGGTAAGTGTTCCCGGTTCCAGCTGACCTAATCTATGCAGCCTAATATTGAATTATAGAAGTCTATAATGTATTATGTGAACGCTCTGTCAAAGAGATGTGTCTTTAATCTAGATTTGAACTGACAGAGTGTGTCTGCTTCCCGGACAATGGTAGGAAGGCTGTTCCAAAGTTTTGGTGCTAAATAGGAAAAGGATCTACCGCCAGCAGTCGATTTAGATATTCTAGGTATTATCAACTGGCCGGAATTTTGAGATCGCAATAGACGTGAAGGACTATAATGCGTTAAGAGCTCGCTCAAGTACTGCGGAGCTAAACCATTCAGTGCTTTGTAAGTAATCAGCAATATTTTAAAATTGATGCGATGTTTAATAGGGAGCCAGTGCAGTTTTGACAGAACCGGGCTATTATGGTCATACTTCCTGGTTCTGGTAAGAACTCGAGCTGCTGCGTTTTGAACTAGCTGTAGTTTGTTTATTAAGCGTGCAGGGCAACCACCCAGTAGAGCATTACAATAATCTAGCCTTGAGGTCATGAACGCATGGACTAATTGTTCCGCATTTGTCAATGAGAGCATATGACGTAATTTAGATATATTTTTAAGATGGAAAAATGCGGTTTTACAGATACTAGACACGTGACTTTCAAATGAAAGATTGGTATCAAAGAGCACACCCAGGTTCCTAACCGACGACGAAGACTTGACAGAGCAGCCATCAAGTGTTAGACAGTATTCTAGGTTATTACATGAGGAAGTTTTTTGTCCAATAATTAGAATCTCTGTTTTTTCAGAATTTAGAAGTAGGAAATTACGAGTCATCCAATTTTTTATATCAGCTATGCATTCTGTTAATTTAGTGAATTGGTAAGTTTCGTTAGGTTTTGAAGAAATATAGAGCTGAGTATCGTCGGCATAACAGTGGAAGCTAATTCCATGTTTCCTAATGATATCTCCTAATGGCAGCATGTACAGAGTGAACAGCAGCGGTCCTAGTACTGAGCCTTGTGGTACGCCATACTGAACTTGTGATTGATAAGACATCTCTTCATTTACTGCTACAAACTGATAACGGTCAGATAAGTATGATTTAAACCATGCTAGTGCAATTCCACTAATGCCAACATAGTTTTCTAGTCTATTTAAAAGAATGTTGTGGTCAATGGTGTCAAACGCAGCACTAAGATCGAGTAACACTAATAGAGAGACACAACCACGATCGGATGATAAGAGCAAATCATTTGTTACTCTAACGAGAGCAGTCTCAGTACTATGGTATGGTCTAAATCCGGACTGAAAATCCTCGCAGATATCATTTCTTTCTAGAAAGGAACACAGTTGTGAAGATACTGCCTTTTCTAGTATCTTTGACAGAAAAGGTAGATTCGAGATCGGCCTGTAATTGACTAATTCTGAAGGATCAAGTTGCATTTTTTTAACAAGCGGTTTAATCATAGCCAGCTTAAAGTTTTTTGGTACGTATCCTAGAGACAAAGATGAATTAATGATATTAAGAAGAGGATCTATGACCTCTGGAAGCATCTCTTTCAGTAGCTTAGTCGGTATAGGGTCTAGCATACATGTTGTAGATTTAGATGATTTAACGAGTTTAGTAAATTCTTCCTCTCCTATAGCAATGAATGAATCAAATTTTTCCTCAGGGAGACTACAATGCACTGCCTGATGCGATACTGTAGTAGACGGTTGCATAGTTATAATTTTGTCCCTGATATTATCAATCTTATAAGTGAAGAAGTTCATAAAGTCATTACTGCTGTGCTGCTTGGAACCTTCTGTGTTTGAAGCTTTCTTTTTCGTTAGTTTAGCCACTGTTTCAAATAAATACCTAGGATTATGTTTATTTTCTTCTAATAGGTTTGAAAAATAAGCAGATCTAGCAGCTTTTAAAGCCTCTCTGTAAGCAATCGAGCTCTCTTTCCATGAAATGCGAAATACCTCTAATTTTGTTTTCTTCCAGTTGCGCTCCATTTTTCTGGCTGCTCTCTTAAGGGCCCGAGTGTGCTCGTTGTACCACGGCGTTGGATTATTTTCTTTAATCTTCTTTAAGCGCAACGGAGCAACTGTGTCTAAAGTGCTGGAAAGGAGAGAGTTAAAAGTTTCTGTTGCAATATCAAGTTTTTCTAAGCTATCCGGGATGCTAAAATGATGAAACTGATCAGGAAGATTATTAATAAAGCAATCTTTAGTAGCAGAAGTGATAGGTCTAACATATTTGTAACACGGAGTCGGCTTTGCAGCCTTGGCTAAATGTAATTTACACGAGACTAGATAATGATCTGAGATGTCATCGCTCTGCTGCAGAATTTCAACGGCATCAACATCTATTCCGTGTGATAATATTAGATCTAGAGTATGATTACGACGATGAGTAGGTCCTGACACGTGTTGTCTAACTCCAATTGAGTTTACAATGTCTTTAAATGCCAATCCCAATGCATCTTTTTCATTATCGATGTGTATATTAAAATCACCAACAATTAGTACTTTATCTGCAGCCAATACTAACTCTGATAGAAAGTCCGCAAATTCTTTGATAAAGTCTGTATGGTGCCCTGGTGGCCTGTATACAGTAGCCAGCACAAAT
Organism: Rutilus rutilus; assembly: GCF_951802725.1. NCBI lineage: Eukaryota > Metazoa > Chordata > Actinopteri > Cypriniformes > Leuciscidae > Rutilus > Rutilus rutilus. The sequence goes on from NC_140224.1 coordinate 229,108, forward strand.
CTCAAACGTGATTTATCATTAATACTATATATTTTTACATTAAGCACTAACACTTCAAAAGAATTATATTCGAAACTTGATTTCTTAGTGGTTTTGAAAATATTACTATAAATTACAGCAACACCACCCCCTTTGCGTTTAAGACGAGGTTCATGTTTATAACAGTAGTCTTGCGGGGTGGACTCATTTAAAGTAATGTAATCGCTTGGTTTTAGCCAGGTTTCTGTCAAACACAGCACATCTAGGTTATTATCTGAAATCATATCATTAACAATGAGTGCTTTTGAAGTAAGCGATCGAATATTCAGCAACCCAAGCTTTAGCATTTGCTCATCTGTATTATAGCTGTTTTTTATTTGTTGAACATCAATTAAATTTTTAACCTTAGATAGGTTTAAACATTTTTTGGATTTCCAAATTCGGGGAACAGACACAGTCTCTATATGATGATAGCTAGGTGAAAGAGGCTCTATGTGATGGGATTTATCTGACCTGGGTGACGCGAGGCCGCTAGCAGACGGTTGGTTTAGCCAGTCTGTCTGCTTCCTGACCTGGTGCCCAATTTGTCATGTTTGAGCTCTAAGACTATGAGCCATATTACTAGATAGAAGAGCAGCACCATCCCAGGAGGGATGAATACCATCTCTTTTCAACAGGTCAGGTTTGCCCCAAAAACTTTTCCAATTGTCTATGAATTCTATATTATTACACGGACACCACTCAGACAGCCAGCGATTCAGTGAACACAATCTACTAACTATCTCATCACTCCTGCGAACAGGAAGGGGGCCAGAGCAGATTACAGTGCCTGACATCGTACTTGCAAGTTCACACACCTCTTTAATATTAATTTTGGTGATCTCCGACTGGCGGAGTCGAACATCATTAGTGCCGACATGAATAATGATCTTAGAGAATTTACGATTAGCATTAGCCAGCACTTTTAAATTTGCTTTGATGTCAGGCGCTCTGGCTCCCGGCAAACATGTGACTATGTTCGCTGGTGTCTCTATTTTCACGTTCCGTGTGATCGAATCACCAATTACTAGGGCACAATCAACAGAATTCTCAGTGGGTGTTTCACTGAGCGGGGCAAATCGATTTGTTGTGGTAATCGGAACGGAAGAGTGGTTTTTTGATCCGCGACTAGAGCGATCCCTCACTGTCACCCATTTGCCCGGCTGCACAGGCTCTACTTCAGCTGGAACCGAATCATGTAAAGAGTTCACTATGCTATGCGCATCCAAAATAGTATCTAAAGCTCTAGCACTCTTACTATCCTCAATTAAAGTTTGGATGCGTGTCTCTAATTCTGAAATCTTCTCTGTCAGCCTAACTGTCTCCTTACATTTATCACATATAAATCCTACATTGCCAACAGAGAAGTCTATGCTAAACATGTGACATGAAGTGCAGGTGACAATAACAGGACAAGACATTACTCACCGTGTTTGTTGACTGATTATTACTTACCTGAGCTTTTATTAACTCAAAGGCGCGAGCGCGCGAGAGAAAAATAAATAAATAAAACAGCTGAGCGCACGGGTGGCGCGTTAACAGGCTAGCAGTAGCGAATTAGCGTGTTGTGCTAGTAGTAATGGAAGCTAGCGATGTCAATCTGAGATGTTGGGTAAGCTGTATTTAGTATAAACAACTACAAATTGTAGTAAATGATGGTTCAAAACAAAGAAATACGAGGCTAAGACGGAGCTTACAGCACCGAAGCAAACACACTCACAGCAGGCAGCGAGGCAGACAGGAGCAATCGATCAGCGATCATACAACCAATGTCAAAACAGTTCTCAAAAGCCCTGCGTCAGCTTCGAGTAAACCACAATATTTCTAGTGCCTATCATCCGCAGAGTCAAGGAGTTCTTGAGAGGTTTCATCAAACCCTGAAGTCCCTTTTGAGGTCATATTGTGTGGAACTCGATGCGGATTGGGAAGAAGGTCTGCCATGGATGTTATTAGCGATACGTGAGGTAATCCAAGAAAGTCTTGGGTTTAGCCCAAATGAATTAGTGTTCGGACATGTAGTGCGAGGACCTACGGCTGTGTTAGCTGATGAGTGGCGAATGTCTAAACCTTCTGAAAACATTTCAGATTATGTGAGTGGATTCCGGCGTAGGTTGTATGAAGCACGAGCTCTCGCTAAAAAGAAGTTGCGTAAGTCTCAAACAAAAATGCAACAATATTTCGACAGGAAAGCTAAGCTGAGAGAGTTTCAGGTCGGTGATAAAGTACTGGCTTTGTTGCCTCTACCTGCCAACCCATTTCAGGCTAAGTGTAGCTCAACGTCTTTCAGATAATAATTATCTGTTGAACACTCCCGACCGGAGAAAAAAAGTACAAGTTTGTCACAGCAACTTATTGAAATTGTATATAGCTCCTGTTTGTTCTGTTACTGTGAATGTGGTTAACTCTCGTGACTCTTTTTCAGAATCGTCTCCCCTCTTTTACAACACGGGTGAGGGTTCTTTAGAGAATGCTGATGAGGATGGAAGTTTTCTTTCTCAAGAGAAAGTCGACGGGCGACTTAAAAATTCTGAGATTCTTCTTAAGCTGTCCTCTCATCTTTCCTATCTGACAGAGAAAGAGAGGAGTGATGTCACTGAGTTGGTGATGTCATTTCCCTCTCTTTTTCTTGATGTTCCTGGTCGTACTTCTGTCATAGAACATGACATTGACGTAGGAACTTCATGTCCAGTTAAACAGAACGCCTATCGAGTCAATCCTTTCAAAAGAGATTTGCTAAGACAAGAGGTGAACTATTTGCTTACTTACAATCTGGCTGAATCTAGTTTCAGTTCATGGAGTTCTCCTTGCGTCTTAGTAAATAAACCTGACGGCTCATATCGATTCTGCACAGATTATCGAAAACTTAATTCTGTGACAAAGTCGGATTGTTACCCTTTACCTCGAGTTGATGACTGTATCGATCATGTTGGTTCTGCCCGTTTCGTCAGTAAATTCGACCTTTTAAAGGGATATTGGCAGGTGCCTTTGACTAGTCGTGCAAAGGAATTATCTGCCTTCGTTACACCTGATGCCTTCCTGCAGTATACGGTGATGCCTTTCGGAGTTCGAAACGCACCCGCGACTTTTCAGCGACTCGTGAACCGTATACTTTATGGAATGTCAGGATGTGAGGCATATCTTGATGACGTCGTTCTGTATAGTTCCTCTTGGTATGAGCATCTCACTCAAATTAAAGAATTGTTCTCTCGTTTGGAAAAGGCTAATCTTACCATCAACCTCGCTAAGTCGGAGTTTGCGAAGGCAACCGTTACCTATTTGGGCAAGGTAGTGGGAAATGGTTGCGTAAAACCCATTGAAAGTAAGGTAGAAGCCATTTGTACCTTTCCAGTCCCCACCACTCGTCGTGAATTGCGACGATTTCTCGGCATGGTGGGATATTATCGGAGTTTTTGCGAAAATTTCGCCAGCGTAGTGTCTCCTCTCACCGATTTGTTGAGTCCGAAGTTGCATTTTAAATGGTCCGAGCCATGTCAGCAGGCTTTCGAAAATTGTAAGGCTTTGTTAGCATATGCTCCTGTTTTGACGGCTCCAAATTTCGAAAAGTCCTTTAGTCTTGCTATCGATGCCAGTGCTTGCGGTGCGGGCGCTGTCCTCTTGCAAGAGGATTTGAATCAGGTTCAACATCCCGTAAGTTACTTTTCGAAGAAATTTAATCGACACCAACAGGTATATTCTACCATCGAGAAGGAAGCTCTTGCCCTAGTGTTGACCGTACAACATTTTGAGGTATATCTAGGGTCAATTGCTGCTCCTATTATCATCTATACGGACCATAATCCCTTAGTCTTCTTAAATCGGATGAGGAATCACAATCAGCGACTTATGCGGTGGAGTCTTATCTTACAACCTTTCCACCTCGAAATTAAGCACATCAGAGGAAAAGATAATGTTATAGCTGATGCCCTTTCTAGAATATAACATCGTTTCTGCGTTGCCTGTTCTCGCTTTCTTTTTCTTATCCGCCTCTAGGGCCCAGAGGTGATGAAGAATGAAGAGGGGCAGAAGACGTTTCTTCTAGAAAATCTAAAATATTCTTTGTATCTGTTGTTGGGCAGTGTGTAACTGTTTTTCCTTCTTTTAGATTTGTGCCAAATCTTTTTTTGAGGAGGGAGGTGTTACGACCCCGCACTTCATTTGTTCGCCTGCTGGGGGCAATGTCTTTCAGGAAGGGCGTGGGAGATTACACACCCCTGCTACCTGGTTGCCTCTTAATGATGGAGGGGATAAAACCTTGGCTTTTCCCTCTCCACCTTACTTCTTCATCCAGGGGACTGACCGCCTCTGAAGGAGTCATTTTGTTTTACTGCCTTTGTTTATTCACAACCCATATCCACCTTTTCCTATTCCCCATTTGGATTATGATTTTCCCCTTTTTGTTGAACCCTAGACTTTGTTCTGTTAAGTTTTTGTAATAATAAAAATCTTGCAAGTCGATTCATTTGTACTTGTTTCGTTTATGTTCGGCCGAAACGAGCTGGCCGTAACAATGTCCATAATTCAAACTCATGGAATGCAGAACAAATATTTAGAATTTAAAGCATAGTTGAACATTTCTAAAATAGCATGTGTGATTGTATGTGAAATAGCCTAATTCAAAAGCTCCACGAGAAGAATGTTGAGCAAATAATGTAATGAAACTAAACTAGGGTGAGCTCTTTCATTTCAGCTAATGGCGGAGGTCTATGAAAATAATAACCAACACTAATAGGGGTCAGACAGCTTATCTGTCATATTTGCATTAGTCTAAGCAGTGAGAGCCCAATGTAGAGAGCATGTATTACGTGACCGGCACAAGTGCAATTGCAGGTATAATAGAAGGCTCATTATGTTGTATGATGGCTAATGTGGGAAAATATATCTATATAGTTCCACCAATGATGGATGAAGCTTCCAGGCCACTTTGTAGCATAAAATCAGGAGAAAACAAATAAAAATAAAGTAAATTTTTTAAGCACAAATTTCCTCAAATTCGTAATACTGCAATGTGTTTTCCGTGAGGGTTTTTATCAGCATAATAAATCATGTACATGTATGATGTGTCAGTACTATTTATCATTTAAATTTAATATCATTGTATCAAATATCAAAGTGTAGCATTACAGTGATGAGGATTGTGGTGGTGCAGGATCGGGTGTGAAGAGAACGCAGAACGCTCACAGTAACAAACACAAGTGAGTGATAGTGAAATCTGAGCCAGAGGTGAATTACTGATGATTTGTAAATGCAATTTGTTGCTTTACTGATTCAAAGAGATGTCTTCAGAAGTATGGGGACTCACTTAAAAACCTTTTAATCTAATTGGCTAATTAGCTTTTTGTGGCTCTGCTAGAGGCTAGACCAACTCTTCTTCAGTTCAATAGGCCTGTAGCAGACGAGATTGGGACAGAAGGGAAAAAAAGAGGAGAAAATCCAATCCAGCAGCTCCATATATTGGCATATAGGAGCTGTAAGTGAGGAGACCGACTGCTAACCCTGAATCTGGGCTGAATAGATCAGGGCTCGTACTCACTGAGAGTGGGAGCGATCATCATTGTTTTACCTGTGAGAAATAACTACACCAGCCCGGGGAACTCATCATCTATTTCTGATGCAAGTGAGAACCCGACACATTTCACATGTCTTACAGTTCTGTCAGGACCACTATCGTCAAATACGATTGACAATTAGCATACAGTTAGGATTGGCGGTATGGTTCTGTTCTGGGCAAGAACTCCCTGCGCATCCATGCAGCCTAGCATATATAAGAGCAGGAGAGCAGCAATAACCCCCCAAAACAAAACCATATGCCAATATCCCCCAACACAAACTGACAGCGGAATTCTGAATGTCTTTTACACACTACCCCCAACACGACTGAAGCTGATAGAATGGTTAATACATCCTGATGTTAGTGGCATATGCATAGGTAAGTGGCACTATAGATCCAATCTAATGGGGGAAGTATCACCCCAAGCAGGAGCAAGCAAAGACGCATTGCAACAAGCATGTTGCTGTAGCCAATTTAACAGTCTATGGGATCTACTGGGGGAAGCTTACTGGGGGAAATCTGATACAACAAGCATGTTGTATAAATCGCATAACTATTGCTAAAACCGGGGGCGTTACCCCTTCTAAGGCCTTCTTGACCTTCGATTTGACCTCCCATGTGAGTGTGGAGACAAATAGGGTCTCGGGTAAAATGCACTCGGGAGTAACCAGGCGTTCGGAACAATCAAAAATGCGTGAAAAAGAATCGGGTTTGATGTTTTTGGAACCCGGGCGGTACGAGAGAGTAAAATCAAAACGACCGAAAAAAAGTGCCCACCGAGCCTGCCTGAAGTTCAATCTTTTAGCGGACCTGATATATTCCAAATTCTTGTGGTCGGTCCAGACGATAAAAGAAACCCCCGACCCTTCTAACCAGTGACACCATTCTTCCAACGTTAGCTTGACTGCCAACAACTCTCTGTTACCAATGTCATAGTTACGTTCGGCTGGGGACAAGCGATAGGATAAAAACGCGCAGGGATGCATCTTCTCGTCCGTGGAAGAACGTTGGGACAACACTACACCTACCCCCACCTCTGACGCGTCGACCTCCACCACGAACTGACGTGAGGAATCAGGGGCTATCAGAATAGGGGCCGAAACAAAGCGGTCCTTTAGTTTGGCAAACGTGGCCTCAGCCGCGTCTGACCACCTGAACAGAGTTCTGGGGAAGGTCAAGGCAGTCAGAGGTGCGGCTAGTTGGCTGAAGTTACGAATGAAACGTCGATAGAAGTTGGCGAATCCCAGAAACCTCTGCAGGGCCTTGCGGGAATCTGGGATTGGACTCTCCACCACAGCCTTAACCTTCTCAGGGTCCATACGTACTCCCTCGGACGAAATGATGTACCCAAGAAATGGAACTGACTGTGCGTGGAACTCGCACTTCTCCGCCTTGACAAAAAGCCCATTCTCTAGCAACCTCTGAAGCACTCGTCGGACGTGCTGCACGTGTTCCTGGAGAGAAGAAGAAAAAATCAATATGTCATCCAGGTAGACATATATGAACTGATTGACCATATCTCGCAGCACGTCATTGACGAGGGCCTGGAAGACTGCTGGGGAGTTGGACAACCCGAAGGGCATGACCAAGTATTCAAAGTGACCCCTGGGGGTGTTAAAAGCAGTCTTCCATTCATCCCCCTCCCTGATGCGGACCAAATGATAAGCATTACGCAAGTCCAATTTCGTGAAGAGTGACACTCCCTGCAACCTCTCGAAAGCTGAAGACATCAACGGCAAAGGATAAGTATTCTTTACCGTGATGTTGTTCAACCCCCGGTAATCAATACAAGGTCGCCGAGATCCGTCCTTCTTCCCCACAAAAAATAACCCCACCCCCGCTGGAGAAGAGGAGGGGCGAATGAACTTCGTTGCTAGAGAATCAGAAATGTATTTCTCCATGGCCTCCCTTTCCGGAGCAGAAAGCAAATATAACTTGCCCTTAGGCGGAGATTTACCTGGCAATAAATCTATGGCACAGTCGTAGGGACGATGCAGAGGCAGAGAAGCAGCTCGAGACTTACTGAACACCTCCTTCAGGTCATGGTACTCCGCGGGCACGTTAGACAAATCCACTGCTTTCTCCTGTAACACAGACATAGGAACAGACGAACAGGCAGACACAAGACAGGACTCATGACATTTAGTGCTCCACTCCGTAATGGACCTCCGGAGCCAGTCCACTCTAGGGTTGTGTTGTGTTAACCAAGGATGTCCGAGTACTATGGGTGCAAGAGGTGAGTCCATGATGTAAAATGACAGGGTCTCCGAGTGGTTGCCAGATGTGATGAGGGTAATGGGTCCAGTAGACAGTGAAATCATGCAGTCCATAAAATTACCTTCCGCCCCGGAGTCCAATAGTGCTTGACAGTCGTGCTGGTGTGTTGACCATCTTAGTCTTACCGGGAGGAGGGTAGATGTCGATGAGGTCTTCTCGGCGGAGATCCCACCCGATTGTAGCCTCACTGTTACTATCGGGCGTGGCCTTTTACCGGGCATGTGTTGAGAAAATGTCCAGTTCCGCCGCAGTAAAGGCAAAGGCCCTGGGACCTCCGCCTTTCCTTCTCCTCCCGGGAAAGCCGAGCTCGCCCTACCTGCATGGGTTCGGGATCGTAGGTAGGGCTGACCGCGTCCGTGCCACTGGACCGCAGACTTTCCGCTCCTCCGAGAGCTCGCCTGGAGAGGACGTGTCGCTCGACTCTCGACAGTCGTGCATCAACTCGTAGTGCTAACTCAATCAGTTCGTTCAAGGTGGTAGGTAGGCCCAGGGCGTAGATCTCCCTCTGGATGCGGTCAGCCAGCCCATGCAGGAACATATCCCACTGCGCCTCGTCGTTCCATTGGCACTCTCCCGCGAGAGTCCGGAATTCGATCGAATAGTCTGAAACTGATATCTCTCCCTGGCGAAGTTCGGCGAGCACCCTCGCCGCCTCCCTTCCGGCGACAGCATGGTCAAAGACCCGCTTCATGGCAGCAGAGAGTGCCTGGAACGACTCGCAGCATGGGTCTTGGTTTTCCCACACCGCCGTTCCCCAAAGTGCCGCTCTCCCAGTCAACAGAGAGAGGACGAATGCGACCTTGGCTCGCTCAGTGTTTAAGGCTCTAGGTTGCAATGCGAAGTGCATGGAGCATCCAGTCAGGAACGCTCGACAGAAACTGGGTTCTCCGGCATACCTCTCAGGCACAGGTAGGCGAGGTTCCAACTGGGAGAGAGGATCTGATGGTGTGGGAGGAACGGACGGTGTGGGCAGCGCAGTGGGAACTCGCAGTTGTTGAATTTGCTGGGTGAGCTCGGATACCTGCGCCACCAGAGCCTGAATAGCACGGCCAGTGTTGTTAAGCCGCTCCTCCTGGGCGTCCATGCGTTGAAAGCTGCTGTTGACGAACATCTCCATGGACATCTGAACTCCACCTGCTGCTTCCATGGGCTGGTCAGATCGTTCTGTCATGTTGTGAGAACGAGGAAGCAATAGCAGATGCAATAAACTCTTTTATTAGTGTAATTGATGAAACATACAGAGCAACAAACACTGGCGGGTGGCGCAGGGACCTCGATGGTCAAACACGGGTGAGTCTTGGCTGGTGCAGAAGTGCAGTGATGGTGATGGTGAAATCCGGCGTGAACGACGAACAGAACAGCGAACAGGAATCCAGGAACAACACCAAACGAGCACAGAACGGGAACAGGAACACAGGATCAGGACACCAGACAGCACAAGAGTTCAACAACGATCTGACAATAGAGAGAGGAGAAAACGGTGAGTATTTAAGGGAGTGATGATGAGTCGCAGCTGGCGCCGATGATGATTGCAGATTGATGAATGAGCGTGATTGCTCCGGCCACACCCACAGATCCACGCGACACACACACACACACATAACAAATGCACGAGACAAAAAGAAAGCAATGCATTCATGAACCGTGACAGCCATAAAAAAAAAAAACAAGTATAGTGAAATAGGAATAATATGTGGTACTGACAAATGTTTAGTTAGTATAGTTCACTTACACAAGAGTTCTAGTAACTAAAAAATAACTGTAGAGAGTACTTGATCATTTACTTAAAATAAAATATAATTGTTACCATTGTTGTGTTTTGCATGCTAAATGTTGAAGTCTGTGTGACTCAAGCATGATCAATTGCAAGATGGACCACAAATAAAGAGGGATTATTTAAACCCAATTCCAAGGTGTTTAGGACAAAAGTGTTAGCAATAAAATTATAAAAGATCATTAATTGACATGAAATATAGTTATGTTATACATCATTCATCCATACATTATATATATATATATATATATATATACATAGAAGAGAAAGTGTTAGTATTACTGGATCAGTCACACAACCGGCCTCGTGCCGTTCTCCCACGGCCCTCTGCCTCGTCCTGCTCCCCACAGTTACTAAAACCATTTTAGGAAAATGTACTTTTTTGAAGCCAGCTTATGTGATGTTCTCTCAAAGTTTTCAGTTGTATTGACAATTCAACATTCAAGATGACTTTTTGGAAATGAGTGAATGCAAACAGAGAAAAATAAACTGCAGAAGTGGAGGAAATAAGTGAGAACTCCATTAAGAATTTCTCTGCCTCAAAAACCAAACTGAAACCAATCAATTCATATTTACTTGTGTTTTCTGAGTAAACAAAGCATATATGTGAATAGTACAGATTACTAGATTTGTACAATTAAGACATTAAGTAAAGTTAACTTAAAAGTGTTAGTTAGTTAGATTCACTGTTGGATTTTACAGTGAAGGCGGAGGTCTGAAACCAATCAGCTGCGCACGATGTTTAAATTTCATATCTGAGAGACGCACGTGTCTTCACGCACATTTGATGCCCCACCATATTTTTGTCTCAGTTTAGATAAAGTATGACTTCATTTAATAAATACACTTTATAATTATTTTTATGCATTTTTGAACTAAAATAATAGAATCATATTTAATCTAATCTTAACCACATTGTAGATGTCATAATGTATTAAATATGGATGTTAGATCAGTTGGTGTGGTTTAGGGAGGGTGAGTAGTGAAGTCTATGGTGAGGGAGTGTGCCAACAGTCTGCTTCGAGGAGAACTGTCATCAACACCCCACTCCTCGCCATCTGGACCAACAGCCCGAGAGGAGGACACACTGATCGAAACACCGTAGAGGACTGTACCAGACTGGCCTTTGAAAGAGTTTCAGGGTCACAGAAATGTTGAGATTAATAAACTGTTGCGGTACAGAAAGAGCCTGTGTGTGATAGAAGGAGTGTGAGTGTGTTTTTCCCTTCAACAATACTTGCCATTCTCTCTCTCTCTCTCTCTCTCTCTCTCTCTCGCTCTCTCTCTCTCCCTATCTCTCTCTCCCTCTCTCTCTCTCCCTATCTCTCTCTCCCTATCTCTCTCTCCCTCTCTCTCTCTCCCTATCTCTCTCTCCCTCTCTCCCTATCTCTCTCTCCCTCTATCTCTATCTCTCTCCCTCTCCCTCTCTCTCTCCCTATATCTCTCTTTCTCCCAATCTCTCTCCCTCTCCCTCTCCCAATCTCTCTCTCTCTCCCTCCCTCCCTCCCTCCCTATCTCTCTCTCCCTCCCTCCCTCCCTCCCTATCTCTCTCTCCCTCTATCTCTATCTCTCTCCCTCTCCCTCTCTCTCTCCCTATATCTCTCTTTCTCCCAATCTCTCTCCCTCTCCCTCTCCCAATCTCTCTCTCTCTCTCTCTCTCTCTCTCTCTCTCTCAATTCAATTAAATTCAATTCAGAAAGCTTTATTGGCATGACAAAAAAAAAAAACATTTTGTATTGCCAAAGCATCACAACAACATAGAAAATGATTTAGAACATTTAGGACACAAAATTATAATAATAGTTAAATTAAATAAAAAGGATAGTATTGTATATATATATATATATATATATATATATATATATATATATATATATACACTGTAAAAATTTCTAACCCTCCCAAATCAAAAATTTCAAGTGACCGATAACATCTAAATTTTTCAATGGGCCCAAGTGAAATTCTGTAAATTTAATTTTAAGCGCTAAAGACATAAAGGTGACTAATTGTGAGTAAAAGTCTGTTTCTTAAACCCATATTAAGAAAACAGAAAACACCAACAATAAAAAACACATACAATTACAAGCATAATACAATCCACATTAAATACATATCAGTTTTAATCAATTATATATTTCATTTTGGTTTCCTCAATTTTTTTCTAAAAACAGGTCAGGTCAAAGTCTACATTCTAACCTAATGGTAGCAAAGTTTTTAATCTGTGTATCCGATAGGCTAACCTAACCCTAACCCTTTACAACAATAATACATTAGCATCATAAACTGACATATCACTGTACATCATTTAAACATCCCCATACGCCAAAATCCATTACGATAAAAGGGATAAGCGTATTTTGGTATTTGGGAATGTTTAAATGATTTTCAATGATATTCAATTAATGATGCTAATGTATTTAATGTTTTTAAGGAATCAGATCCAATCTCACCAAACAATCTCTCAAATTGCGATCTCGTTTAAACGCCATAAGAGGAGGATCCTGAAGAAACTAAAATATGTTGATTAATAATCTTTTAAAATTGTTCTGAAGATTATTTTGTAAATCTTTTTTGTAGTTTCTCTCATATCTTTTATAAAGCTGAACGTGATTGTTGTTAAATTTGTTCTTCAGGTGATTGTATTTGTTTAACCTTATATCCTCTGTAACAAAGACTTTTTGTACTATTGAGATTCTTATTAAATTATTAAAATTGACTATATGGAAGACGATTCTTTAAAGGTAACAGATGATAAGAATCCGCTCTCATAAGTATTACGACGAGCTATGGGTTTCCTAAAGAGGTCTGTATTTCCCCCTTTTATTATTCACAAATCCAGAAAACTATTTTTATTTTAAAGGGATACTTCAGGATTTAGCATTAAGCTTTGTATTAGTAGAAAACCTGTAGTATTTTCGACCCTCATATCCCCCTGAGACGAGAGATTTATGTATTTTTTGTCTGGAAAAAATCCTCCGATGACGCAAAAATTGTCATTTTGCGTCATCTGAGGATTTTTTGGCCAGAGGCGAAAGACTACAGCCAGTAGGAGGAGATCGTCCCGCATGTTCTCATCCCGCCCATAGGGGGATCTCACTCACAGAATGTACACATAGTGTCAGCCATCTTTCTTTGGAAGCTAAGCTAGCAGGCTCTTGCTCTGTGGAGAAAGCTGAGTAGTAGGGGTTACCATCCTCTTTTTCCCGGACATGTCCAGCCGTCGAGATCGTCCAAAATGTCCGGGATTTGGCTTTTGCTTTCTGCAGTCGCCATTCAATGTTTACATGCACACCTTTTGTTTCAATCTAACTGAATTCATTCCGATTGGTGAATCTGAATGCAGTGTTTACATGAACGCTAAACAAGTGATCGGTTCATGTACGTTTTACCATTATTAAGAAAATTCCCACTCCTCCGTGAGAGATACGAGACCGGTGCGTCTCAGTAATCACGCCTCGTCCTGAATCATTAAACATAATCATTCATCATTAAACATAATGAATGGCGACTGTAGAACGCAAAAGCCGAATCCCGGACATTTTGGGCGATCTCGAAATCCCGTGCAGACTCGTCACGGAGACTCACTAGTAGCCTAGCCTTGTTGTTTTAAGCTGCGCTCTCTTACCGGTAGGCGTGGCTTGGGAGTGGCCTCGTAGAGCAGCGAAGCAAGTGCATTCTGGGAGTTGTTGTCTTTCATCCACATGAGCCAAAAATACATTTTCTGGTTTTTCTCAGTCTAGAAAGTAATAATAATTTAACATTTCTTCTACATAAATGACCCATTTTAAATACACATATATCTTTCCAGAGGTGAAGTATCCCTTTAATTAAAATCCATGGTGAACATCAAATCTTCAGAGCAGGTATCGGTAGAAACTAGTGTTACATTGTTTAACACTACCCAGCAGTCTTCCAATCTCTTCCAAATCAAGATATTAGCACTAAAATCATGATGTGGGTAAATATATTTTTCTTCAAAAATGCCCATATTTAGGCTTGTAAAAGAGGGGGCAAATGCACTCGCTGTGGCCACAAACCCTTTGTTGAATAAAAAAATCATTCTGAAAAATGAAATAATTGAGGGAAAGTACAGGTGTCCATGCTAACATTACATTATAAATAGTCATAAATGTTGTAGTTCATAATTAAACATATTAAAAAATTACAAAAGAATAGTTACCTTTATTTATACATTTCTGAAATTTAAAATCCTTAGCAGTCCATCTAAGCAATGAGTTTTACTTCTCAGCTGCTGGTAGATTCTCTGAAATTGCTTATTATCGTATAAATGTCGAGGGATAACATGCATCTCAGCACTCATGAGACACATGAGTGAACACTGAATGAGTGAACAGATCTCGTCTGAGATGCGGTCCTCAGGGTGTTTCTGCTGCGGCTGATAATGTTATCTGTTATATACCGGTTTATGCTAACTTACTAGTTCTTTTGACTCCTCCAGCTAGTTCTTTGATTCACAAAGTCTGAAGGTCATTTCTTTTATATATTTGGCTGGGGATCCATAAAATTTTAGCTTTTTTAGCAATAAAATGAATTCCAGGGCTGGTGAATCATGATCACTTATGAATAGATCCTATTAGTTAGGAGTCCTACAGTACAGTGTGAGCAAAGAGTTTGATGCAAACTGAATAAATCTGATGGCATTGCCATTATAATGCAAAATATTATTTCAATTTGCTATATAAGATAAGAAACTAAAAGAATAACTGAAAATTCTGTTATTTGCTCACTTTTATGTAATTGCAAACCCAAATGCATTTTTTTTTTCTTTAAAAGACAAAAGGTGCTTTTTCCCAAAGACCACATCTCTGAAGCAGAAGATAGATGCACACAGGCTTTTCATGAGGGTGAATACAGTATAATTGTCAAACACACAGAAGGGAACAGACAGATGGAAAGGTGAAATGGTTTATTCAAGTAAAAGCAGAGTGATGGGACAACAGCGGGAACCAGACGATGGTGAAAGGATGGGGACTTGATGATAGGGGATTACAACTTAGCTGGTGATGACTGAAGTGGATTCTCTTTGCAGGAGAAGGATGAACACGATGACTGGAGATCTGGATCGGGATGACGGACAGGAGACAGACGGAAGACAGGACGATCTCAGGTGAGTGTTCAGGTAAGGACTGTTTACGTAACAGTAACGTTGACAAGACCAGACCCTGATGTGAGGGTGATGAGGGTTGATATAGGCTGTGTTGAGGGAATCAGTGTACCGGTGAGGATCAGCAGCAGGTGTGTCCAGGTGTGGACGTGTGGTGATGGCTGAGTACAGGTGGGGACCAGGAGGGATGCTGGGAAGTGTGGTGCAGACAGGTAACAGAGTTGGTGACTGTGACAATAATACAGTAATCCTTTAAACAGGAACGAAAAGATAATGATCATGCATCATTCATGTTTGGAGATAAGGGTTAGGGTTAGGGTTAACCCAAGTGTCAAAAAAAGAGGCAGTTAGGGTATTAAATTGTATGCAGATTTAATTTTCAAGTTAATATTAATATGCAACACACAAATGAATGCTTCTGAAGTTTGTGATCTTCTGTGCAGAGGTGAAGAAGTTCAGACGACACTGCTCTGTGTTCCTGACACTTCTGCTCCCTCTTTCCCACTGGCTTTCTCTGTTACTCCGCTCTTCCTGGACAAAACCAAACCAATTAGTGAGTGCTAAAACCAGGCAAACTCAACCCATGAAAAGGTGGGAATAAATGTCAGATGAATAAGTTTGAACTAAACAATGTTAAAGTACCCTACTCCTGTATTTCAACACAGACTCTCTCTTGAAGCAGAATTAAGCCCTATTCGGACGGGATTAACTTTACCACGGTAGATGGAGTAATGTAATTTTACCACAGGACGTCTGTAATAGTAATGGCCAGTTTGCACGGGATAAGAGCTCTCAGTAAAACTAGAGATTTGCGCATCGTCGTCATGTGTGTATTACGTTGCTTCCTGATATCACATGCTCAAACAACCTATATTTATATATCTAAAACAGTTATGTCCGGTCGAACAATGTATGTATTAACTTCAGATTGGATTGTGTTGGTAATAGTCACTTACCTAACGCTAAAAGATGCTTCGTGCCTCTAACAAGTGCTGTCGATCTTCTTTCTGATCTGAATGGTGTGTGGAAAACACTTGAGTTTGTCCCAGCGTCTAGAACGAACTGAATGCTTTTCAAGCGTCTCCATACTTGAAAAAATTAGACGACAAAAGAAAGAATCATGACTCATTACCTGAGCCATTCGAGCGAATGAGGGCAGGGATTTGCTTTATCATGGTTACATTTATATTTACAAAATGTTAAAAATATGTCTGTCACTGTCCTCACTTTACTTTATTGTTAAACAGGAGTTTTCTCCTGTCTTAGAAGAATTCAGGAGAGCGGATTTGGTGTCTGTGCTTTATTGCGATGGATCGTTGTCTTTGTGACACGTTCTCATTGGTTGCTTGGCATATGCAGAAACGCTTGCCCGAGCAGAAAAACAATGTGTTGCCAGAGACCGATAACAGAAAGCCACCTGAATGCAGTTGATGTCAAATTATCTAAATTAAATCCTACAAAGAATGTGTAAATCATAACTGTATATTTTAATCTTATTCTCAGACAAAAAAATGTGTGGGGAGTATGAAGTTCAAAATTCACCCGCAGAGCGCGAGTCCGTCTCCGGCACCAGAACCAGCGCTAATCCAGTGGATATTGGATAACTGACTGGTTGATTACACTTGAATTAGGCTACCTGAATGTTTAAATGATTCATTTGTACTTCTAAAATGTTTGTTAAATGAGTTTAAATGTAGGCAATATTGTATACATGTTAAAACAGTGTAAAATATGCTGTACTCATCGACAATAAAGGCCAATGTCATGTATACTGGTGGATGTATGGAATACTATTTTACAAAGGTTTAGAGGAAATAAAAATATATATATATTACTCATAAATAAAAACAGTGAATATTAATAATATATAATAAATAATCATAAATATTGATTTTTATTTGTTAATGTACCAGATGCAGTTACTCAGATTTACTTTTTTTTTTTACTTGCATTTACTCAATTCATACAGTATATTTCATTGATTTCACAGCTTTAAAATAAAATGTAAAAATGTTTCACCAAAAAAATTGAGTAAATAATAGTTAAACTTTTTACAGTGTATACTTTTATGAATTCTATTGAGAAATCATGAGAAAAGGTGAAAAAAGACTGACAGTCACTGTTCAGAAATTATTAATTTTACATATATATATGTGTGTGTGTGTGTGTGTTCACTAACAGGTCTAAAACACGACACCTGCTTAGCCTTTCAGCTGAGATTGCAATCAGCAGTGTGTGAAAGGCACAAGGCTGAAATCTCTTCTGTTTTGAATGTGTGGTTCACAGTTTTGACAGCAGTGTGTTAGCATTAGAACTAAGTGCTGTAAATCCACAGTGTTGTGCAGGTTGTGGTTAAAGTCATGGGATAAGTGTGTAGAGTTTTGAAAACTGTGTTCAAGCAATGAAGAACGAGCTAGAGTTTGGTCCACATGAGCTGCTGCTGTGCAGACTGTAGTTAGAGTTTAGCACATGTGACTCCACTGTCGTTTAGCAATCGAAAAAACTGTATAATGAAAGAAGTGTTTGCCATTTGATGCAAATGCTTCATTCTGACGTGTTTATGGCATTTTGAATGCAGTGTTGCATTTTGAAGGAGATGTGAGGCATTTTGCATTTTGTGTGTGCAGTTTTGAGAATTGTGTGTAGAGTTTTGAAAAAAGGAGACTTAGTTTTGAAAACGTGTGTAAGCGATTGGTAAAAACTGTATTATATTGTATAGCTGTGATTTCCAGTGTGTTGTTGCAAAACTCCAAAAATTGTTTATTTTTAATTATTAAAAAATTACATTATTTTATATGAAATAGTTCATAATTGTATTTTCTTGAGAAAATCTTTTTAGTTAGTCTTGTATATTATTCGATTAGATCAGATAACATTTTAAGCTGTCATATGGTCATGTTATAATGTGCTATGGGGCATGTTGTCACATTTCACTTCCATTCTTTCGGGGTAAATCAAGAAAAAAGTGTACACTGTATTACGTACACCACATAACTGTGAAATTAATGCAGGAAAAAATAAATACTCTGAACCAGCACCAACTGAGCCGGACGATGACATCACTGTTTTCTACAGAACTGCTTTATAGATGAAATGAACATGTGTGTATGTGTGCCCTTGTTTATATTACATTGTGGGGACCAAATGTCCCCATAAGAATAGTAAAACCTGAGATCACCTACATTGTGGCAGCCAGCGGTCCCCACTTTTCAAAAGGCTTATAAATCACACAGGATGAGTTGTTTTGAGAAAGTAAAAATGCAGAATGTTTCCTGTGATGGGCAGGTTTAGGGGTAGGGTTAGTGTGTGTGTGTGTGTGTGTGTGTGTGTGTGTGTGTGTGTGTGTGTGTGTGATGGGCAGGTTTAGGGGTAGGGTTAGTGTGTGTGTGTGTGTGTGTGTGTGTGTGTGTGTGTGTGTGTGTGTGTGTGTGTGTGATGGGCAGGTTTAGGGGTAGGGTTAGTGTAAGGGGACAGAATATACAGTTTGTACGGTATAAAAACCATTACGTCTATGGAGAGTCCCCACAAAGATAGTGAACCAGACATGTGTGTGTGTGTGTGTGTGTGTGTGTGTGTGTGTGTGTGTGTGTGTGTGTGTGTGTGTGTGTGTGTGTGTGTGTGTGATGGGCAGGTTTAGGGGTAGGGTTAGTGTAAGGGGACAGAACATACAGTTTGTACGGTATAAAAACCATTACGTCTATGGAGAGTCCCCACAAAGATAGTGAACCAGACATGTGTGTGTGTGTGTGTGTGTGTGTGTGTGTGTGTGTGTGTGTGTGTGTGTGTGTGTGTGTGTGTGTGTGTGTGTGTGTGTGTCTGTGTCTGTCTGTGTGTGTGTGTGTGTGTGTGTGTGTGTGTGTGTGTGTGTGTGTGTTTGCCTGTCCTGCAGGGATGTTGGCAGCTGATGAAGGACAGTTCTGCTGGCCTATTGAACTGCAAGTCTTTCAAGAGGAAGACTTTGATTGCAAGGACACTCGAGCCCTCCTGCTGCCTTCAGCCGGCGCTGGCCAAGACGGCTGTATAATTTTACGCTCACACACTTGCTTACATCACTGAGAGTGAGCTTTTTTCTATTTTAAGACCACACACACAACCATACAAGAAAGAACTACAAGCTTTAAGGTTCCAAGACAGATCCATATTTAGCACAGTAATTCATTTGTTGGAATGATTCAGCTTACATAGAGCTTGCAGCTCAGCTAACATGATGGTAATCATTTCAAATTGCCGGGTTTGAATTTTATTGAATAGAGATTGCTAAGTTCAAGATATCTCTATGTGTTGCTGAAAGAAGATAACATAACTGACATGTAAGTCGGTGGCTAATTAAAACACTAGGCAAAAACATAAAGCAAATCTGTAACATCACTGGTTTCAGGATTTACCATGGTAACAATTAATATTTCCACAAATATACTAGAACATTTTTTCTGCTTATTTTCTCTTTCCGAGACGCTCACACTTACAGAGATGTTAATTAGATCACTAATGACTTGTCTGATGGGTAAATAAAGTTAAATTACAATTTTGCCTGTTGAGCTCCAGAATCTGACAGTAATCACTCCAGGTTTTCCATGTCCCGCTTCCCACTCACTCGTCAGAGAAACAAACGATCATATTTGTTTTCCTAATGCACGTTTGTGGTTGTAATAGGAAATAGTGTCATTTTTGCTTATTCCTAAATGGGGTTAAAAAAAAAGAAGCTCAATGAGCCGCTGGTCTGAATGAATATCTCATCTGCATGTTCTCAATAATCATAGCTTCATTAATGGGATTTGCCAAGAGTTTGACTGATCTAACCCCTGAGACAGAACTACACACTCACCACTCTGGGGGCTAGTCATCTTCGTCTCATAAAACACGGTTCTGAGCAGTTTGGCACTTTCTTTGATTGCTGCAGAAGGACAGCTGTAAATTCATGCAATAGTAAAACAGCCAACACGTCTCTGTGATTCAAGGTGTATTTTGTAAATATGTAAATTATCCAGTACTGTTTAAACTACTGTCCTTAAAGT
Organism: Rutilus rutilus; assembly: GCF_951802725.1. Lineage (NCBI taxonomy): Eukaryota > Metazoa > Chordata > Actinopteri > Cypriniformes > Leuciscidae > Rutilus > Rutilus rutilus. The sequence goes on from NC_140224.1 coordinate 248,865, forward strand.
AGCCAAATCCCTGTCCTACAAACCCTTTTGTGAAAATTAGTTTACCGATATTCCATTCAATTCTGTTTGATGTTTTCAGACTAAACTATTAACAGTAAACCAATACTGTAATATTTGTGTATGTATAGTTAACTGCAGGTGGCAGATCCTTTTCCTATTTGGCACCTAAACCCTGGAACAGTCTTCCTAACATTGTCCGGGAAGCAGACACACTCTGTCAGATTAAATTTAGACTAAAAACATCTCTTTGACCTGGCATACACATAGAACATTATCAATTTCTATTATTAATCAAATCAGTTAAGTGATTGTTAGGCTGCATAAACTGGGAATGGGGAACACTTCATATAACAGGGTGAGTAAGGGACACACTGCGCATGAACTTCTTTTCATAAATGCATGTGACGGATCATGCGTCACCACCGATGGAAGATTTGAGTGGTGATTACATCAACATGCTGCCAACCCTAACCATAAACCTAAACACTACAATGTCCAAAACAGCATTATTTCAACAGTGTCAAAGTGCGGGGGGTTTCTGGGTGTTAAAGGTGCCATTGCATGGATTATCTTATTATTTTAGAATGTTTCCTGGGGTGCCCTTATAATGTTAGTATGTTTTTTTTAGATCAAAAGTTGTTATAATTTAGAAATAAAAGGCATATTTCCTAGCCTTATTTTAGCCTCTGATTTGAACGCTCTGTTTGAAGGGGCGTGTCTGTGTGAGACTTCAGTGTATACGCCCACTGCTGTGATTGGCTGCTGTGAGACTTCAGTGTAAACGCCCACTGCTGTGATTGGCTGCTGTGAGACTTCAGTGTAAACGCCCACTGCTGTGATTGGCTGTGAGACTTCAGTGTAAACGCCCACTGCGGTGATTGGCTGTGAGACTTCAGTGTAAACGCCCACTGCTGTGATTGGCTGTGAGACTTCAGTGTAAACGCCCACTGCTGTGATTGGCTGTGAGACTTCAGTGTAAACGCCCACTGCTGTGATTGACTGTAAGACTTCAGTGTAAACGCCCACTGCTGTGATTGACTGTAAGACTTCAGTGTAAACGCCCACTGCTGTGATTGGCTGTGAGACTTCAGTGTAAACGCCCACTGCTGTGATTGGCTGTGAGACTTCAGTGTAAACGCCCACTGCTGTGACTGGCTGACATGCTTGCATATGAAATATCTAGCATTACATGTGGAACTCTCTCAAAAACTTTTACTATTACAGCTATCGGGATTAACGAATCGTGAGAAGTTTTTTAAGTATTTAGATCTATTCCCATCACATAAAAGGTTGCAGTGATGAGCATTGAGCAGATGACAGCCTGTTGATCGCGTGAATGAAGATCTTATCATTGCAACGCAGTTTCTGCACTCTCACTAATGATTTCACCAATGCAAACATGAGGTAAGTACAGTAAGAGCTTCGTTGTGCAGTGTAACAGCGTCATTGATTTCATAATGAGTTTTGGCAAGTGTCGAGATAAACTCGCGCTGTGTGATTGACAGCTTGGGCGACTGGAAAGGGATTGTTCTTTGATCGCTATCTGTATATTAATCACAGTTTAAGTAAGATTATTTTCATCCTACTAAGAGAAACGACGTGAAGTTGATCGTTTAGTCACTGGCTTGATTTACTGATGCATAAACAGTATTGAACGACTTTGAGAGAAAGATTATCTGTCTGAACTTGAACAATTACACATCAGACATTTACATAACCCACTGGTTCTTCAGAGGCTCGGATGAAGGAACTAAAAAAATACCTTTGTGTTCATTTGTACATCCAAACACTGAGCAACTGCCATGCTTCGCTCGTTTGCAAGCCATGATGTCTCTCGAGGAAAAACCAATATGACGCTCGCGCAGCTCATTTTCTCATGGGCGGCCAAGCAGAGAAAGGGGAGGTGATCTTTCCCCTTATGATGACATACAGGGAAGATTCTAGATTCGCCCGTCTGAGCTTTCATTTTCTCAAAAATACCCAGGGCTTGGTTTACACCTATCAGAATGTCTAGCCACTGGGGGACCATAGGCAGGCTAGGGGAACTCATATTAAGGTTAAAAAGAAAACTCATAAAGTGAAATTTTAATGCAATGGGACCTTTAAATACAGTAATTTGCAGCATGGTGTCATTTGTCTGAAATTCGGCACATTGGATTCAAGTTGTCAAGAATGAAATCGACAAAGCTTGATTACACATTGTACTCTTCCATTTAATACAATTCTTTAGTCCAAAACTGAAAGTATAAATACATCTATTTACAATAAGATTCACAAAAACAATATGCATAACTCTAATGTATAAAATAAAGGGCTGAAACAGAATAGAAAGTGAAATACAGGGAATTTCAATCACTAGCGTTTTAGCCGACATGTAAATATGTGATATTGTGTGTTTTTTAAAAATATTTTTCTGTTTATTGTTTGTGTTTTGGATCATGTGTGTCCTTAATAAAAGCTTTGATAATCTATGAGAATTTAATTCTTATAATTAAAAATATCTTGCATACTTTCAGCTGGATGAAAGAAATCATGTCTGATGAACATCAGGGCTGGGCTGGTGTGTTATGAACGAGGTAGATCTGTCTCTAAAAGTCTAAGAGAGGGTGAATGTCCATGATTCGGCTAATTATTCCAGAATCATAATCTGTATCACAGCGTCTCTCATAATGAGTCATACTACAAAGTTGCTGTTTTTTTAGATACCTAGTATTTCACAGTCAAATATGCTACACCGAATGCAAGGGTTGAACATGGGTGCATGTTGAAAAATGTGAAGAATGAGTCATACGCCACAGGCTCTCTGAGTCTGCTTTTTGACGTCGCAGCTTCTGCCACTGCTCTCACACTTCTTTTATTCCGAGCACGTAGTGCTGCTTCCTGACGCTTTTTCTTAATGAATCCTCCTTCTTTCTCTAGCCCACCCAACCACTACTTTTCCTCCCTCACTCTCACCACTGATTCTTTCTCTTTGTTTCTCTCTCTCTTTACCCTCTTGCCTGTAATGGTAAAATCACAGATATTGTCACACCAGCCTCACGACTGCCGAAACATGAGGCCCTTCTGCTTTAGAAGGCAAAAATATTTTGACTTACAGTGATTTTATGGGTATATGTTACCATGCACATACAACGTCTGTTGGACAGAAAATGTATAAGGCTCTTTAAAAATGAAAACAGTTTTTCTTCACAAAACCTAGAGGTGGATGATACAAAAATATCTACTGTTAAAATACAGGCACTCAGAGAACACATACAAACAGCTGGCAATTTTTCTCACAGAGAAATATAAAAAAAAAAATACATATCATATAAATGTATAACATATATAAGACCAAAAACATGAATACACTACTTAGCAAAAAATACTCCTTAAACACTCCAAAGCTGAAGTACATAAACAGTGCAAATAGATCCGAAGTACTGAGCCGAAATACTGATCGTTTTCACATAAGCAGAATACTCTAATTGTACCACTTTTCACATGTCAGCAAATCAGGTTCATGTTCAGGTTTTTCTACTAGACATTCAGTTGACTGACACTGGTTTGCTGCTAAGATGTCAGTAGATATGATCCGAGTAATGTCCCTTCTGCTCTGTGCTTGAGTTACAGTGTGCAGGTGAAATCACACTGTTTTACAGAAATACATGCAAGCATGTATAGGAACATTTTCACGTACACTGTCCCCAGATTTCACTTTGCAGTCACTTGACAGACAAAGCGATAGGCAATATCAAAATAACAGTCTGGAACTTCAAAAACACTTCTGTGATGCAACACAAATACGTAAGCGTGCACAAATTTCACTCCAATCATAGTTAAATATGAAAAAAAAAAATAAATCTGTTCATTTGTCATGCAAAACATAAGTTCACATTATCTTGTCCTCATACATTTGACCTGGCATAAATAAATCAATAAATAAAAGTAAGTCCTGGCACTCATTGCAAACTGCATGTGATTTAATCATACATGATGTACATGTTCACATATTATGTAGTTGTCATTCTTCTCTTATCAGTGTTCATATTTCTTTCAAAAAGCCTTCCTTTCCTAACCTGCAGTCAGGTGTACAGAGATTTACATGATTTTCTTTTGCATCTTTCATAAAAACGCTCAAGATGAAAGCAGGGAAAGTTGCAGCATTATCAGGGACTCTCCTGTTTCTCCAATGACCCAAGCATATTATTTCTCCAATCCATAAACTGACACACACACACACACAGAGATCCTCCATGGCGCTCGTTCCTTTGTGATTTTTACCTAATAGAAACATGAGTCTTCCAATATATTTGCCAGTGTACTGTCACAAAAATGTTTCCAAAGGCCGTCCGTGAAAGTGAGGAGATGTTACAGACAACTTACCATCAAACACAGGCCAGTGGATTAGGGTTTTTCCTGTCCAGAACAGCAGAAAAACTCATAGCGTGTACAGCTCTGAGCTGAAGATGCCAGCCTCCTTCTTCTCTCTCCTCCGGGACCGATGAGCCTTCCAGCAAGCGGCCGCTACCAGCAGCAGGACGAAGCCCAGCACCAGCAGAACCAGCGACACCACCCGGGTCTGGGGCAGCGTGTTGAAGCTGAAGGTGACGCCACTGCCCGCCACACCGATGACCAGCGAGATCACCCCGAACGGGAACACACACCGGTACCAGGACTCCTCCGTGCCCCCGGTGGCCTGGGCCAAACGCTCCAGAGTGGACAGATCCTCCGGTTCTCTGGCTCCAGCCGTGGGGATCGAGCCGTCGTGGGACAGGCTGCGGTCGGGGTCCGGCTGAGCCGAGGCTGGGGGCCGGCAGGGCAAACGGCCCGATGAGCAGCCCATCTCACTGACCTCCTCACTGACACCACTGACGGCTCCTCTGGGTGCTGATCCTCCTCCTGCCGACTGCTTCAGGAGAGAGCATTTGCCTGGGAAGAGGGATATTTCTGGCTGTGATCTATATATAGAGCTGGATGAGGACAGGACGAGTCATGCAGTCGTTATATGCTGAGAAGACAGGTTTACTCACTTCCTCTCTCAGGCTGCGATGTGTTCCTTGTTCCGGTGCATTTGTTGAGTCTCCCCTGTTTGTAACAGCAGCACATTGTCTGTTTTGCTAGCAGAGCTGACTGAGTCTACAGTGCAGAGGGGCTGGGAGGAGCCAATGAGAGCAGAGGGGCTGGGAGGAGCCAATGAGAGCAGAGGGGCTGGGAGGAGCCGTCTGATTGGCTGCTTTTCTCCTGATGGCAGATGGTTTGAGAGAGCTCCAAACACAAGTGTTATTGATGATGCTGAAATATCCACAGCGTATGCCACCTACATTCATGTCCATCTCATGCCCTCTCATGCTTTTGCTTGTTCTTTTTCTATAAATACATATAAAAGGTTTGAATTCACTGAATTCAAAAGACGAAACAACAAGACCATAAATGAATGAATGAATGCATGTGTGTAAGCTTGTTTATAAACACACACAGTAGAAGAGAATTTTGCAAAGACACATTTTCAGCAGCCATTTCTCCAGTCTACTTAGAAAACACTGTTCTACATCAATCTTCATCTTAATCATCAACATTATAAAGTAGTTTGGAAATTGATAGACATTTCTTATTATTAATACAATTGCAAATTATTGTACTCAATGAAGTTTGCAATTGCAATAGAATATAAATGTTTCACCTGGAAACCTTGTTGAACAGTTTGAACAACTTCTTCAATAGTGAAGAGAAGACACTGGGATAAAAATAAAAAAGTTAAATTATATCATAATCAAGACTATTTAGATTAATATATTTCTGTAATGTCAACTCTCTAATGGACATGACAATGTTGATATGTTTGTTCTTGGCGGAATAAAAATGCTACACTGCTGCTTCTGCTATTGATCATTGCTGCTGCTGTTATTGCTGCTGCTTCTTCTATTATTGCTGCTGCTGTTACTGCTACTGCTGCTGCTGCTGTTATTGCTGCTGCTGTTACTGCTGCTGCTGTTATTGCTGCTGCTGTTACTGCTACTGCTGCTGCTGCTGCTGCTGCTACTGCTGCTGCTGTTATTGCTGATGCTGCTGCTGTTATTGCTGCTGCTGTTATTGCTGCTGCTGCTGTTACTGCTACTGCTGCTGCTGTTATTGCTGCTGCTGTTACTGCTGCTGCTGTTACTGCTGCTGCTGTTATTGCTACTGCTTCTTCTATTATTGCTGCTGCTGTTACTGCTACTGCTGCTGCTGCTGCTACTGCTGCTGCTGCTGCTGCTACTGCTGCTGCTGTTATTGCTGCTGCTGTTATTGCTACTGCTTCTTCTATTATTGCTGCTGCTGTTACTGCTACTGCTGCTGCTGCTGCTACTGCTGCTGCTGCTACTGCTGCTGCTGTTATTGCTGCTGCTGTTATTGCTGCTGCTGTTACTGCTACTGCTGCTGCTGTTACTGCTACTGCTGCTGCTGTTATTGCTGCTGCTGTTATTGCTGCTGCTGCTGCTGTTACTGCTACTGCTGCTGCTGTTATTGCTGCTGCTGTTATTGCTGCTGCTGTTACTGCTACTGCTGCTGCTGTTACTGCTACTGCTGCTGCTGTTATTGCTGCTGCTGTTATTGCTGCTGCTGTTACTGCTACTGCTGCTGCTGTTACTGCTGCTGCTGTTATTGCTGCTGCTATTGCTGCTGCTGTTACTGCTACTGCTGCTGCTGTTATTGCTGCTGCTGTTATTGCTACTGCTTCTTCTATTATTGCTGCTGCTGTTACTGCTACTGCTGCTGCTGCTGCTACTGCTGCTGCTACTGCTGCTGCTGTTATTGCTGCTGCTGTTATTGCTGCTGCTGTTACTGCTACTGCTGCTGCTGTTACTGCTACTGCTGCTGCTGTTATTGCTGCTGCTGTTATTGCTGCTGCTGTTACTGCTGCTGCTGTTATTGCTGCTGCTGTTACTGCTACTGCTGCTGCTGTTATTGCTGCTGCTGTTATTGCTGCTGCTGTTACTGCTGCTGCTGTTACTGCTACTGCTGCTGCTGTTATTGCTGCTGCTGTTATTGCTGCTGCTGTTACTGCTGCTGCTGCTGTTACTGCTGCTGCTGTTACTGCTGCTGCTGTTATTGCTGCTGCTGTTACTGCTGCTGCTGTTATTGCTGCTGCTGTTATTGCTGCTGCTGTTACTGCTGCTGCTGTTATTGCTGCTGCTGTTACTGCTGCTGCTGTTACTGCTACTGCTGCTGCTGTTATTGCTGCTGCTGTTACTGCTACTGCTGCTGTTATTGCTGCTGCTGTTACTGCTGCTGCTGTTATTGCTGCTGCTGTTACTGCTACTGCTGCTGCTGTTATTGCTGCTGCTGTTACTGCTACTGCTGCTGTTACTGCTGCTGCTGTTACTGCTACTGCTGCTGCTGTTACTGCTGCTGCTGTTATTGCTGCTGCTGTTACTGCTGCTGCTGTTACTGCTACTGCTGCTGCTGTTATTGCTGCTGCTGTTACTGCTGCTGCTGTTATTGCTGCTGCTGTTATTGCTACTGCTGCTGCTGTTACTGCTGCTGCTGTTATTGCTGCTGCTGTTACTGCTACTGCTGTTACTGCTGCTGCTGTTACTGCTACTGCTGCTGCTGTTATTGCTGCTGCTGTTACTGCTGCTGCTGTTACTGCTGCTGCTGTTACTGCTACTGCTGCTGCTGTTATTGCTGCTGCTGTTATTGCTGCTGCTGTTACTGCTGCTGCTGTTATTGCTGCTGCTGTTACTGCTACTGCTGCTGCTGTTACTGCTGCTGCTGTTATTGCTGCTGCTGTTATTGCTGCTGTTACTGCTACTGCTGCTGCTGTTATTGCTGCTGCTGTTATTGCTGCTGCTGTTACTGCTGCTGCTGTTATTGCTGCTGCTGTTACTGCTACTGCTGCTGCTGTTATTGCTGCTGCTGTTACTGCTGCTGCTGTTATTGCTGCTGCTGTTACTGCTACTGCTGCTGCTGCTGCTGTTATTGCTGTTGCTGTTATTGCTGCTGCTGTTACTGCTGCTGCTGTTATTGCTGCTGCTGTTACTGCTACTGCTGCTGCTGTTATTGCTGCTGCTGTTATTGCTGCTGCTGTTACTGCTGCTGCTGTTATTGCTGCTGCTGTTACTGCTGCTGCTGTTATTGCTGCTGCTGTTATTGCTACTGCTGCTGCTGCTGTTATTGCTGCTGCTGTTACTGCTGCTTCTTCTATTATTGCTGCTGCTGTTACTGCTGCTGATGTTACTGCTACTGCTGCTGCTGTTATTGCTGCTGCTTCTTCTATTATTGCTGCTGCTGTTACTGCTACTGCTGCTGTTATTGCTGCTGCTGTTACTGCTCCTGCTTTTATTGCTGTTTCTTTTATTGCTGCTGCTGTTATTGCTGCTGCTGTTACTGCTGCTGCTGTTACTGCTGCTGCTGTTACTGCTGCTGCTGCTGCTGTTATTGCTGCTGCTGTTACTGCTGCTTCTTCTATTATTGCTGCTGCTGTTACTGCTACTGCTGCTGTTATTGCTGCTGCAGTTACTGCTGCTTCTGTTTATTGCTGTTTCTGTTATTGCTGCTGCTGTTACTGCTGCTGCTGTTACTGTTACTGCTGCTGTTATTGCTGCTGCTGTTATTGCTGATGCTGTTACTGCTGATGCTGTTACTGCTGCTTCTGTTTATTGCTGTTTCTGTTATTGCTGCTGCTGTTACTGCTGCTGCTGTTATTGCTGCTGCTGTTATTGCTGTTTCTGTTATTGCTGCTGCTTTTTCTGTTATTGCTGCTGCTGTTACTGCTGCTGCTGCTGTTATTGCTGCTGCTGTTATTGCTGTTTCTGTTTTTGCGGCTGCTGTTATTGCTGCTGCTTCTTCTGTTATTACTGCTGCTTCTTCTGTTATTGCTGCTGCTGTTACTGCTCCTGCTGTTATTGCTGTTTCTTTTATTGCTGCTGCTGTTATTGCTGTTTCTGTTATTGCTGCTGCTGTTATTGCTGCTGCTTTTTCTGTTATTGCTGCTGCTGTTACTGCTGCTTCTTCTATTATTGCTGCTGCTGTTACTGCTGCTGATGTTACTGCTACTGCTGTTATTGCTGCTGCTTCTTCTATTATTGCTGCTGCTGTTACTGCTACTGCTGCTGTTATTGCTGCTGCTGTTACTGCTCCTGCTTTTATTGCTGTTTCTTTTATTGCTGCTGCTGTTATTGCTGCTGCTGTTACTGCTGCTGCTGTTACTGCTGCTGCTGTTACTGCTACTGCTGCTGCTGCTGTTATTGCTGCTGCTGTTACTGCTGCTGATGTTACTGCTACTGCTGTTATTGCTGCTGCTTCTTCTATTATTGCTGCTGCTGTTACTGCTACTGCTGCTGTTATTGCTGCTGCTGTTACTGCTCCTGCTTTTATTGCTGTTTCTTTTATTGCTGCTGCTGTTATTGCTGCTGCTGTTACTGCTGCTGCTGTTACTGCTGCTGCTGTTACTGCTACTGCTGCTGCTGTTGTTATTGCTGCTGCTGTTACTGCTGCTTCTTCTATTATTGCTGCTGCTGTTACTGCTACTGCTGCTGTTATTGCTGCTGCAGTTACTGCTGCTTCTGTTTATTGCTGTTTCTGTTATTGCTGCTGCTGTTACTGCTGCTGCTGTTACTGTTACTGTTACTGCTGCTGCTGCTGTTATTGCTGCTGCTGTTATTGCTGATGCTGTTACTGCTGATGCTGTTACTGCTGCTTCTGTTTATTGCTGTTTCTGTTATTGCTGCTGCTGTTACTGCTGCTGCTGTTATTGCTGCTGCTGTTATTGCTGTTTCTGTTATTGCTGCTGCTGTTACTGCTGCTGCTGCTGTTATTGCTGCTGCTGTTATTGCTGTTTCTGTTTTTGCTGCTGCTGTTATTGCTGCTGCTTCTTCTGTTATTACTGCTGCTTCTTCTGTTATTGCTGCTGCTGTTACTGCTCCTGCTGTTATTGCTGTTTCTTTTATTGCTGCTGCTGTTATTGCTGTTTCTGTTATTGCTGCTGCTGTTATTGCTGCTGCTTTTTCTGTTATTGCTGCTGCTGTTACTGCTGCTGATGTTATTGCTGCTGCTGTTATTGCTGTTTCTGTTATTGCTGCTGCTGTTATTGCTGTTTCTGTTTTTGCTGCTGCTGCTGTTACTGCTGTTATTGCTGCTGCTGTTACTGCTGCTTCTTCTATTATTGCTGCTGCTGTTACTGCTACTGCTGCTGTTATTGCTGCTGCAGTTACTGCTGCTTCTGTTTATTGCTGTTTCTGTTATTGCTGCTGCTGTTACTGCTGCTGCTGTTACTGTTACTGCTGCTGCTGCTGCTGCTGCTGCTGTTATTGCTGCTGCTGTTATTGCTGATGCTGTTACTGCTGATGCTGTTACTGCTGCTTCTGTTTATTGCTGTTTCTGTTATTGCTGCTGCTGTTACTGCTGCTGCTGTTATTGCTGCTGCTGTTATTGCTGTTTCTGTTTTTGCTGCTGCTGTTATTGCTGCTGCTTCTTCTGTTATTACTGCTGCTTCTTCTGTTATTGCTGCTGCTGTTACTGCTCCTGCTGTTACTGCTGCTGCTGCTGTTATTGCTGCTGCTGTTATTGCTGTTTCTGTTTTTGCTGCTGCTGTTATTGCTGCTGCTTCTTCTGTTATTACTGCTGCTTCTTCTGTTATTGCTGCTGCTGTTACTGCTCCTGCTGTTATTGCTGTTTCTTTTATAGCTGCTGCTGTTATTGCTGTTTCTGTTATTGCTGCTGCTGTTATTTCTGCTGCTTTTTCTGTTATTGCTGCTGCTGTTACTGCTGCTGATGTTATTGCTGCTGCTGTTATTGCTGTTTCTGTTATTGCTGCTGCTGTTATTGCTGTTTCTGTTTTTGCTGCTGCTGCTGTTACTGCTGCTGCTTCTTCTGTTATTGCTGCTGCTGTTATTGCTGTTTCAGTTTATTGCTGCTGCTGTTACTGCTGCTGCTGTTATTGCTGCTGCTGTTACTGCTACTGCTGCTGCTGTTATATTGTCACTTTAATTCAGCGTGAGCGGCGCAGCAAAAATAGACTCGGCTCCGAAATGATCGCGGCACTTCTGCTTCTGCTCTGCTCCTGCCTATTTGTTATTTCTTTTTGGTATAGTGCTTAAAGGGATAGTTCACTTTGAAATTTAATTTTGGTATGTTTTAGCTTACCTCAAGGGCATCCAAGATGTAGGTGTCTTTGTTTCCGCAGTAGTTTCAATTTTTATATTTTTAGGTCAAACCGTTCTTGTCTGTCAGTCATATAATGCAGGTCTATGGTCACCACCTCAAAGAGCATGCACAGAGAAGTCCAAATTAAACAATTCCCCATCGTAAGTACACATTGATGGCCTAAGACACGAAACGAGCGGTTTGTGTGAGAAAACAAACAGTATTTATATCGTTTTTACCTCTTGTACACAACCACGTCCAAGTGATCTGAAGCCAGAACGCGTGCACATGTCACACACCAGGAAGCGCGCGCGCCCTCAGATCACTTGGACGTGGTTGTGTACAAGAGGTAAAAATGTTGCCCAGTTGTGTCCTGTTGAGGGTAAAACTGTGTCCTGTTTGGAAAAAGTTCCAAAACATCTATTGTGTTATTTGTATCGATCCACTATATAAACATAACATCTACATACATGGCATTTGATTGGAGGCTAGTCTCACTTTGTCCCACAAAATAGTTTAGATTTGTGTACATTGTTTCTGTTAATAATGTATTGTATTAAGTGTCCATTTCATTATAATATTCAGATTGTATTTTAAGTTCCGTTAAAGAGGGGTGGAGGTGGGGTCACATTTGAGCATTTGAGCATTTAAAAATTTACTTGAAAGTAACGCAATAGCTACTTTCTGAAGTAACTAGTTACTTTTATAATTTGTAACTGAGTAACTAATTTAGTTACTTTTTGGAAGAAATAAATAGTAACTGTAACTAATTACTTTTTTAAAAGTAACTTGCCCAACACTGCTGATAACAAAATCGCTACTGATAACACAAATGAACGTCAGCTGGATGTGTTTAATTTGCATTAGGTATATTGAGACAATATCGACCCTTGCAAAAAGTGGTGGGGACATGTCCCACCCGTAAATTACGCCTATGATTATAAATAGTTTAAAGACTATATATATATATATATATATATATATATATATATATATGTATGTATATTGAGATTATTTCTCTTTATTTCTATCTCATTTAACAGATCTATTCACTCAGTTAATGTCAATAGCATGTTCTCCACATCAGTACTCGAAGAAAGCCCAATTCATACTAGAAACAAAGCAACATAACACACATGGAACATGATGCTCAAAAAGAGAGCTATTTATCTGCGAGAAGCTTTTGATGCAGATGCTCAACATCTGCAGTCCATGTGGCTAATTATATGCTTGTTTCTATTTATACAGCCATGGATACCGAGCTGGGGGATTCAACGAGCACAGAGTAAGAACAATGTGATCTGATTTTGCTGGATCACATTCTGCACAAATAGAGAAATTTAACAAATTACAAGAACATTTGGTCAAAGGAGCATTTCTGGAAGAAGCAGCTGGTACATACAGGTAAATACAGGGCTTCTTGTGTGAGCTCTGCATGCATTCAACTTGTTCTGCTGTATATATGCACCGTATGAGTTCATGCATAGCTTGCACTATTAGCTGTATTTTTTCTCTGTCCGATGTACGGTTCAGGTTCAGGTCCATGTCATGGGAAGCAAAGTGTAGCCTGTGGGGTCCCATCCAATAACTATGAAAATCCCCTGTAATGTATGTTGTAGGTGACTCGACACAGAATGAACGAGGAAAGGGGCGCCCAGGACGAGTGAGAGGACAAGAGAAATGAAGAGGAGTACTTAACACATTAAAACCAGCACTCGGATCTATACAAACTTTTTTTTGTGATAAATTGTGTGAATCGAGCATAGGAAATTAATGTTGACTATCAGATGAACCCGAGGAGCGCGTGAGAAGATGCCATATGTCTGGTCACCTGACGTTAGTGCCCTGACTCTCTAATGCCCAGCGAGGCACGACTGGCACACTGAGCTCTGCCTATCTCCACCTGTCACCCGATCTGCTGCCGTTTGTGCCAAATTATCAATGTATCTCAGCCCCTGAACAAGCCTACAGCGATAGATGCACTATAAGGGGAAACGTCCTTTTCATCTGCTTATATCCATAGCCGTGAGGAGTGTGAGAGTCCTCGATTCTCCACAGCAGCTGCAGCACAAACTAGTCACGACCTGGAGGACTGGATGCTCCTGATGGGTAATTAACCCAGTTCTGTAGGAGCACGTGGGCGAGAACTATCATGGCATGAGGACCTCTGGTGGATTGATTTGAAAGTAGAGGAAAAGAGCTAGGAGGATCTCTTTTGTTGCATCTTATCCATATTGTATGAAGTGAAACGGGGCTGACAGAGGCATGCTTTCAGAAAGATATAACACACTCTAGGGAAAATCTGAGGAGATCCTGAAGGATTCACAGTGCCAAAGTCTGAGTGATCATCTAAATCAAGGAATTTCATTCAAAGGGCTGTGAAGAGACTGAGCGAGGTCAGTGGAGAAAATATACAGGATAAAAAAAGCCTATAGAATTTTCAGTAACACTTAAAAGATTCTCCACATGAACATAAGTTAAGGGGATAGTTCACCCAAAATTAAAAAATCTAACCCTTTACTCATGTCATATTTTGACAAATGTCAAAAAGTCAGTCTTTCACGAACTGGCGGTGTAGATAAACACGAAGAAGGCTAATTAATTCAGACAGTCTCTTTACTTGATAATTCACTAGATACACAACGAAGCGGGCAGGAGAAAGGACACCACATCTATTCACAGATGAGACCAAACAAGGAAACACAAACAGAACAGGACTTAAGTACACGTGATAATAAGGGAGATAATGAGCGCACAGCTGAACATAATGAGTAACCAAGACAACCAACGACGAACTCAGGCAGAAGGTGGTGAGACACAGAAAGTCCAAACTAACAGAACTGTGAAACAGTCATACGGGGCTGGAACAACATGGAGGGAGTAATGATGACTAATGATCCTTTAATGCAATAGCTAACCAGAAGTAACAACAAACTATATTTTGATCTTGATTAATGTTCATGTCTACATATACTAATTAATGTTTAACGCTTCAAGTTGATTTAAATTAGATAAAGTGTAATGAACAAACATGAAATAGCAATGAACAATAGATATTAAAGGGGTCGTTGATTATGATTTCACTTTTCTAACTTTAGTTCAGTTTAGTTTATTTATCCCTTAGGAAATTAGTTTTGCACAGGTGCCACACATCACATAAACACAAGAACACACAAGTAGACAAGTTAAAAAGGCAAATGGTTACAGACTATTCAACATTAAAATAGCAGTTGGTATAAATGAGTTTCTGAACCTCTTGGTTTCTCCCCCATTGCTCTATATCTACGGCCTGATGGGAGCGTAACTAACTCTTTGTGTAATGGATGTGATGGACAGTTGATTATCAAATAGGCTTTTTTAACAACCCGTTCTTTAACAATGTGCTGGAGCAATATCTGTTGAACTCCAATTACTTTAGAAGCAGTCTTAATCAGCTTAGTCGTTCTGTTTCTATTGGACAGGCTAATACAATCAAACCATACAATGGCGCAGTAAGAAATGACGGATTCGATAAAACATTTTTCTTAAGAAAAACATACGCTGTTGAACCTTCTTACAAATGGCATCAGTATTGCCATTAACATTTAATTTGTTATCAATCACTATACCAAGATATCGATATTCATCCACAAGCTCAATGTCCCTTCCATTTATAACAGTAGGAGAGACTGAAATGGCCGATTTTCCAAAGTCTATAATCATGTCTTTGGTCTTTGATATATTTAAATTTAGATTACAATTTGCACACCAAGAGACAGAATCCTCCACCACAGGTCATTAGTTAGTGTGTAGGCTAATGTTGCTGTTTGAGCATAAACAACGTCTGCAAAGTTACAACACTCAAAGTTCAAAGCAAAGGGAGATATTTTCTTTTAAAGAAATTGCTTTTTAAGGACTACAGCAAACGGCTGGTAGAGACTACACCACATTCCTCATGGGTTAGTGACATCACCAACCCTAAAATTTACATAAACAGAACTTAAGTACACGTTCGGAACACGATTTATAGATTATCATGACAGAATATGCTAATCAATGACTAGAAGATAACTACACATAAGCTACATAAATTCATCAACTAACCATTCAGAAATGTCCTGTTGATTCTACATGTTGTCACTTCTTCTTGAGTCTCTTCATCTTTGTTTGACTCCGGTTTGAACATAAAAGGCAAAAAGTTTTCGAAATTTTCAGTGCATGTGTGTGTGAGTGCAAGCTGTTGAAGCTCCGCCCCCTGTGCCGGGAGCAGCAGCTCATTTGCATTTAAAGGAACAGACACAAAATGGTGCGTTTTTGATTACCCTCAAAAAGTGACAACTTTAACAGGCTATATTAAAATATCTGTGGGGTATTTTGAGCTAAAACTTCACACACACACTCTGGGGACATCAGAGACTTATTTTACATCTTGTGAAAAGGGCATTATACCACCCCTTTAAAAAACAACAACATACTGTCAACATACATGTTATTGTCACGCTGTGGTTGACGCAGGAATGAAAAAAAGCAGGATTTAAGAGTGCTGGAGTCTTTTATTAATCACAAATATCAAAATAACAAAATACTCAGGATACTTGAAACTCTCAACACAAGAGCAGAACAACCACAATAAAACTGATGAGAACGGACAACCAAGGCTACAAACTGAGGGATATAAATACAAAGGATAATCACTGAAAGAAACGAGAAACAGGCGCAGATTGTAAACAAACAATGAGTAACCAACGAAACAAAAGCAAACAAAGGAAAGAGAACAGGAAATACTAAAAAAACAACTCAAAATCCAACTTAATCACAGACTAAACGGGACAATTATACTGTAAAATATACAGTTGTAATTCAATTCAATTCAATTCAAATTTATTTGTATAGCGCTTTTCACAATACATATTGTTTCAAAGCAGCTTTACAGAAAGTGCATTTCAGAAATGTACATAGAAAAATACAGTTAGTTAATCATGTATTAATTTAGGGCATAACATCGCTGGCGTTGAGTCGTCTCTTCACAGGCGTCGAGTCGTCTCTTCACAGGCGTCGAGTCGTCTCTTCATGGGTGTTGGGGCATCTGAAGTTTCCATGAGAGGCTGGATACAAACTGGAGCTGACTAGCGTCCCGAGATAACAACAGAAATCAGATGGGAAATAATTAGCATAGCTGCTGTTCATAATATTAATGCATTCGATCCGATTCAACTGTAGTATAAAAGGTAAGTATTATGTGAATGCTTGGCTAAAGAGATGCGTCTTTAATCTAGTTTTAAACTGGGACAGTGAGTCTGAGCCTCGAACAATATCAGGAAGGCTATTCCAGAGTTTTGGAGCTAAATGTGAAAACGCCCTCCCTCCTTTAGTGGACTTAGATATCCTAGGAATGACCAGAAGCCTCGAATTTAGTGATCTTAAAGAGCGCGATGGATTGTGATAGAAGTTCCGTTAAATACCCAGGAGCTAAACCATTTAGGGCTTTATAGGTCAGTAGCAATACTTTGTAATTGATACGGAACTTAATAGGTAACCAGTGTAGAGATGATAGAATTGGTGTTATATGATCATATTTTCTTGATCTAGTAAGAACTCTAGCAGCTGCATTTTGGACTAACTGTAGCTTGTTTATTGAGGATGCAGGACAACCAGCTAATAAGGCATTACAGTAATCTAGTCTCGAGGTCATGAATGCATGAACTAACATTTCTGCATCAGAAACAGATAGCATGTTACGTAGCTTAGCAATGTTTCTAAGGTGGAAAAAGGCTGTTGTAACATATGAAATATGATTTTCGAAAGACAAGTTGCGGTCTAGTATAACACCCAGGTCTTTTACTGTAGTGGATAAAGTAACAGGACATCCTTCTAAATTAAAGTTGTATTGTAAGAGGTTTTGTGGGCAGTTTTTTGGACCAATAAGTAATACCTCCGATTTATCTGAATTTAATAGCAGAAAATTACACGTTATCCAGTATTTTATATCTTTAACACACTCTGTCAATTTAGATAATTTAGTGTTTTCATCTGGTCGTGCTGAAATATATAACTGAGAACTGAATTCCATGTTTTCTTATAATATTACCAAGTGGCTGCATATATATTGAGAATAGCAGAGGGCCTAACACAGATCCTTGCGGCACTCCATAGTTTACTGACGTTATCTTCGATTTTTCCCCATTTAAACAGACAAAATGGTAGCGGTCTGATAAGTACGATCTAAACCAGCTTAATGCCTGTCCCTGAACACCAGTGTAATTTTGTAGTCGATCTAAGAGTATTTCGAAGAGTATATGATCTATAGTATCGAACGCAGCACTAAGATCAAGTAAAACTAGTATTGAGATACAGCCTTGGTCAGAAGCTAAAAGTAAATAATTTGTGATTTTAACGAGTGCAGTTTCAGTGCTATGGTGCGGCCTGAATCCTGACTGAAGTTTTTCATAGATATCATTTTCTTGCAAGAAAGAGCCCAGTTGAGCGGACACAACTTTTTCTAATATTTTAGACATAAATGGAAGATTTGAAATGGGTCTATAATTTGCTAGGTTATTATGATCTAATTGTGGTTTCTTAATGAGAGGTTTTATAACTGCCAACTTGAATATTCTTGGAACATGACCTAAAGATAAAGATTAATAAATAAATAAAAATAAAAAAACTAATAAAAAAATAAATAAAAAAGATTAATTAATAAATATTATTAAATAATAGTTAATAATATTGAGAAGAGGCTCTTCCACTATAGGTAACACTTCTTTCAGTAGTTTAGTTGGTATAGGATCTAATAAACATGTTGTTGGTTTAGATGCAATGATAAGTTTATTTAGCTCTTCCTGTCCTATAGTAGTAAAGCGGTGTAGTTGTTCTTGCGGGGTGATAATTGAGGCTGAATCATAAGACACCATTAAAGATTGTACATTTACAATTGTGTTTCTGATGCTTTCTATTTTCTCAGTGAAGAAATTCATAAAATCATTACTACTACACTGTACCAGAATATTTTGCTCGGGTGACGTCTGTTTATTTGTTAGTCTAGCCACACTGTTAAATAAAAACCTTGGATTATTTTGGTTATTTTCTATTAGTTTGCGGAGATGCTCAGCCCTGGCTGCTTTTAGGGCCTTTTTATAATGTGACATACTGTCTTTCCACGCGATTCTAAAGACCTCTAAATTAGTTTGTTTCCATTTACGCTCTAAATTACGGGTTTCTCTCTTGATAACATGCGTAGCACTGTTGTACCACGGTGCTTTCGTTTTTATACAGCACGGAAGAGCCTAGGTCACTCCCAGAACAGATTCCAGTTATTTACAAAGAGCAGCTTCTGTTCATTACACCATGACATTAGCCATTCATTTAGAGCAAATAATCTACTGAACCTTTCATGTCCTAGTCGGTACGTGGGAAGCGGTCCAGACACGATGATCGTTGTTTCAGGCGATGTGCTGCGTACCGTCTCGATCAGGCTCCTGTAGTCCTTCTTCAGAACCTCCGTCTGCCGCAGCCTGATGTCGTTCGATCCCGCGTGCAGCACGACAGCTCCGACGCGCTCGTCACCGTTTAGGATCTCGGGAACCTGCGCAGCGACATCAAGAACACGAGCACCAGGAAAGCAGTGAGTGCGCACCTTACCTTTACCTGAGGTAGTGCGGACATGCCGGACGATGGAACTGCCGATGATCACAGCGTCGCGTTCCGTCTCGCGTAGAGGGGAGAAGCGGTTCTGGGTGGAGATCTCGAAGACCGGGAGGGGCGGAGAGGTCCTTGCTCTGGTCCTAGCTCGCGTCTTCCGCTGTGGAATCACCCAGGGTCCGTGGTGTTGTGTCGGTGCCGGAGTGAATGAAACCAGGGATGATCGCGTCCTGGGTGCTCGGGTCCTGTGCAGAGAAACACACGGAGTAGACGAGGTCGGAGTCAAAAAATTACTAACCACTGACTTGTGAGTATCGGCGCGTGATGTTTCAAGCGCTGATCGCCGATCTCCAATCTCGGATCTGCTTCTCCACGGACTCCAGCTCTAACTGCACCGAATGCAGCTCGAACGTATCCTCACCTGCACTCAAAGGTAACGTTAGACACACATCCGATATATTCGCCATTATAGCAGATGTGCTATAATGGCGAATTATAGCTTTCAGTGATACGGGTGTAAATAAGACGATCGATAGGCGAGACCATGCGTGCAATGCTAGCGGGCTAAGACTAGTAGCGGAAGTTGGGAAAGTTGGATATAAGTAGCGATATCAAAGCAATCTGATTGTTTTTTTATAAAGAATAGTATCGGAGATATGTTCACACGCTGTAAAATTTGAAAATTTTGATTTATAAATAAATGTGAAAGAAGAAAATCAAGGATTATGAATCAATTCGACGGAGCTCCAAACACAAACAAACGCTTAAGAATGCTTGAAGCAATAATTTTAGGTCAGAATGATTAAGCAATATTCAAAATGATTCAACTCCCATTGCAAGGTTTATTGTCAAAATGTACAGGCTTTCAGCGGTTTGCAATGAACAAATCAAACAAAGGTAATTGAAATAGCTTTACACAACAAACAAACATTTCAAGTGGTTCCCCCAAATTTAACTGAAAATGCTACTTTTAGCTCAAAATTATTCCATCCCCTGAATAGAATGTTGAAAACAAAACAGGTGTTGTCTCACTTCTCAAGGGCTTCATTAGTTGCACCAGGTGTGCTTGAGCTGGAACACATGAAATATCTGAACAAGCGAGGTTTGTTGAGTGTCACGTTTGACTACTATTAGAAATATGGCTAAGTCAAAAGAAGGGTCCAAAAGTTAAGAGAAAATATCATCGCCCTTCACAAACAAGGAACAGGATACAAAAAGATAGCGAAGGCACTAAATGTTCCTCGAGAATCCGCTAGATCGCAAGTTCAAAGTTAAAGGAACAGTGGTAACACTCCCTGGACGGGGCAGGAGGAGGAAGCTATCAACAGTTCAGAGAAACCCTGGAGTGACTGCAGAAGACCTGGTGGAAACAGACTCTGAGGGTTCAGCTGCACAGTAAGGCTCGTACTAACACCTCCAAGACTACACCACTACTGACACAAAAGCTCAAGAAATCATATAAATATGCCACAGAAGTTTTGGGATTCTGTTCTGTGGAGCGATGAAACAAAACCGGATCTTTTCGGCCCTCTGGATCAGCGGTGTGTCTAGAGGAAGAAGAACGAAGCATCAGCTGAACCGAACACTGTCTACAGTTCAGCATGGTGGGCTCGTAATGCTTCAGATGACTTGTTCAGAGCAGTTGGTAAAACATGTTTGGCATGTTTGGTCTTTTTTGAGCTTATAGACTTTCATAAATGCCTCACAAAGCCTATTCATATTTGACTGGGTAATATGATTGTGATAAGTCAACCCACGGTTATGTGCTGGATGGATAATGGCATCATTCTCTGTTAATCACAGCAATACCATTTCCCATTTTTCCAATTACGGTTAAGCTTCGGGGATTCAAAACAGGTTCTCTGATGTTATTAATAGCAACATAAGAATGTCTCTGTGGAAACTGAGCCATAATATATATGTATAAGAAAAGTCATCAGAGTGAGTCACGATGTGCCCACTCACATCAACACGTGATGTTAAGGGACATTTGTGCTTTATTTCAGATAAACGAGTTCCTTCTGTGTGTTTAGTTTGGCCAGTGACGCAGTCAAGAGCATCTGGGTGAAACCAAAAACACTTAACATCCAGTTCAAAGAAAAAATTGGTTTAACAACTTAAGGACACTGTGACCAATGAAGGCAAAACAGTATCAGGGTTAAAGTGCCGCATCCGCTGTTGTTCTTGAGGAGGCAGAACTTTAATTCACACAACATGTGGCCAAAGTCTGCGGGTTATCTGATCCGTGAAACTGGGATGTGAATTCAGAGAACCATGAAGTAACCATAAAAGTTTCATTGAACAGAATAGCAGTGTGACTGAACCCGATATACTCCCGACAGACGCCCAGAGGAGAGACAGATCATGCCAATGCAACTTGTGTTCTTGATTGTGTTCATTATTGATCTCCTGCACTGACACCATTGAGAACTGAGCTGAGCTGGACGATGACATCACGGGTTCTCCAGAGCGGATATATATATATATAAATGAACTAAATTAATAACTTTTTTACAACACAATGAAACATCACTGAACTTACTTAAGCTGGACTGTGACGCTATTTTCTTCTGGAAACAATCTTTGTTGTATTATTTTCCAGTTATCTCTGTAAAGCTGCTTTGGAAACACTCTGTGTTGTAAAAAACGCTGTATAAATAAATGTGACTTTACTTGATTTGATCAGAAATCGCTCACTGCACATTTAATAGGGACTGTTTCAAAGAGGTGAATCTGGTACAACTTTAGATTGAAGTGTTTGGGTAATTTGCATTAAGACAAAATTAAAAATGTCACTCAAGCCAGGCGACCAAAGTTTGCACCAACAGCCATAATTAGTGAAAACAAATAGGTATGAAAACCAAACATGCTTCTTTTGGGACATATTTTTTGCTATAGTTGTGTGAAAAAACACAACTAAAAGCAGTTAGTACAGTAAATAATTATAATTGTATTGTGTAATTCATATTTAGGATTTAGATATACAGATAAACCAGTATGTGAAGCTCTTTAGTCACAGTTGGCCATGTCAAAATTCTGACTTGAATCCTATTGAACACATTTAAAGATAGATTGCACAAAGGTTTCATCAAAAGCAAGTCTTTTGGAAAAAACTAGAAACTATTTGGAAATCAATAACAACAGAGACTGTGGAAAAGTACTGTAAAAACAAAGCCAGCAAGAATGCAAGCTGTTATCAAGGCCAAAGGATGCCATACAAAATATGTTTTTTTTTTTTGTTTGTTTTTTTTTGGTTATTATGTGTGAATAAAGAGTATTTAGTTGTTTCAGTTTAAAATTTGCCTAAAAAATGACTTAAAAAAAAAAAATGTTGACATTCCTATAAGATTTGTGTTTTCTGTTTATCATGATAGGTGGTGTTAAGCACTGTAAATAAAGTACAGCGCTACAGGTCCAAGCTTTCACTCATTAAATGACACCATTAGTCCACAGCGCCACCTGGAGGCCGTTTTTGCGTTACTGCACCAAATAAACAACAAAATATCATATCATATACAAAATGAATACAAAAATATACAGTGGGGCTCTAAAGTTTAATTTCACTTTAGACCTGGAAGTAACAATATTTTTGATTAATATTAAAGTTCTGATTCTTAACATTTGAGAGGAGTAAAAGAAACAACCAACACTCACTGCAAGTCCTAATGTGACCATTTACGATGTATGACTGAGCATTAACCGAGAAATGCGTGTTTGGTTAGAGACGAGCAGAACGTTTGAAAAAAACGTTATCATTTAAAAAAAAAAAAAATTCTATAGAGACCCACGTTTTGTAAAAGTCTTCCGACTGAGTACAAAGTAAATATGTTAATGTTACACCAATGAATGATCATTCTCACAGGTCTAAAGGTGATGATGATACAGGGCAACTTTTTGAGCAATGTTGCTGGGCAATCTTGCCGAGCGATTGTTGCTTGTGCACTTTCCCATTGAAAATGGGCAATACATTTCTATCTGGATAATTTAGATCGGTCGTGGGCCCTGTGTCTCATCTGGCTGCCCGTTAAGAGCGTGTCTTTAGTGTGTTCGTGTCTGCGATGTGCGTCTGCAGAGACTGCGCGTGTGTGTGACGCAGGCGGACAGCAGCCAATAGCGCGAGACACATGCGCAGCAGAGTTGCGCAGTTACATGCGGAGGAGCGCAGCCATTACACTTGATCTGAAATCTTTATAAACAGTCGCTCGGATTGCACTGGCCAAATCATTTCTCTACAAACTCCGTTATAGTGTACTGAAAGTGGCTCAACATGTGAGCGGGATTTGACTGATCTGAGCTCAGGAAAGTTGTGAAACTTCAGGAGGTTTATCAGGGAATGATGATGGAGTCTCCGCTCGGGAATGATGACCTCACGCCTGCGGGCTCGAGATCTGCGCGCGCATCCTCTCAGCGCGAGCCCGCCGCGCCGCTTCTGCTCTGTGAGTTCTGGAGTTATAGTGAATCTGGCTGTATTCTTCAGTAAAGTTGGCTACTGTCTGCTCAATAACAGAGACTTAATTAGACGACAACTAATTCATTTAGTAAAGCATAACATACAAACATTTCGAGACAGACTCACCAAAATCTCTGAGGTTAATAATAGTACCTACCTCAGCACAAGCCAGTGTGATTTTAGCTATATTCATGTGTCCTGCGAAGAACTGCACTACCCAAACCCTTAAGAGAGTTCTACCAATCAGAGACTAACTGGGAAACAAGACCTTTGCAAGAAAAGCTCATTGCAAACTATGTAGTTAATTTAATTTAATTTAATTTAATTTAATTTAATTTAATTTAATTCATTCACATTTATTTGTAGCCTATAGCACTTTTGACAATACATATTGTTTCAAAGCAGCTTTACAGAAAATGCATGTCTACATTACAATTTAGACTTAGAGTGATCTGTAATCAATGAAGTGAATCAATCAAAACTAAATTTAGCTAGTTGGTCAATAACTTTATTCTAGAGCTGCTGTAAAGCCAAAACAATCTATGTTACTTTAATTTCCTAATATGCCTGTAAAGCTGCTTTGAAACTATCTATGTTGTTAAAAGCGCTGTATAAATGAAGGTGACTTGACTTGTAATCCCTACACTATTGAACAACTTGTATATTTGCATAAATTTAATGTTTTGCAGTAAACATGAAATATATTTATTTTAAATCTTAAATAAATGTCTGTAAATCGCTCATTTTATATCGTGTTTTCTTATTTGGTGGCATTGTTGGCAATGCTTCATGAATGAGTAGCTAACGGACCTTATGCACAGCGGCGCCA
Organism: Rutilus rutilus; assembly: GCF_951802725.1. Classification (NCBI taxonomy): domain Eukaryota; kingdom Metazoa; phylum Chordata; class Actinopteri; order Cypriniformes; family Leuciscidae; genus Rutilus; species Rutilus rutilus. The sequence continues at coordinate 272,867 of NC_140224.1, forward strand.
TCTTTGATTTTTAACAGGAGTGAAAGCGAGGCTGTGAGGGATAGACATAGGCTACATCTCTTCAGTGGGTTGTTTTTGGATTGTTTTGCTGATGAAACACTGCAAAATATATATTTCAGAGAAATTTCAGTAGCCAAAAAGCTTCAGGCAACATGAGCTGTTGACAATTTGAAATGATACAGCGGATGCCATTGAAAACACGAAACGTCTATCCCTCACAGCCTCACTCTCACACCTGTCACGGCGCCATTCTGAATAAGGGCTATTCTTCTTTTAAGGGGACATATCATGAAAATCTGACTTTTCCCGTGTGTAAGTGCTATAATCGGGTCCCCGGTGCTTCTACCAACCCAGAAAACATGACAAGTGAAACCCAGTAACTGTGTTCTGGTGAGCCTTTCTCTGCAAGCATGTAAAAATAAGCCGATCAGATTTCGCTCTCCTTCTGACGTATGAGGAGGATCTTATTATAATATTCCCGGCCCTTAATCTGCACGTTTACACACACCAGCCGACATTTGGTTTCGCGAGCGACAGCAGAGACCAGTTCTAACGCAATGATAAAGATCCAGCAAAGCCTGAAACTGTTCTGTGGTTGAGCACAGACGAGCACTGAACACTATTGACCAGAACATGTCACCGCTGTCTTATAAACACCTCAGGAACTGTGGACACTTGTGGAGAAGTTCAACATGATGATGAGATGATCAATGTAACGCCACAACAACTACAGAAATGTCTCCACTAACATTCAGAAGCTCTTCCTGAGTCTCTCCGTAAGGCTGCACTCGCTACTGGTGATTCTGGGATTCTGGATGAGTGAGATTGGCCTGTTTTGTTATTGCCGGAGTTTCTGAAGCTCGAGTAAAGACTCCGCCCTCTTCTGAACGTGTAAAGACTCCGCCCTCTTCTGAACGTGTAAAGACTCCGCCCTCTTCTGAACGTGTAAAGACTCCGCCCTCTTCTGAACGTGTAAAGACTCCGCCCTCTTCTGAACGGAGGCGGAGCTAAAGCTCATTTGAAAAAACGGCACGTTTTACTCACACCCAAAAAGGGGCAAATTTGACAAGCTATAATAAATGTGACCCTGGACCAGAAAACCAGTCACATGGGTGCATTTTTTGAAAGCGAGATTTGTCCATCTTATAAAAGCTGAATAAATAAGCTTTCCATTGACGTATGGTTTGTTAGGATAGGATAATATTTGGCCGAGATACAACCATTTAGAAATCTGGAATCTGAGGGTGCAAAGCATTCAAAACATTGAGAAAATCCCCTTTAAGTTGTCCATTTATTTGCGCGATTGTGCTGCAGTCACTCACAAAAATAAATGTTTTATATATTTAAGGTAGGAAATTTACAAAATATCTTTGTGGAACATTATCTTTACTTAATATCCTAATGATTTTTGGCATTAATGTAAAATCGATCATTTTGACCCACACAATGTATTGTTGGCTATTGTGACTGGTTTAGTGATCCAGGGCAGTGGTTCCCAATTCCAGTCCTCGTGACCCACTGCTCTGCACATTTTGTAGGTCTCTCTTATCTGACACACTCAGTTCAGTTCATGGAGTCTCTCCTAATGAGCTGATGATCTGGTTCAAGTGTGTCAAATAAGGGAGACATACAAAATGTGCAGAGCAGTGGGTCACGAGGACTGGAGTTGGGAACCACTGATCCAGGGGATTTTGAGCTAAGATTTTACACACACATTCTGGGGACACCATAGATTTATATTACATCTTTTGAAAAGGGGCATATAATGTCACCTTAAAAACAAACTAACGCTATAATGTTTTGACTCGATCTCAGAGCTGTTTGGTTCTGATAGAACTGTTCGATTGATCATGTTTCCTCATGTTTCCTCATTGATATTTCATGTTCTTCGTTGTGTTTGTGGTCACAGATCCCATTAGTGTTAACAACGCTTTATCATCGTCAGCAATTTTTAACAACAGAGACAACAAAGTCCCACATGGTCAGTATGTTATGGAACATTTACTTCATATTTCATGAAGTGTAGTATTTGTAAATGAACTAGATAATGTTCTGATTGTGATGATTACATAAAAAGTGAAATGTTTTGATGTGACAGTGTATTGTAATCTCTAAACCGGCAGGTGTTGGCGGGATCGAGGCGGTTTCCACCTCGTCTGAGTTTACCCACGGTGCCATCGTGCTCCTGATCGAGGCGATGCAGAGGTGCTGGGACGTCTACAGCGCCAGAGAGCGCTCGCTGCTCTTCCAGAGCGTCCAGAAAGAGCTGGAGGGGCACGGTCACTCTTTACCTGTCGAGAAGATCCGCAGGAAATGGAATAACCTCATCGTGACGTACAAGAGAGTTAAAGATCGCAGCTTGCTGTGTGGAGGCCAAACCAAGACCTCGTGGGAGTACTTCGAAGTAAGAGATTAATAATAATGCATTTTCATTTCATTAAGCTTCCAGCATCACATGACCTGGCTGCTCCAGGAATTCACTATATTCTCAATTCAAGAAATCACACTATTGTGAGAGTCTCAAACACGGTTCCTTTTTAGAAACACTAATGACCTGAAATACTTGAATAACCATAAATACCCGAAGAATAAAAATGTAATGTTGAGTACAGTAGTTTACCCTTAGAACAACACCGTTTGATCATGATCATGGACATAAGAACAGTATGATGGTGGAATCACAGTGTGACTGAATGATCTTCCCTGTTCACAGATGATGGATAACATATTAGGAAAGACTAAGTTTGTTCAGCGAGGCCCTGCTTCAGCCACTCTTGTTGGATTAGCAACTACAGCCAAAGCAGCTGTAAAATCCGAGGATCCTCCATCCGGCAGTGTTACTGAGGTGGCTCCTCGTCTGCTTCCCACCGGGATCATCCCGACCTCTTCCCAGATCCCGAACTCTTCCCACATCCCGACCTCTTCCCAGATCCCGACGCCGGTGCGGTGCGAGGTTAGCACTGACTCTGCTCTGCCGAAGCCGGTGATCCGCCCGGCTCTGAGACGCTCAAGGCTCCGGCAGCTCCGGCTCGGCTCGGCTCAGCTCCGGCTCGGCTCGGCTCAGCAGCACGGGATCGGCTTGGCTCCGGCTCAGCTCCGGCTCTGCTCCGGGCCGGCCGAGGAACGCACCGAACTCCTGCGCTGCTTCCTCCGCGGTCAGGAGGAGCGCGCGCGTTCAGACGAGCAGCACCAGCGCAGGACAGACGCGCGCGAGCGGCGCAGGGAGAGATCCGCGCGGGCCGAGGCCGATGCTATGACCAGGATGGCCACCGCGCTCGAGCTCATCTCCTCGAAGCAGGACACCATCATCGCTCTGCTGCAGAGGCTGGCCGATAAACACTGACACTTTCCCGTTTCTCTTCTGATAATATTGCTTCTGGAACTGAATAGTGTATCAACTGTATCCTGTTGTTTATAGTATATTTAATGCCTGGTTCAGATTACACGATTTTTTTGTCTGTTACGACAGTCACTGTGTCAGATTACACGAGTTTGACTCCTAAAAATCTTGTCATGTCGTGGACAAGAAACATGTCAGACTACACGTTGTTTTCCGACCAGTCATCGTGAGCCGTCTCACACACACTCATTCACTCGCACATATACACACGCTCACTCACATAGCCTACACGCACTCACACACGCACACACAAACACACTCACTCACTCGCACTCTCTCTCTCTCTCTCTCACACACACACACATGCTCTCTCACTCACACGCTCACTCACATAGCCGACACGCACTCACACACGCACTCATTTTCTCTCTCACACACACACACGCAGTCACTCGCACTCTCTCTCTCTCACACACACACACACACACACTCACTCTCGCGCACACACACTCTCACTCACTCGCGGGCCATCGACGCAGAGGACCGTTAAAAAATTAAACATGCTAGTCTTTCTGTCGTGATGTCGTGAAGCATCGCAGACGCGACGTAGGTTGTCGCCCACTATGACACACTATACGAGATGAAACGATCGAATCTTGCGTCCCGACGCCCGTTGTCGTTTGCTAATCCCCACGACACCCTACGTCAAACGGATCGTGCCAAAATCGGGCTAAAATCATGTAATCTGAACCAGGCATAAGTCATTGGTTTGGGATCCTTGTTACTGTTAAAAGCAGTAAAGAAACAAACAAACAAACATATGGACTCTTTAACATTATCAATATATACAGTGCCTATAAATAGTATGTTTTATTGTTTTACAACATTGTTCCACAGAGGGTTTTTATTTTTAACACTCAATATCAGTATTGTTTTATGACAAAAGTTCAGTCACAAAAATTATTATACTTGTAAATTAAAGGGGACATCATGAAAATCTGACTTTTTCCGTGTTGAAGTCGATGAGATGAATCAATGTAACTCCACAACAACTACAGAAATGTCTCCACTAACATTCAGAAACTCTTCCTGAGTCTCTCCGTAAGGCTGCACTCGCTACTGGTGATTCTGGGATTCTGGATGAGTGAGATTGGCCTGTTTCGTTATTGCCGGAGTTTCTGAAGCTCGTGTAAAGACTCCGCCCTCTTCTGAATGGAGGCGGAGCAGCAGCTCATTTGCATTTAAAGGGACACACACAAAAACTGCATTTTTGCTCACACCCAAAAAGTGGTGAAGGGGCAAATTTGACAAGCTATAATAAATGCTCTGGGGGTATTTTGAGCTGAAATTTCACATACACATTCTGTGAACACCAAAGATTTATATTACATCTTGTGAAAAGGGGCATAATATGTCACCTTTAAGGGAAAAAACTCCATTCAGAAGATGGACAGTTTTAAAATTAAAAATAAGAATAAACTTCTTGTAATTATTCTCTCTCTAGTGGTCAGTAGCACAACACACAGCACACTTATTCAATGCAAGCAAAATAATCTGGCTCCAAAACTAATAAAGTCCCCAGTCTGCCATGCAGGTACTGTAACAGCAGAATGGATGCCTTGACTGAGTGTGGTCCAACTTCTGATGTTAAGATGATGCATTTAGGATCATATTCAGGACAGGTCGCTTGAAAATCTCAGGCTGAAGCAGGTTCAATTTCTGGATCTGATCCACTAGAGGCGACTCCACTGGCTGCTAACTTTCTTCTGCTTTCGCTGCAAGCATAGGCGGAAATCGCGGGGGTCAGGACCCCCCCTAACTGAGGGTTGTCCCCTCCTAAAAATATAATTAAAATGTGTATTGTAAATAATATAATGTTATATACTTAAAATAATTGTTTAAGTAGTAAAAACAATAAAAATGCAAACGGGGCAACAACAAAAAACGTTTTTACATTTTGAGTCCCATCCCTTCCCTCACAGTGCTTTGGTCCACTGTGGGAGAGAACAAGGTTTTTCAGTTGTGAAACTCCAGTAATTCAAGGTTATTTTATTCACTTAAACCAAGGATGAAGTGATTATTTTTTCTTTAATACAGATTATGCTGTGTCATTAATAAATCATGACAATTTTTTTATGATAATCAATGGACTTTTGTCACCGATGTAGTCCGCCTCGCTATGTTGGCGATTATAACCTTGTTTTATACAGTCTGTGCGTTTACCGCGATCGTTTAAAACCGTTCCCTCACACACACCCATAAAGTGTACGCATACACTATGTGTAACGTTAGTCTTGTAGATTAACTGTTAGACAAGTGCGGGTGCGCATTTAGATTTTCACGCTTTCACTGTGTGATTTAGTCAGTTTATATCATTTAAAGGTGCTGTATGTAGTTTTCAGCGACCTCTAGCGGTGATGTTTCAGATTGCAACCAAAAAGTTTACAAGCGCGTGCTCTTGCGCGTGCTCGAATTTATGAGCGAGCACTGTGGGTACCGAGACGCAACGCAACACACCGGAGAAAGCATCACACAACATGCTGGAAACTAAGGTAAACTCCCACTGCAACGTTACAATAATAGGCTACTTTTATCAGCTTGACGTTGACCTAATGCTCCATGCTCGTACGTCGTACCATAAGTATGGAACCCTATCAAACGTGCCGAATTTTGCCACTGCAAGCACCACTTCACATTTTCTTCAGGAAATGTACATTCTAGGTTTGTAGATAAGGTTTCTCCATGATTCAAATGCCCTGCTGATGTTGAGCCGTGTTTTTTCACCCGAAGTTCATGCGATTCACGTCTTGCCTTATGAGCTTCAGCAGAAAAAAACTTCTTTTTTTTTAATCAATATGTGGAGTTTGTGTTGGAGTCTGTGTTGTGCTGGGAGCAGGTCGTTTCTTAGTGTTATCAGACATGTCATAAGTTGCATAAGTCCATGTCATAAGTTGCAGTGTTGTCGCTGTTGAGTGCAAAGTCAGTAGGCTAGCCAGTGGTTCCCAACTCCAGTCCTCGTGACCCACTGCTCTGCACATTTTGTATGTCTCCCTTATTTGACACACTTGAACCAGATCATCAGCTCATTAGGAGAGACTCCATGAACTGAACTGAGTGTGTCAGATAAGAGAGACCTACAAAATGTGCAGAGCAGTGGGTCACGAGGACTGGAATTGGGAACCACTGGGCTAGACGAGGCGAGAGGCTCGGGAGTGCGCGTGCAGGTCACGTCACTGGATTTCGCGGTAAATCCGAACAGGTGTTACGGTTTATCTGGTGACCGTGTTAACTGGTGACCAACTTCCTGTTCAGGTCATCCGCTGCAGATGTGAGCAGATTCGTCGATTCTGAAAGCACAAACTGACGCGATATTAAGCTGTCTAATAAGCGCAGACTTGCTCGTTACATGCCTTTCGTATTCTTGTAAAGATGACAAAGTATTGCTATGATCTAAAAAAAAAAGAAAAAAAAAGGTAATCTTTCCACGGGTTTCGACCGCGCGCAGAAAGAGCTCCGCGAGAACGCCGTGATAAACATGTTGAGCTATCTCACTACTACCCGTTGCTTGCAGAATGCTGGAGTCAATTCACGATTTCATTCTCGGCGTGACTTTAAGCAGCTGTCCGAATCAAAACAATGTGCCCGTGTTAACTTGTGACATCTGTGTGTTTATTATTACAAAAACTCACCATGGCGTTATTTTAGAAAATGTATAGGCTACTACATGGTTTATGATTTCAAAGCACATTACATGGACTCTGTAGTCAGAAAATGGTACATAATTGTGGCTACTACAGTTGTATAACAACTGCTATGGTTAAACTGGTTATTAGTGGAAACATGGTTCTGTGTCGTCAGATACTAGCTGATGTCTCAGGTGATGAATATAATAACGTTATTTACATGTTGCTTTCAACGTTATTTTATCCTAAAATTAATTTAGAAACATGTGACTTCATTTACTTAGTCGTTGTAATACTGAATGAAATGTAAACGTCACATTGTAGTCGCAATTATGCTTATACACATTAACTGGTAACTTGCGTTCAATAGCTCTATATAAACCATATAAACTATGTCCTGTAGTCGAAACGTTATACATGCTACTGTGTGAACGGTTTACCTTGTGACTTGCGTTCAGTAGGCGATATATCAATTATTAAAAAAATATATATAAAATCGATATTTTCTGTTTGGGAATATATTGCACAAAAGCAGTCGATAAGTAGCCTAAATGAGGGACCGGTCTGATCATATGAAAATACAATTAGAATACAATACAATATCTGCTTGATGTGGGATTGGAATTATGTAATTGTACAGTTACAAATAATTAACGTGATTCTCCAGCAACAACGTTGCTAATTCTACTTTAGGCTAAATTATGAATACGGTTTGATTACATGATTAGAAAAATCACACTGTCACAAGTAAGGAATCCCTTTCACAGCTAAACACTGGTATTGCATAGCGACGCCCCGTAGCCTAGTATAACACCATATGTTGTGATCCAGTGGTTTACTGGCAAACATTCTTACATTGGCAGGCTTCCCACATACATTTGTTTTACCAATTGTAAAAAAAAGAAGAAAAAAACAGGAAAACCCCATCCAGGAGAACCCTTGAAGTGCAGCCCATTTACAGAACACCAAACACACTATAGGCTACGAATACTCATCATTTGTAAACTGACACAGATGTGAGATGGGTCATTTTGCCCATGCCACCTCTTAGCCACAATGTTTACATATGAACACCTCCGATGCAAAAGCCTCTAAAAGCCACCTTAATGAGATAATAACTCTGAGAGAATGCTCTCCGCACAGAGGCTTCATAAAGGTAATGGTCACATTTAACAACATTTTCAGTCAATGCTCCACAAAATGTGTCTCTACAAAATACAATGGGTTTGTACAAGATTCCACTCTCAGTCGGAGACACAGTCAGGTGTTGAAGTTCTTTACATTACTTGGACATACACACACACAAAAAAACAGTCTTTGAATTGCTTTTGTTAAGCGTGGATGCACAACAAGACAGAGAAGCAGAGAGAGAAACATCTGAGTAAGAGACAAGAATAGGTTAAGAAGGAGAGTCATAGATCAGGACAGGGGATAAGAACAGGTGGAGGGCAGGAGTAAGAATGTGTGCCAGACTGCATCTTTATGTTTTTCCCCCTGATGTGGAACCTATGAAAGCTTTTTTATTGAACTGAACATATAAAAGGGTAATTGTATATTTTTCTGTCAGATTTCAGACTGTTTTTCGCTCAATTCCTATTTTATATCTCACATTCTGCCTTTTGTCTGGTGTTTTTCTTTTAGCAGAGAGAAAAAGTCAGAATTTTGAGATAAAACTCACAGTTACTCATTTTTAATTCATGGCGGGAAATATCTTCCATAGTAACCAGCGGCCATTTATGTTAGATTTGTTGTTGATCAAAGGCAGCAATGTTATGTTTTCATTTAAGTCAAAGCTTTTACTACACCGACTCCAGTACCACTTTTCCCATATGCAGGATATGCGGTCTGTGTAGGGCACTAACTAAGGGGGCACCATCAACACCCATATGGGCCCTATCAACACTCCGACACCCCCAAAAAGCAGGTTCGGACTGTACGTTCAGGTAATGACTCATTTTAGATAGTATGTTCTAAAGCTGCACACATTAAATAGTCAACAAACAATTAGAGAGGCTTAAAGTAAAGGGGGAAAAGAAAGAAAAAAAAGTGAAAAAACACTATGGATTTGGTATTGTCTGCAGGTAGAAGTGAAACATGACAAATAATGCAGTTTTCATAATGCCATCAATTGTTTTTTATTTACACATTGCGCTTTGAGTAGCCTATATGGTCATGATCAATCGGAAACGTGTGTTTTGACAGACTGATTCCATTTTTAGTCGGGGTTTGCTATATTTTGATAGTTAGCTTATATAATAATTTTTTTCCCCCTTTATTTAACAAAATAAATAATTGTTGTTTTGGCGGGAAAAAATAAGATTGTGCTACCTGTAATGCAGGTGTGTTCGTGTAAAGAAACAAAAGTAGGCTGTTTGACCTAAATGGAGTGTATAAGAAAAGGTACTTTAATTAATAAACGATTGTTATTAATTGTACAAAAACATTTAATTGTTTACTTACAATAATAACAAGTATTTTGACCTGAGAATAAACTTGACATTCCATAATCACATGACATAGCTGACAAGTTAACTTTACAATGTAATCTTTAGAAGCGACTACAATGTGACGTTTACATTTCATTCAGTATTACAACGACTAAGTAAATGAAGTCACATGTTTCTAAATTAATTTTAGGATAAAATAACGTTGAAAGCAACATGTAAATAACGTTATTATATTCATCACCTGAGACATCAGCTAGTATCTGACGACACAGAACCATGTTTTCACTAATAACCAGTTTAACCATAGCAGTTGTTATACAACTGTAGTAGCCACAATTATGTACCATTGTCTGACTACAGAGTCCATGTAATGTGCTTTGAAATCATAAACCATGTAGTAGCCTATACATTTTCTAAAATAACGCCATGGTGAGTTTTTGTAATAGTAAACACACAGATGTCACAAGTTAACACGGGCACATTGTTTTGATTCGGACAGCTGCTTAAAGTCACGCCGAGAATGAAATCGTGAATTGACTCCAGCATTCTGCAAGCAACGGGTAGTAGTGAGATAGCTCAACATGTTTATCACGGTGTTCTCGCGGAGCTCTTTCTGCGCGCGGTCGAAACCCGTGGAAAGATTACCTTTTTTTTTCTTTTTTTTTTAGATCATAGCAATACTTTGTCATCTTTACAAGAATACGAAAGGCATGTAACGAGCAAGTCTGCGCTTATTAGACAGCTTAATATCGCGTCAGTTTGTGCTTTCAGAATCGACGAATCTGCTCACATCTGCAGCGGATGACCTGAACAGGAAGTTGGTCACCAGTTAACACGGTCACCAGATAAACCGTAACACCGGCACCTTCACATAAAAATAAGAATACTTGCTTTCCGAGGTAATATAGCAAAACCCGCAAAGTGGATCATTTTAATGTGAGATTACAACCCCTTCACACACAGGCAATAAAAAAAGGATTCATTTTAGTAGAAAAGTTACACACAGCACCTTTAATATAGTTAATCTAATAATAATATCACACAAAGAGTGCAGTTTTTCTCCAGATATTAACATGATAATAAATGTGATTTTATAAATTGATAAATGAAAAGTTTACTTTTAGACACCATATTGCCTGTTTTAACCCTCTGATGGTCTTTATTTATGTCTACACTCGAGTTCTTTGGGGTCTCTAGAGACCCCAGACAATAACATTTAATTTTGTAACAAGATAATAGTTTTTTTTTTTTTTTTTACAAATGTAATTTTATTCTGTTTGTTAATGTTTTTACTCAACATTTGTGCAGTTTTTGGAGAATTTATGATATTTTTTAAATTTCTATAAATAAATAAATATTTAAATAGCCTTTTTACAAAAAAACAGCATTTGATGTAAAATTCACTTTATAAAAGACCCAGATTTCTAACTTTCATTCATGGGGATAACATGGATGATTTTAAATGGTTTAATGTAACATTTATGCCCATTTTTTGGAAAATGCAGTTTAAAAAAAAAAAAAAATCACTTTAACCACTAGATGGCTATAGAGCTCCAGTATATGCTATTTGCTATTAGACTACCTGAAAGATATCTTTTCACAAGTTGGATTCAGTTGGATTCATATCTAAATATTATAAAATCACAGTTATAACAAAAATAAAATATTTTTGTCAAAGTTTAGCATTTTTTTTGTACCAAAAAACCCGTTTTTCAATAATGTTACATTATGATTAGAACCAAACCTGAACAAAATGTTACAAAGAGAAATGTTGGAGTCTTAAGATTTTATCATTTATTTCAATCATTTATTTTTAATCTAATTCTAGATTCTAGACACACACAATTGTGTGTGTGTGTGTGTGTGTGTGTGTGTGTGTGTGTGTGTCTGAGAGATAAAGAGAGAGAGAGAGAGAGAGAGAGAGTGTGTGAGTACACATTGTCGATGTGCCAGTGTCACCACACCACTTTATATTTGTAGTGGTACTGCATTTTGGATGATTTTATTTGACAAATTATAGCCTTACAAATGTATGTGTGTGTGTGTGTGTGTGTGTGTGTGTGTGTGTGTGTGTGTGTGTGTGTGTGTGTGTGTGTGTGTCTGAGTGTGTGTGTGTGTGTGTGTGTGTGTGTGTGCACATTTTTCAATGTGTCAGTGTCACCAATTTAGTTTTGTAAAACTAGGTAAAACACACACACACACACACACAGGAACATTTGTAAGGCTATAATTTGTCAAATAAAATAAAATAAAAGAGAACAGTTTTTATAGTCTCAAAAATGTATTCCTCTATATGTGTGTGTGTGTGTGTGTGTGTGTGTGCGCTTGTTGTGAGCAAAATAATTCAGCATTGTGGATGTTTTTTGAATTGGTGGAAGTGTGCCACTTTATTTCTGTCATTTCTGTCGATGTGTTCTGCGTTGTTTCTGATTTTGATGATGAATTTTGTCTATTTTGATTGCACCTCGAGTGTCACAATTTTTGTCACGCTAACATAAAAACAGATATCATTCCACTTTATTTCTTTTTTTGTAGATCTAGAAAGTGTTGAGAGCCGTAGAAGGTTTCATACCATTTGGACAAAGGAAACATTTTTTTTTAATTTGAGCAAAAGTCATTTGCGGGTCAAAAAGACCCCGCGGACCATCAGAGGGTTACCGGTAACTCTATTTCGCCAATGAAAATATTTGAAAACTAAAGCCATAGCACTGTATTTGCGTCTCTGAGAAACACACGAGGTATTTCCTTACTGAATTATGAATCAGCTTAAGCTCAATGACTCACTCATTAACAATGAATTGCTGCCACCTACTGGCGGTTTTAATTCCACATTTAAATGATCTTTTCATGTTTTAAATCATTTTATATACAGTATCAATATTAATATGTGCAAAAGCATCTAAATGCCATTTCAAATGCAGCTTCTGTGTTTCCTCTCCATTGCAAAGATTTTGTTGATACTTATTTAATTTGATTGGTAACAGCCCTATTGTGTCTTATTATTATAATTCAATTTAATTTAATGTATGAAATTGACACAAAAGATGATGCATGCATATAATTAGGTTTAAAAATACATTTATAAAGGTAAAAATGCCAATGAAGGTAAAAATCTATTGAAATTTATTGGGAAAATGATTTCTCGTCACTGCTGTGAACTGACCTCCACACAGAATATGAAGAATATCAGAAACTTTAGGAGTCGGCTGTCCTCGGCAGTCCTAAACATGTTACCAGCACAATAACACACTCAGCAAAATATTGTCTAATTAGCCTATCGTTATCGATAAAATCCCTGAAAATATCATTTTTTGTCAATTTCGCACACCAATGAAGAATATTTTGGTCAATTTAGTCAGCTTTTTCAATGAACCAGAGAGAAACTTTGAGGAGAAGGATAATGGCACGGTCTCCATGCTAGCTACACTAATAATAGTAAGGCTTTCCTCTGTGTACTACACATATCCATAGAAAGTAAAGTTTTGCCTATATTATTGGTGTCCCCTTCAAAAATTGATCTTGAGGAAAGTTATGTTAATTGTCCCCCCCAACATTTAGATGAAAGTTACGCCCCTGGCTGCAAGGCGTTATTATTAGAGTGAAAACAAAACTTACTTTATTACTTAAAGTTGAATTGGTAGTTGTCTAACTAATCAATATTATCACATGGTAGTGATGGTACAACAAATTCGACGAGTTCGTTAAATGGACAGTGCTCGTTGGTAATTCTAGTGCTATTTAAAGGAACACGCCACCATTTTTTGAAATAGGGGTTATTCACCGTCTCCCCTACATTTAGATAGGTGGATGCATTATCTTAGTCTGGCAGCGCCGCCGCTAGCTTAGCTTAGCATAATGAATCCTTTGTTGCCGGATAGCATGTCATGAGTAAAAGTGATAAAAAATTTTTTTTTAAACGAATTACTTCTTGTGGCCTGCGTATTCACAACGAGTACAAATAGCAATGCAGATTAAAGGTTGTATCAGCGATTTCAGGCCCAAACATAAATTATCACATTCATCTAATCTTTCCTAATGATCCACTAGCTACCCGCCCTGTGCGCGATATTTTTTTTTAAGGATGGTAGGGGAAGACTCATGAATATTCATTAGGGAAGTCATCCCTGATTGGTCTGATGACCTACCCCTAACCCCGCTCCTAAACCTACCCGTCACTGGGGTTAAGACCAATCAGGGATGACTTCCCTAATGAATATTCATGAGTCTTCCACTACCATCCTGGGAAAAAAAATATCGCGCCCCGTGCACCAAGTGGTACTCGATGCAGAGCCATTTTCATTATGTATTAATAGGCTGTGTACAGTATCATAACACTGAACAACTCAACAGAAATCAGATGATTTAGATTAATTCACAAATAACACACACGTAAATGCGGTGGACAAAAAATAAATAGGGGTGCACTATCTAAGCTTTCACATTGCCTTTTAAGTCTAGTAATTTACATAATAATAGCAGACGCTTTTGTTTTTTGCTTTAAAAGTGAGGAAAACAACGAAACCGTTATAAAGATAAAATAATACATAGATAAAAAGTTTCAACCGTTTTTAGAAAAACACACACACATACACACACACACAGTGTGAGCAATGTTCTTATTAGGTGTTTACGCGTTTGTCACAGAAACGATAAATATTTAATCATAATCACGACAAATATTAGAGAAAAATACAATATGATGTGCGCATCAAAACAAACTTGTCCTTCCATCACGGTTGAACTCGCACTGGATCCAGCAACAGTGAGCTAGAGCTCTAGCTCCTCCCATTTGACGCTGCAGCGAATCCCCGCTCACTAAATTTAGCAAGGTGGAGCTGGAGCTCCAGCGAGGGGAGGAGCTGGAGCTCTAGCTCCTCCCATTTGGCTCTGCATCGAGCACCATCTCCCGTGCACGGCTGCACGCGAAAACCTCACAACACCCACCCCTGTCGGTGATTGGTTGGAACACTATTTATTTTGGTTTTGAGTGGTGGTGAAACCAACTGTTTTTGTGTGCAGATCTCAGAGCCTAGGCTGCTTACAGAGACATGTTTTTTTGACGGCATGCTTATGGGGCGGGCAGCTAGCGGATCGTTAGGAAAGATTAGATGAATGTGATCATTTATGTTTGAGCCTGAAATCGCTGATACAACCTTTACAGACATCCCAAGTCTCCCGGAAGTTCCGGGAGTCTCCCGCATGTTGATCGCGGTTCCCTGATGCCCGCAAATTAGTTAAAATCTCCTGTAATCTAGAGCGAGCGAGCGAGCAAGAGTGCTAGTGTGCGTGTGTTTCTCATGTAGCGCATGTAGGGACCCAACCAATCAATTGTCAGTGCGGGCGGGCTTTTATCTATAGCTGCTACTCCCGAACCGAATTAATCTGAAGCACTGCTATTTGGACGCGGAGATTTCACGCAACACCTGAAATCCGCTATCTCTGCGCCCAAGTAGCAGTGCTTCGCCTGTGCTTCCCCCCAATATAGTCCCAAGTCAATAGCAACAAAGGATTCCATTCATTATGCTAAGATATGATAGCGGCGGCACTGCCAGAAGACAATGCATGCACTGAGACAAAAATGCGTTTGCCCACCTATATAAATGTTGGGGAGACGGTGAATAACCCCTATTTCAAAAAACGGAAATAATTAAAAAAAATAATCGGTTAGATTAAAAGCTTGTAGTGTTGAAGGTTTGTGTACGTCGACCGCGTGGCCTAATGGATAAGGCGTCTGACTTCGGATCAGAAGATTGAGGGTTCGAGTCCCTTCGTGGTCGTTCTTTTTAATCTTCGGTTTATGTAGAAGTAAAATATACTAATATAATTTACATTTAAAACCGTGAAATTGTTTTTAAAAACAGTCTTCATTCTAATTTCGATGTGCACTAAGGCTGACTGTTATTGACTATATGCATGACTATTAGCACAGATATCTCTCATGTATGTATCAGCAGAGTGGCGCAGCGGAAGCGTGCTGGGCCCATAACCCAGAGGTCGATGGATCGAAACCATCCTCTGCTAGGAGCTTTTTAACTTACCCAACCAAAGCTGCTAATCTCTCTGACAATGTAGGCAATTATGTTGAAATTTAGTATTTGACAAATAATTTTTTTTAGTTCTTTATTTTTAATTCCATTTTAAGTTTCATTCACATTTAAAGATGTCACTCGAACATGAGTAATGGGTTTTTTCTAGTGTCATGCAAATACCTTGAACTTTAATTAAAACAGTCTAGCCCTCTATCAAGCACATGAATAGTATAAACCTGGGGTCCGTTCTTCGTACGTCGCTAACTCACTTAGCTGGATTTGATTGTTGGCGATTTGTCATGATCTTGGATTGTTTGGTTCTTCAACGCTCATCCTGGACTTGCTGTCATAGCAACATGTGCGCAAACTTAAACCTGCTCGGGAGCAGGCTTATTTCATGTTAACAGGATAGATCCCGGCTTCATAAGCGGAGCTGATACGGGAAGTCCAGCGCAGCGCGATAGTGCACTTTCTTTCTGAGATATAGGCTATATTTTTTCTTGTGATTCGTGAGATTGTCGTTTTTTTGCCGCTTTTATGTTTAAAAAACAGTTTTTTTTTTTTTTTTTTGGCATTTCCAAGCCACGTAAGACCCAATGTTGTAAAGCATTTTTTTTTAGGCTATCATTTTTTATGACGATCATACAATCATGACCATGCCGATTACAGATATGTCACTCAGGCTTCACTAACGTGATTGGTACCATAGACTATAGGCTAGACCATAGACTGCCATCAAGGCCTCAATGAAGGGGATTATGTGAACAGAAAGGGGGTTCACAATGTAAATGTGCAGCCCAGTTACTATTGTGATTCTTAATATTCCAGATTAGTAATATTATATCAAATAAAAAAAGGCAGTTGACTAAAATCTTCCATATCACAAATGTGAAAGCAAAATGGCCAGGATCTGTGCATGACTTAAGCATTTTCAGAGATTCACATTTATGCACATTATTTGAAAGTGGTAAGAAAAGTTCCACTATTAAATATCAAGCTCACTGTATTACATACACTTATGCTTTTTTCATAGGTGATTATGACATGTTCCTGCAGACAGGTGTTTTATGACCCCATTGACCCAAACCAGTTACAATGCAGATCTAGCCAGGACAAGGGCACACAATGAAATGAACTTTGGCTAACTAAAGGGAAGATTTCAGTGTCTGATAAGTCTGAGGGTTGCACACCTGACAGGGCCTGGGACACTGCTGCATGTGCCATATTACACAACACTGCCAAAAAAAAAACATTTTCATTAAATGTTTAATAAAAGACAAATATGCTTAGTTCTTTGAGTTTTCTTTCAATTGTTCTTTGTAAAGAAAAGCCAGTGGTCAAGTGCCTGCAACAAGAGATATTAGACACAGGCCTCATGCAACAAATAAAAGGAAAAGTTGTCTCTACACTGCCCACCTGTAGGCCTATGTCTCCTCTGTCTGTGCAGACTCTTCTGTAGGCCTTTCTGTAGATGTGGAATCATGCAACTTATATTGCAGCCATAAAGCATATAAATTAAGTAAAGTTATTTATGCACTTGCAGGTAGGCTAGTTCCTCCATATGACAGTTATCTGAGAGGGTTTATTCACTGTCCAGTGCAATGGAAACAAATGGACATTACAAAGTCTTATACTTTCTTTCCTTTGGAAAGTTAGAAAATGTCCACTTAGGCCTACTACACATATTTCAGCTCCACTTTCTTGGGAACAGACACAAGTGTTGGTGTATTGTGTAAAAGTGCACAAAAGAGGAAACACAATGTCATTACAATGAACTACACTGGGGAAAAATGTGATCAATAACTCATGGCAAAATATTTTTACATTAACATAAGTTTATCAGTTTTCACTTTCACAAGTCAAAGCAATTCATCATTACTCAAGATTTAACAGATGAAATGATTATATATACGGCCTTAATTTAATGCAGCAAAAATTATTTTACAGTGTAGGAGAGTAAGATCTTTTCTATTTTCTATCTTTTTCTTGGTTGCTTTTATAATCAGACAACCATTTATTTAACAGTGCCTTTTATAAAAGAGACGATAATATAACTAAAAATTACCATTATGTAGAATATTTTTGTACTTCACTTTTATTTGTTCCCATGTTGTGGTGACTGACATTACAATGAACAAATTATGCAATTATTAAAATACAGAAATATAGGCTAATAAGTGATAAAAACATCTAACATGGCCACTTCTAACGGATTTAAATTGTCTGCTACTTTTTGCCAGCCCTCTCTCCTGGCTTTTGCAGACTTTGAGGTGTTCCCTGGCGTTTTGATTAAACATTAAAATTCCGAATAAACTTCGACTATTAGTTCTTGCTCTGCTGAGGAGAAAAACTGAGCGCGCTCTTTGGCCACGCCCACGCTGAACAGCCAATAGCAGCGTTGCTGATCAATGTTTCTACTATCGATACATATCCCCTTTTAACCAGCGCATGAACGCGCAATTATCTCAGATAACTCAATCCAGCGATACTAATCATATTTACATTTTACATTTTTATTCATTTAGCTGACGCTTTTATCCAAAGCGACTTACAATTGCTATATATATGTCAGAGGTCGCACGCCTCTGGAGCAACTAGGGGTTAAGTGTCTTGCTCAGGGACACATTGGTGTCTCACAGTGGATTCGAACCCGGGTCTCTCACACCAAAGGCATTTGTCTTATCCATTGCGCCACACCACCCCGATATAATCATATCCGGCAAGTGTGTTCGAAGAACCGAGTTAGCCAGATCATGATTCGCACGATGATATCATCTTGGATGTGTCATTTGATCTCGGATGTAATAAGCAACGTACGAAGAACGGGCCCCAGCTCTTTGCTTTAACACAGGTTTACAGTTCATCAAATTAGATTAGATTAGATTAGATTCAACTTTATTGTCATTACACAAGTACAGGTACAAGGCAACGAAATGCAGTTTAGGTCTAACCAGAAGTGCAATAGCAGCAAGTGCAGGATATACAGTGGTTCCATAAGTGCAGAACATGGATATGTACTGAATAAATATAGAGTTGAATACTATTATAAACAAAAATTTACAGATAGATTGTCCTATGAATATAATATACAGATAACTATTACTGTGAACAGAGTTTACAGCTAGATATGTACTGAATATAATAATATACAGATGGCTATTACTATAAACAGAATGTTTACAGATAGATATGTACTGAATATAATATACAGATGGCTGTTACTATAAACAGAATTTTACAGATAGATATGTACTATGAATATATATACAGATGGCTGTTACTATAAACAGAATGTGAGCATAATATACAGATGGCTATTACTATAAACAGAGTTTAACAAATAGATATATGTATAAGTTAGGCTAATGAGCAGTATAACAATGGATTTAAAGTAGTGCAAATAAAGTTTGGACAGAAGCTATCCGAGTGGAAGTGCAGTGGAAAGTAATTGCATATTACAGTTAAGGTACGATATTGCAATGTATATATAAACAGTCGGTACTGTAAATCTCGCTTCAAATCCAAAATTTGATTTAGTTGATCAAATCTTTGATTTTCTTTTTTTTTTTTATAAAGTAATCTGACATATAATTAAGTATATGCTATATGCAGTACATAAAAAAAAATAAAAAAAAAATACACCACAGTGTGATATTTTGTGATTTTTTTTTTTTAATAAAAGTTTGAATACAGAACAAATATATTACTATTTTGGGTTCAGTCAGAGTCGACTCGTCGTCCTTGCTTTGTTGCAGCATGTATCTTCTTCTGTTTAAGTCTTTCCAAATTTCTTCTATCTAATCTGGAAAAAACAAAAACATTATTTTGACAGTGTTGCATTAGTGCTTCTCTGAAGGACACAGTTGTGCTTCATGCACTGTAACCTGTGATCTCTGTAACCTGTGAGCTCTGTAAACTGTGAGCTCTGTAACCGGTAGGGATGGCGAAAACTAAACATTTTCTTGACCGACCACCGAGCCTCATTAGCCGGTTGAAACCGGTTAACCGATTAGTTTAAATTATGCTAGTAGGGCTGTGCGCATGAGCAATAGTCACATCACATGCGATGTGAAGGGTAGTAGCACCCATGGTGTATTAAGAGAATGATGATTTCGTACAAAAAAGAAAGTCAAAATCAGCTATTTGGGACTATTTCGTCTACAAAAAGGAGGATGTTGACCAAAAAGAGGTACTTTGACTGGAGTGTTATAAAGTTGTGGATGGTTGTCTTTTTTAAAAAGTCTTTTGTCTTTTATTTTTCGTGTTTGCATTTATGAGGAAAAAACTATTTTACGTGACAGTTCTCCGTAACGGACGCGACCGATCAAAGCGGCACTAAAAGACTGCTTTAAAACTTTCACAGAGACCTCAAACAGAAAGCACAAAGCCTTTCTTTAAAACGAATTTCGTTTTGTATTAATTGTATCTTAATTTTAATCAGTGTTTCATTATCCAATTTTCTCGATTTAATAAATAAAAAGTAAATATAGCAGATAGATATCACGACACGGAGGCGCCAGCGCCTGAACTGGAGCTAACGTTAAGCTATCATCCATGAACCGAAACTCAACGTATAAGATAGCTTACTCTCGCCTCACACACCTAAAAAAATAGAAATATAGGCTATCTATTATCTACAGAAATCTCTACTTTTAAACAGAACCATTCAAAACAAAATAAAACGATTTAATCAGTATGAAATGTGTATTTCTCTCTGGCGCGTTCACTACTGCGAAGATCGCGAGTCAGACTTCATCTTTGCAGCCGACACAGAAAACACTTGTTTATTAATAGACAATTAAATGTCTCAATGCAATATTTTACATTTACATTACTTTTGCTGGTTCTTTGTGACAGCTTTTAGGTGCCGTTTACATGAACGCGTCACTGCATCAGCACCGAAAACAGAGAGAGAGAGAGAGAGAGAGAATTTTTTTTACTTATTTTGAGGAAATAATGAACAAACAAACATCTGTTAAGAGCGCCGCCAAGTTGGATTGCGTAGAACGTTCACCGAATTCTGACAGAAATATGTTCTAATTTTGGAATAAAATATTAAGTGACCTTTTTGTCACTTGTAATGAAGCTTGCTTATTAGTGAAATTATTAATATCATGGAATGGTAATTATTGACTTTAGTAGGCCTATATTGATCATGGCTCGCAATATCGCAATATATAGGCTATCGTTGGGAAAAAAATATCGCAATGTAATTTTTCCCCAATATCATAATATTTTCCTAATATTGTGCAATATTCGTGCCTGCAATATCGCAACTCTGTCGCAACTCTCTGCCTCTCTGCCTCCCGCTTTGGCTACCTTTCTCACCCGAAGAGGCTTGCGGGTGTCGCGTTTTCAGGTGATACATCATAGATGATGTGTTACTACTGTATTTATGCACTGTATCACACAAGTTGCAACTTACATCGGTGTCATTCTTTTTGTTGAAATGGTCCCACACACTTCTTTGCACGCTTCATCCTGTCGTCTGCCCTTCTAACCTCGAGTGTTTTAGCCTGTTGCCTTTACTTTTCGCAAACCTTGTGAGCGCGTGAACCCAAACGCTGTGACCTCGCGCCAAATGTTTTTATTGGTTTATTAAGTACAAACAGGGAGTTATGAAAAATTGAGTGTGAGGGATTTGTTCACTTAACACAAAAAGATATTGGAATGAGATGGCTAACTGTAATAGCGTTTAGTCCACTGTCTATAATAGCCTAATTTAGAACGTTTTTTTTTTAACCGACTACCGACAATTTTGACCGGTTAACGTTAAAACGGTCAACCATCGGTCAAACGGTCATCGGTTAACATCCCTAGTAACCGGTGAGCTCTGTAACCGGTGAGCTCTGTAACCTGTGAGCTCTGGAACCGGTGAGCTCTGGAACCGGTGATCTCTGTAACCGGTGATCTCTGTAACCGGTGATCTCTGTAACCTGTGAGCTCTGTAACCTGTGAGCTCTGTAACCGGTGATCTCTGTAACCGGTGAGCTCTGTAACCTGTGAGCTCTGTAACCTGTGAGCTCTGTAACCGGTGATCTCTGTAACCGGTGATCTCTGTAACCTGTGAGCTCTGTAACCTGTGAGCTCTGTAACCGGTGAGCTCTCTAACCTGTGAGCTCTGTAACCTGTGAGCTCTGTAACCGGTGAGCTCTCTAACCTGTGATCTCTGTAACCGGTGATCTCTGTAACCTGTGAGCTCTGTAACCTGTGAGCTCTGTAACCGGTGATCTCTGTAACCGGTGAGCTCTGTAACCTGTGAGCTCTGTAACCTGTGAGCTCTGTAACCGGTGATCTCTGTAACCGGTGATCTCTGTAACCTGTGAGCTCTGTAACCTGTGAGCTCTGTAACCGGTGAGCTCTGTAACCTGTGAGCTCTGTAACCTGTGATCTCTGTAACCGGTGATCTCTGTAACCTGTGAGCTCTGTAACCTGTGAGCTCTGTAACCTGTGAGCTCTGTAACCTGTGAGCTCTGTAACCGGTGAGCTCTGTAACCTGTGAGCTCTGTAACCTGTGATCTCTGTAACCGGTGATCTCTGTAACCTGTGAGCTCTGTAACCTGTGAGCTCTGTAACCTGTGAGCTCTGTAACCTGTGAGCTCTGTAACCGGTGATCTCTGTAACCGGTGATCTCTGTAACCTGTGATCTCTCTAACCTGTGAGCTCTGTAACCTGTGAGCTCTGTAACCTGTGAGCTCTGTAACCGGTGATCTCTGTAACCGGTGATCTCTGTAACCTGTGAGCTCTGTAACCTGTGAGCTCTGTAACCGGTGATCTCTGTAACCGGTGATCTCTGTAACCTGTGAGCTCTGTAACCTGTGAGCTCTGTAACCTGTGAGCTCTGTAACCTGTGAGCTCTGTAACCGGTGATCTCTGTAACCTGTGAGCTCTGTAACCTGTGAGCTCTGTAACCGGTGATCTCTGTAACCTGTGAGCTCTGTAACCTGTGAGCTCTGTAACCTGTGAGCTCTGTAACCTGTGATCTCTGTAACCGGTGATCTCTGTAACCTGTGAGCTATGTAACCGGTGAGCTCTGTAACCTGTGAGCTCTGTAACCTGTGAGCTCTGTAACCTGTGAGCTCTGTAACCGGTGATCTCTGTAACCGGTGATCTCTGTAACCGGTGATCTCTGTAACCTGTGAGCTCTGTAACCGGTGAGCTCTGTAACCTGTGAGCTCTCTAACCTGTGAGCTCTGTAACCTGTGAGCTCTCTAACCTGTGAGCTCTGTAACCTGTGAGCTCTGTAACCTGTGAGCTCTCTAACCTGTGAGCTCTGTAACCTGTGAGCTCTGTAACCGGTGAGCTCTCTAACCTGTGAGCTCTGTAACCTGTGAGCTCTGTAACCGGTGAGCTCTCTAACCTGTGAGCTCTCTAACCTGTGAGCTCTGTAACCTGTGAGCTCTCTAACCTGTGAGCTCTCTAACCTGTGAGCTCTGTAACCTGTGAGCTCTGTAACCGGTGAGCTCTCTAACCTGTGAGCTCTCTAACCTGTGAGCTCTGTAACCTGTGAGCTCTGTAACCTGTGAGCTCTGTAACCGGTGAGCTCTCTAACCTGTGAGCTCTGTAACCTGTGAGCTCTGTAACCTGTGAGCTCTGTAACCTGTGAGCTCTGTAACCTGTGAGCTCTGTAACCGGTGAGCTCTCTAACCTGTGAGCTCTCTAACCGGTGAGCTCTGTAACCTGTGAGCTCTGTAACCTGTGAGCTCTGTAACCTGTGAGCTCTCTAACCGGTGATCTCTCTAACCTGTGAGCTCTGTAACCGGTGAGCTCTGTAACCGGTGATCTCTCTAACCGGTGAGCTCTGTAACCTGTGAGCTCTGTAACCTGTGAGCTCTGTAACCTGTGAGCTCTGTAACCGGTGAGCTCTGTAACCGGTGAGCTCTGTAACCGGTGATCTCTGTAACCTGTGAGCTCTGTAACCGGTGAGCTCTGTAACCGGTGATCTCTGTAACCTGTGAGCTCTGTAACCTGTGATCTCTCTAACCTGTGAGCTCTGTAACCTGTGAGCTCTGTAACCGGTGATCTCTCTAACCTGTGAGCTCTGTAACCTGTGAGCTCTGTAACCGGTGATCTCTGTAACCTGTGAGCTCTGTAACCTGTGAGCTCTGTAACCTGTGATCTCTGTAACCTGTGAGCTCTGTAACCGGTGAGCTCTGTAACCTGTGAGCTCTGTAACCGGTGATCTCTCTAACCTGTGAGCTCTGTAACCTGTGAGCTCTCTAACCTGTGAGCTCTGTAACCGGTGATCTCTCTAACCTGTGAGCTCTGTAACCTGTGAGCTCTGTAACCTGTGAGCTCTGTAACCTGTGAGCTCTGTAACCGGTGATCTCTGTAACCTGTGAGCTCTGTAACCTGTGAGCTCTGTAACCTGTGAGCTCTGTAACCGGTGATCTCTGTAACCGGTGATCTCTGTAACCTGTGAGCTCTGTAACCGGTGATCTCTGTAACCTGTGATCTCTGTAACCTGTGAGCTCTGTAACCTGTGAGCTCTGTAACCTGTGAGCTCTGTAACCGGTGATCTCTCTAACCTGTGAGCTCTGTAACCGGTGATCTCTCTAACCTGTGAGCTCTGTAACCTGTGAGCTCTGTAACCGGTGATCTCTCTAACCTGTGATCTCTGTAACCGGTGATCTCTGTAACCTGTGAGCTCTGTAACCTGTGAGCTCTGTAACCGGTGATCTCTCTAACCTGTGAGCTCTGTAACCTGTGAGCTCTGTAACCTGTGAGCTCTGTAACCTGTGAGCTCTGTAACCGGTGAGCTCTGTAACCGGTGAGCTCTGTAACCGGTGAGCTCTGTAACCGGTGAGCTCTGTAACCTGTGAGCTCTGTAACCGGTGATCTCTGTAACCTGTGAGCTCTGTAACCGGTGATCTCTGTAACCTGTGAGCTCTGTAACCTGTGAGCTCTGTAACCTGTGAGCTCTGTAACCGGTGATTTCTCTAACCTGTGAGCTCTGTAACCTGTGAGCTCTGTAACCGGTGATCTCTGTAACCTGTGAGCTCTGTAACCTGTGAGCTCTGTAACCGGTGATCTCTGTAACCTGTGAGCTCTGTAACCTGTGAGCTCTCTAACCTGTGAGCTCTGTAACCTGTGAGCTCTCTAACCTGTGAGCTCTGTAACCTGTGAGCTCTCTAACCTGTGAGCTCTGTAACCGGTGATCTCTCTAACCTGTGAGCTCTGTAACCTGTGAGCTCTGTAACCTGTGAGCTCTGTAACCTGTGAGCTCTGTAACCGGTGATCTCTGTAACCTGTGAGCTCTGTAACCGGTGATCTCTGTAACCTGTGAGCTCTGTAACCTGTGAGCTCTGTAACCGGTGATCTCTGTAACCTGTGAGCTCTGTAACCGGTGATCTCTGTAACCTGTGAGCTCTGTAACCTGTGAGCTCTGTAACCTGTGAGCTCTGTAACCGGTGATTTCTCTAACCTGTGAGCTCTGTAACCTGTGAGCTCTGTAACCGGTGATCTCTGTAACCTGTGAGCTCTGTAACCTGTGAGCTCTGTAACCGGTGATCTCTGTAACCTGTGAGCTCTGTAACCTGTGAGCTCTGTAACCGGTGATCTCTGTAACCTGTGAGCTCTCCAACCTGTGATCGCTCTGTAACCTGTGAGCTCTGTAACCTGTGAGCTCTCTAACCTGTGAGCTCTGTAACCTGTGAGCTCTCTAACCTGTGAGCTCTCTAACCTGTGAGCTCTCTAACCTGTGATCGCTCTGTAACCTGTGAGCTCTGTAACCTGTGAGCTCTGTAACCGGTGAGCTCTCTAACCTGTGAGCTCTCTAACCTGTGAGCTCTGTAACCGGTGATCTCTGTAACCTGTGAGCTCTGTAACCGGTGATTTCTCTAACCTGTGAGCTCTGTAACCTGTGAGCTCTGTAACCGGTGATCTCTGTAACCTGTGAGCTCTGTAACCTGTGAGCTCTGTAACCGGTGATCTCTGTAACCTGTGAGCTCTGTAACCTGTGAGCTCTGTAACCGGTGATCTCTGTAACCTGTGAGCTCTGTAACCGGTGATCTCTGTAACCTGTGAGCTCTCCAACCTGTGATCGCTCTGTAACCTGTGAGCTCTGTAACCTGTGAGCTCTCTAACCTGTGAGCTCTCTAACCTGTGAGCTCTCTAACCTGTGATCGCTCTGTAACCTGTGAGCTCTGTAACCTGTGAGCTCTCTAACCTGTGAGCTCTCTAACCTGTGATCGCTCTGTAACCTGTGAGCTCTGTAACCTGTGAGCTCTGTAACCGGTGAGCTCTCTAACCTGTGAGCTCTCTAACCTGTGAGCTCTCTAACCTGTGAGCTCTGAGAGTGAGATCCTCCACTGACGGTTCTGGCTTCTGTCGACTGGCTTCAGTGATCATCTCTGAGATCTTCTGGAGACAGTCTTCAAGGTTCCTCTGCTGGCTTCTGCTCATCTCTGAGGTCACAATTAACTCTCCTGCTTTGTTGACACGAGTTTTATTCTGTTGACACAGGTATTTCTGCCATGAGCAGTGCATGCGACACAAAGTATGAATGTTATCATATGTGCTACTCTCACCTTCAGAAGAATCTCTCTCCTAACTTCTTCTGGAATCCATTCTGCTGTCTGCACATGGAAACGCACCTCTGCTTTCGTACTGACTGCAAACAGATATTACAGAATGTTAAGTGACAGAATGTGATCCTTAAATAAACAGCACTAGTGATTAGTGCTGGGCGGTATACCGGTTCATAGGAACATGGCAAGTCTAGCCATTTCTTCGCTGATTTTCCCTTTTGTTGTCGCGTGTTTCCTCAACGAGCTCCCCCTACAGCTGTGGGCCGTATATTTCACAACACTGTAGTAAAAACATCTCACTCGCGGCCCCTCCTCCCCCTTCTACCGCTGCTCATGTGCATTTGTTATTATGGGAGCCGGCCAACTTTACCGTGTGGAGCTATGTCTACCGAGGCGGGTAATACATCATACACAGTATCATATGGCGTGTGTGTTTATGTTGAATTGCCGTAAAGCAGTTTGTGTTTCTCGCTCGTTCTCGCTTCTCGCGAAACTTCCTATTTCCATCTTACCGGGACGTTTAATCCCCATGTTGCAAGGTTGGTTTTCCTCCGGGGGGTGCGGGGAAAGTCACCATTCTCACCAGAACAGGTTATTTAACCATCCAAATGATTTCTAAACAGATTTATTAAGTTGAAATAGTTGCCAAGTTCCCCTTTAATATACCGCAATACGGACACTTATGACACCGTTTAGCCCCTTTCACACAGTGCGATGATCCCGGCAAATTGCCGGGAAATTGCCAGAACGCCTTCTGTGTGAACGCAAACACGACCCGGGATTGATGCCGGGTTGGGGACCTAGTAACATTGCCGTGTTCAGTCCCGGCACGCGCGCTATGTGAACAAAAGCCGTAATAATGGCGTGTGGTAGTGATGACGCTGAAGCCGGGATCGTTCGCAGGCTGTGAAACGGTGCGTAATGCGCAAGTTTATGATCGAATCAGAGAAAAGAATGCACAAGCGTGGTTTCTCGAGAGCTCATAAGCAAACTGAAGACGCTGCTGAGACATTACAAGTCACATCGATGTCACGTGTCTTCACGGGATTTTTACGGGTTGTGTGTGAACGCACTCTCTGATTCCGGAAAATCACTGGCAGTGTGAATGAACCAAAGTCAAACGAACCCGGGTCACTTTATCCGTGTATTTTCCGGAATCTCTGTGTGAAAGGGGCTTTTGAGAGGGTCAAACTCTTCTTTTCACTGTTCACTGGTGATGCACAGCAGTGTGTGTGTGTTACTGAGCCTAATGGAGAAGATGGAGAGGTTAAACTATAACTGATAGCTGTCAAATTATATTACGGTGTTTCCCATACATTGGTTCACAATATCAACACTGCCTTTTGGAAAATCTATTTGTGGTTGGCTTTGACATTGTTGAATAAACATGAGCACTGCATGTTTCAAAGTCAAAACGTTGCGCGGGTGTTTTTATATGAATGTATCTGAAGTGAACTGACGGTCTTTAGGGACTGTTCGTTTTTTATTTAAGGTTTTGAGATCTATAGTCAAAATAGACTTGACCCTCCCTTCGGCAGCAATACGTTTTTCTATGACCCTCCAAAATGATTGTGAAAAAAGGCACGATCCTCCCCGATAATTTATTGATTACTTCTGTACTGGTTTGCGCTTGGCAAAGATGTTCAGATATCTCTATGCCTAGTAGACATACACCAAACGTTCATTCAGGGCTGTACAGTGCGACATACATCTACGAAAAGATTGGTCTGTGCGATGAATAAATGTAGCACGCGTGCAAAACAGTTTTGTAAACTCCGTTTCTTGTGTTTGTTTTCAGACATGAAAACAGTCATTTTATACTTGCTATACGCGATATCACGATTTTTGATCTTGGATGATTTAATGATTTGCTTTTGAAGAAATATGGAAGTATCGAGCTACAGCGCACATCCTATCAGCTGCAGTTCTGGCGCCTCAAGCTTGGTTTATACTCGCCGCGTCCGCACGAGCGCTAAGGTGCGCAAGGGCCCACGGCAGATTATGTACGCGCGGCTCCGCATCCGAAGATGCACGACTTCGAGCCGAATCTGGCCAAGCATAAAGGTCTCATCACACGGCACCCAGTTTGTGAGTCTAGTTTACAAAATGAGCCTACAATAACAGACATAAGCCCCTTTAATAAAAATGGTTCATGTTTTATAAAATATGTTCTCGAAACTAAATGAAAATGTTTAGTGAAATAAAACCTGTAATACTATGTGGATTTTTTCTACAATATTCACTCATGACAGTAAAATAGGGAATTATAAGTCAATCTACTGCAGTATTTCCTCTCTCAATTATTAGAAAATGTGTTTAACACCCAGTCATACTTGGAAAAAATATTGAAAAATATTGCGCTTTTTGGTCATGTATGGAGCTATTCTTGTGCCAATAAAAATGAACGTAGCTTTTCAAGAAACTAATGAAAATATAAATTGAAACTAAATAAATTATCTGTAAAACTGAAAAAGAATAAATCGCAGGCAAATTTTTTGACTTCGTTTTTAATACACTGCATGTTTTGCTAACTATTTCTCATATTTCAATCGCTGATCTGAACTTACAAATGCGCTTCCAGAGTTTTCACTTACGCTTCTGAAGTTTTCGTTTACGCTCCCAGAGTTTTCGTTCGCCGTTCTGACACATTTCTCTCGTGGGGGCGGGGCTAGTAGCAGTGTGTTCTCATTGGTTACTGAGCTTTTGATTGATAGCTTCGTGACCTGGAAGTGAAGACGTCAGTGGTGTGTTTATGTGTGGATGTGAGCGTCTGTAATCGCAGCTTTCTATTTCATTTTAGTGATATTAAGTTTATATCTGTATTTATTTGCTGCTACACCATATTGTTGAGATGATCTCTTATAGAAGGAATAGTACAGACGAATGATATTTATCATTAACGTTAGTCATCGTCGCTATATCAGGAGGATACTGGATAACGTTAGCCTACTCGTGGTAAGTCTGATTTTTGTTTTTTTTAATACTATACTAATACTATTTATAATACAGTACTGGCTTTTTTTCAGGTGGAGAGGCATTTTAGAGCTCAGTAAGAGCCCATAACTTTATACAGCTGAGCTGTGTTGTCTTGATTTAACTGTGTTAGCCCAATCATTACATGACTTGTTTATCTACATTCGGTTACAGTCTTCGATTAGATCATATTTGCTTCGATTAGATCATATTTCCCCCCAGCCACCCCAAACAACATTGAGCTAGAGTACTGTACAGTAGCCTATCTGTACTGTATCAATGACTGATGCCATAGGACCAGAGTGCTGTCAATCACTGCCTGATTCAACTTTGGCAATGTAAAGCCTTTTCTACCATGCCAATAAAGCTATTTAAACCTGAATTTCTCAAATGCTGATTAATTTGCGATGCAAAGTTTTTGAAAGAGGAGAGACACGACTTGACCACAGAACACGTCTCTGTTCGTAATATGTAAACACTCAATTATTTTGAAGTATCGCCCTGATTGCAATATTTATTCTGATTACTTTTGTGTGATAAAGATTACTGATAAAGCTATTATATGTATCTAGTATGAGTAACAAATTGCTTTTTCTGTGTCCACATTTGACTAATAATAATGAAAAAAGTGCACTTCAAATGAACATTTCTTTGACAAATGTTAAATCTTTAATAGTCTTTAATAATAAATATATGTCCACTTAATACATGCAAGTAATTATGACTGAAAACATCCAGCAACTAGGGAATGCACAGCCATGGATATATGTTTATATATAGGGCTATACAGCCATCTACTGGTTACACAACAGTATTACAGATGATAAATGCTGTTTGACTCCGAGGTAAATATTTAGTACTGTAAAATCCCTTAAATATATATATAATAAATATTTTAAGTCTGCAACTTGTTACTAGGGGAGTTCAAAGCAGTTTGTATTGTTAGATTATAATACATTTCTTCTCTCATTTTCCAGGGAGTGGAGCAACTTTTCCATAAACAAAATTCTGATGCTGACACAGAGGATGGAGTGATAGTACCAGAGATCCACTGTCCCTATCAGACAATAATCTTACTTTGTTCAGACACATCACCTTTGAATGACTGGGATCTTGATCTTCAGACACCTGATTTATTTTAATATAAACTAGCAAATATTTCAATTTCCTCTAGTCTAGATTAAAACAAACATAGTTTGCAAGTACACAAGAGGTTTCACTTTATTCTTATTAATCTATGATGATCTTGGATTAGCATACCTATAGCTTATGAATGTTGAGGTTACTCACCCTCATGCTGTCCCAGATGCATTTTACTTTCTTTCTACAGATAAACACGAATTAAGATTGTAAGGACATTTGTTGTAATCCATCTCTGCGAGTCCTAAAGACGCTTTAAAAACCACACACAGTGAGCGTGACGGTAATCCATGCGACCTCAGTGGATGAATCAATGCCTTCTGAAGTCAAACAATAGGCTAGATAAAATAATAATAATCTAAACTGTTTTAACTATTAAAAATCTTACGTACATGGGTTACAATCCACTCGTATTATGGACTCACAGAGATGGATTATTTCCTTAAAACTCTTTGTCTATGTTTATATGAAGAAGAAAGTCATATACATCTGGGATGGCATGAAGGAGAGTAGATGATGAGAGAATGCTCATGTTTTGGGTGGACTATCCTTGCACTGCTTGTGTCCAGTCACTGCTTTGCTATTGTACTGCAACAGGAACTGCTCAAAGAATCATTGCAACATTTAAAATGTATATGAATTTTTAAAATGTATTCTGTATTTGTAATTGTGCATTTTGTATAGTAATGTATATCATGAGAATACTGTGCATTACATGTATATTATGCAGTTAATGTTTTGTGGATTCTGGTCTTTCCTGTCACAACATAATTGCATCCAAGACCTCTTTGACACTTGTGTATATGCTTTAGTGACAATAAAGAATGTACATTTATTTGAATTCATATTTTCAATTACATTAATTTAACTGGTTGTATAAGTCACGATTGAAACGGTTGATGATTGTTCAAATATATTTAAATTAAATGAAAATGTTAATTAAATGAAATAACTAAATATAATTATCAATAAAAAAAAAAAAATGGCAGTAAGAACATTCTTTGTGTGACATATGTAATGAAATGCCCTTTGAGGTCTGTATCTGACAGCAGGCCACGACTGTAATTTTCATTTTGTTTAAATTCCTCTTATTTAAGTGATCATTAATTTTGATGGTGTAAACGTATATCATGCTAACAATGAGTAGTGTGATGGCCATGGTTGCCAACCTTGATTACCTGGTTGAAGTTTGACTTTCTTGACGGCTGAATATATCACACACGTTTGCTAATATTCTCTTTAAATCGTAACAGCTGAACCTAATCAGAGCCTAACATGCAAAATAATCATCAGGAAGAAACAAATGTTCTCCGAAAAAATTGGACACCACAATATTTTAAGTATTATATACAGACAGTACTTTAATGTGCAATTACACCTGAATAGACTGAATAGATCTCTTGTGCTCCTAAAAAGCTTCTGCCAACTAAGTAGTAGCAGCAGGTAAATACAGATAAAATTAAAAAACAAACATAACTTATCACTAAAATGAAATAGAAAGCTGCGATTACAGACGCTCACATCCACACATAAACACACCACTGACGTCTTCACTTCCAGGTCACGAAGCTATCAATCAAAAGCTCAGTAACCAATGAGAACACACTGCTACTAGCCCCGCCCCCACGAGAGAAATGTGTCAGAACGGCGAACGAAAACTCTGGGAGCGTAAACGAAAACTTCAGAAGCGTAAGTGAAAACTCTGGAAGCGCATTTGTAAGTTCAGATCAGCGATTGAAATATGAGAAATAGTTAGCAAAACATGCAGTGTATTAAAAACGAATTCAAAAAATTTGCCTGCGATTTATTCTTTTTCAGTTTTAGAGATAATTTATTTAGTTTCAATTTATATTTTCATTAGTTTCTTGAAAAGCTACGTTCATTTTTATTGGCACAAGAATAGCTCCATAGTCATGCCGCCCAGCACTGCAAGTGATCGACAGAACACCTTCACGAACACTAGTCATAAACACAGTTTACCCTTGTTGACATGTTGGCCGCCTGGTCCGCTGCTCCGACTGTATGTTATCTTCAGTTTATCTGAGAAATGAAAGACAGTTTCAGCAGATGCAGATTTCAGTCAGTTATAATAACAGTTATAATAATGATGAACTCTTACCAACCGGGATGCGCGAGAGCAGATCGTCCTGACAATAAACAGAAACATTGTGTTTACATAAGCAATGTGATGTTGCACGTCATTTAGAGAAAATACAGAGAACCATGTTTCACCTGTGTAAAATGCGATGCTTTCTTCACGTGGAAATAACTGCTGTCTGCATAGCGCTTCGATCGCGTTTTGTTACTATTGAATACAGTTACTAATCGACGGCATATATTCCTCGAGCATGACAGATTATACAGCTGCAAGAAACTTGTAACCATGGATGCCGCCGCCATGTTGAAAATAAAGAAACACGTGCGATGAAAACATCCGCTTATGCTTCGAATGGGCGGTGACTTCACACAGCCTACAAATAAAAATAAATAGAAATGCTAAAAAGCTGGGAAAAAATAAGTCCTGTATATCAGCAGGATTATATATATATATATATATATATATATATATACAGTGGGTACGGAAATTATTCAGACCCCCTTAAATTTTTCACTCTTTGTTATATTGCAGCCATTTGCTAAAATCATTTAAGTTCATTTTTTCCCCTCATTATTGTACACACAGCACCCCATATTGACAGTAAAACACAGAATTGTTGACATTTTTGCACATTTATTAAAAAAGAAAAACTGAAATATCACATGGTCCTAAGTATTCAGACCCTTTGCTCAGTATTTAGTAGAAGCAGCCTTTTGATCTAATACAGCCATGAGTCTTTTTGGGAAAGATGCAACAAGTTTTTCACACCTGGATTTGGGTATCCTCTGCCATTCCTCCTTGCAGATCCTCTCCAGTTCTGTCAGGTTGGATGGTAAACGTTGGTGGACAGCCATTTTCAGGTCTCTCCAGAGATGCTCAATTGGGTTTAAGTCAGGGCTCTGGCTGGGCCATTCAAGAACAGTCACGGAGTTGTTGTGAAGCCACTCCTTCGTTATTTTAGCTGTGTGCTTAGGGTCATTGTCTTGTTGGAAGGTGAACCTTCGGCCCAGTCTGAGGTCCAGAGCACTCTGGAGAAGGTTTTCGTCCAGGATATCCCTGTACTTGGCCGCATTCATCTTTCCCTCGATTGCAACCAGTCGTCCTGTCCCTGCAGCTGAAAAACACCCCCACAGCATGATGCTGCCACCACCATGCTTCACTGTTGAGACTGTATTGGACAGGTGATGAGCAGTGCCTGGTTTTCTCCACACATACCGCTTAGAATTAAGGCCAAAAGTTCTATCTTGGTTTCATCAGACCAGAGAATCTTATTTATCACCATCTTGGAGTCCTTCAGGTGTGCTTTCATGTGTCTTGCACTGAGGAGAGGCTTCCGTCGGGCCACTCTGCCATAAAGCCCTGACTGGTGGATGGCTGCAGTGATGGTTGACTTACTACAACTTTCTCCCATCTCCCGACTGCATCTCTGGAGCTCAGCCACAGTGATCTTTGGGTTCTTCTTTACCTCTCTCACCAAGGCTCTTCTCCCCCGATAGCTCAGTTTGGCCGGACGGCCAGCTCTAGGAAGGGTTCGGGTCGTCCCAAACGTCTTCCATTTAAGGATAATGGAGGCCACTGTGCTCTTAGGAACCTTAAGTTTTTTTATTTTTTTTGTAACCTTGGCCAGATCTGTGCCTTGCCACAATGCTGTCTCTGAGCTCTTCAGGCAGTTCCTTTGACCTCATGATTCTCATTTGCTCTGACATGCACTGTGAGCTGTAAGGTCTTATATAGACAGGTGTGTGGCTTTCCTAATCAAGTCCAATCAGTATAATCAAACACAGCTGGACTCAAATGAAGGTGTAGAACCATCTCAAGGATGATCAGAAGAAATGGACAGCACCTGAGTTAAATATATGAGTGTCACAGCAAAGGGTCTGAATACTTAGGACCATGTGATATTTCAGTTTTTCTTTTTTAATAAATGTGCAAAAATGTCAACAATTCTGTGTTTTTCTGTCAATATGGGGTGCTGTGTGTACAATAATGAGGAAAAAAATGAACTTAAATGATTTTAGCAAATGGCTGCAATATAACAAAGAGTGAAAAATTTAAGGGGGTCTGAATACTTTCCGTACCCACTGTATATATTGGCAAAAATCAGTTATCCTATACTTTTTTTTTTCTTTCAAAGCCACAGCTTTAATGGACTCACTTTAGCCTCATATATGGCATTATTCAGTCTTAGCAACTGTAATATTAGATCCAGACACTGCAGCTGCCCGACATCAACTCACCGTAAGTAGAACTGAGCAGAACCGAGAGTGGTAGAAATCAGAAGTGGCTTTAATCGTCAAATTGCTTTTAATTGTAGTTTTTCTCAAAATAGGATTTCAAGGAGAAATCCCACATTTGGGACGAAATTGTTGGTTGTGGTCATGACGTTTCAGTTTTTTACTCATTTAAATAGGCCTATTTGTTTATAATGTGGGTATAAACACAAATGTCGACTGCTGGTGTTCATGTTCACATTCATTGTTTTATACAGTTACCGTCATTTTAACATTTATTTTTATAATTAACGGAACGACATTTGTAATTATTTCCCTTGTCAATGCGAGTAAACAATAGGAAAGGTTCCACCGAGATTTGAACTCGGATCGCTGGATTCAGAGTCCAGAGTGCTAACCATTACACCATGGAACCACTTAAAGCCACAACGTCCCAACGAGTGCACTTAAACAATTATATTGTTCATGTTTTGTTTCAACAGGAACAGTAACTTATGTATTATTAAAAATCCATATAGTTTCTCCTCTACGTAGCCATTGGGAACACATGATCCAAAACTGACCCATCTTTGTAATATTAATCTAAACTCTCCAGAGTTAGACCGACCGGTTGAATGCGCAGTGGTGTGAATATAAGAGCAGAAGCGGAAGAGCAAAAATAGTCACCCCAGATGGGACTCGAACCCACAATCCCTGGCTTAGGAGGCCAGTGCCTTATCCATTAGGCCACTGGGGCAGTGACAGTATCAGGTAGGAACAGTTTCATACTTAAACACTGATTCAGAGGCGCTTCCGCTATTTCTTCTTCACTTGGTATTATATTGTCGCCTACAATATCAGTCACGCTCCCGTATATATAAAACTTTAGCAAAATCGCGTGTTTCTTGTAGCACAGTAAACATCTACTATAAAGTAACAATAGCGATTGCCAAAAGTCCGGCAGACAGACAGGCAGCCAGACAGTCGGCACTTTATTTCCTGACAGACAGTCATGATGTTAAACTGTGCTGTGTAGCATTAGCATTAGCCTACAGCTCTAGGAATGCCGTCCTCTAGTTAGGGTTACAGTCTTTTCATTTTGATCAGACAAATAACATCAAGCACTATGAATTTATTACCATCAAATCCTCACGGTAATGGATTACTTTATGCTGGATTTAACCAGGATCACGGTAAGATGTTTACTATTAGCTAACGCAAGCTAACATCACTCTGACTAACTTACCGTTCCCGTTATGAATCAGAGGCAAGATAACTGTTATTTACTGTACACATTACAACACATCAGTGTTTTCATTTTGTTTGTTGTTGCCAGTCCAAGCGTCTACTTGTAAAATGTGTTAAACTTGATGAACAAGACTGTTGTTAAGCTAACGAACAGCTGATTAGCCACAAAATCACATGAGTGTTTTCCTTTTAGGGCTGCTGTCAGCGTTTTATGTTGGGTTTTTTAATTGACCAACAATTGTAGCTATATAAGAGAATCAACTGTAACGTTGTAAAAAAGTGACCAAAAGTTTACTTATCAAGTAAATAAAGACTGACCGTTGATGTAGCGGCTAACTGTAATAGCGCTAGCTTTAGTGTGAATCTGAGCAATTGGATTTCAATAAACCTGAACAACACACAACAATGTAAAGTGTTTTTAAAGTCTATCTAAATCCTATTACATGCGTTATGTGATGTGTTAATAACTATACCACAATATGGGCTCAAATAATTGTATTATAGCCAGTGAGGATGAAGACATTAACGGGTTTAACATACGGATTTATGCAGGTCTCTCTCTGTCACAGTGACATTTACTGCTAATAATCATAACTGGGTGTAATGAAGCTCTTCTGAAACTTTAGATCTCAATGTTTAATCTAGTCCTTATACACATGTTTGAGCAGTTTTAACTAAAAACACAACTTAAAATATGCCACTGCCACTGTTTTGTCTCAGGATTCACCAGTAATGTTTTTTTTTTCTTTTTCTATTTGCACGATTATAAAAGATGCCTAATTGAGCTAAGGTTTAATCCTAGCTTAATCTAAGCCCTGTCTGTGAAACCAGGCCTAAATATCCATTAATCTCTTAGTTGTACTTCACTCAGTAATCGCTTCCCAGGCAGATGAAAATACATGGATTCTCATAAATAAACTTGGTTCTGAACCACACAGAGACATACAGGCTTGATTATCTGATACTGAAATGTCTGTTTTCCTTCCAGGATGTTTTGCGTGTGGAATGGAGAATGGATTCAGGGTTTATAACACAGACCCGCTCAAAGAAAAAGAGAAACAAGGTGAGTCTGCAGATGTTCACTCACGAGATACAGATGGAGAGAAACACTTCAGATCAGACGGCAATATGTGGAAGTTAGTAACTACTTCATATTTTTGCTTATGTGATTTTTAAATCTTGCTTCATATTAATGCATATACATACAGCTGAGGGAAAATATGCATTAGTGTTTAGTTCATCGTCAGAAGAAGGCATGATGACTCAGGAATAATTTCCCAGAGTAGATACAGACACACCTAGTGGAGATCCGTCATTCTCAGCGTCACACACACACACACACACACACACACACACACACACACACACATACATATATTTTATAAGATCCAAAGAACAAAGAAAGTTTATGAGATCCAGTGTGAGTTTATGAGATCCAGTGTGAGTTTATGGGATCCAGTGTGAGTTTATGAGATCCAGTGTGAGTTTATGGGATCCAGTGTGAGTTTATGAGATCCAGTGTGAGTTTATGAGATCCGGTGTGAGTTTATGGGATCCGGTGTGAGTTTATGGGATCCGGTGTGAGTTTATGGGATCCGGTGTGAGTTTATGAGATCCGGTGTGAGTTTATGGGATCCGGTGTGAGTTTATGGGATCCGGTGTGAGTTTATGAGCTCCAGTGTGAGTTTATGGGATCCAGTGTGAGTTTGAGATCCAGTGTGAGTTTATGGGATCCAGTGTGAGTTTGAGATCCAGTGTGAGTTTATGGGATCCAGTGTGAGTTTATGGGATCCAGTGTGAGTTTATGAGATCCAGTGTGAGTTTATGGGATCCGGTGTGAGTTTATGAGATCCGGTGTGAGTTTATGAGATCCAGTGTGAGTTTATGAGCTCCAGTGTGAGTTTATGGGATCCAGTGTGAGTTTATGGGATCCAGTGTGAGTTTATGGGATCCAGTGTGAGTTTATGAGATCCAGTGTGAGTTTATGAGATCCAGTGTGAGTTTATGGGATCCAGTGTGAGTTTATGAGATCCGGTGTGAGTTTATGAGATCCAGTGTGAGTTTATGAGCTCCAGTGTGAGTTTATGGGATCCAGTGTGAGTTTGAGATCCAGTGTGAGTTTATGGGATCCAGTGTGAGTTTGAGATCCAGTGTGAGTTTATGGGATCCATTGTGAGTTTATGGGATCCAGTGTGAGTTTATGGGATCCAGTGTGAGTTTATGAGATCCAGTGTGAGTTTATGAGATCCAGTGTGAGTTTATGGGATCCAGTGTGAGTTTATGGGATCCAGTGTGAGTTTATGAGATCCAGTGTGAGTTTATGGGATCCAGTGTGAGTTTATGAGCTCCAGTGTGAGTTTATGGGATCCAGTGTGAGTTTGAGATCCAGTGTGAGTTTATGGGATCCAGTGTGAGTTTATGGGATCCAGTGTGAGTTTATGAGATCCAGTGTGAGTTTATGAGATCCAGTGTGAGTTTATGAGATCCAGTGTGAGTTTTCAGGATCCAGTGTGAGTTTATGAGATCCAGTGTGAGTTTATGAGATCCGGTGTGAGTTTATGAGATCCAGTGTGAGTTTTCGGGATCCAGTGTGAGTTTATGAGATCCAGTGTGAGTTTTCGGGATCCAGTGTGAGTTTATGGGATCCAGTGTGAGTTTATGGGATCCAGTGTGAGTTTATGAGATCCAGTGTGAGTTTATGAGATCCAGTGTGAGTTTATGGGATCCAGTGTGAGTTTGAGATCCAGTGTCAGTTTATGGGATCCAGTGTGAGTTTATGGGATCCAGTGTGAGTTTATGAGATCCGGTGTGAGTTTATGAGATCCGGTGTGAGTTTATGAGATCCAGTGTGAGTTTATGAGATCCAGTGTGAGTTTATGAGATCCAGTGTGAGTTTTCGGGATCCAGTGTGAGTTTATGGGATCCAGTGTGAGTTTATGGGATCCAGTGTGAGTTTATGAGATCCAGTGTGAGTTTATGAGATCCAGTGTGAGTTTATGGGATCCAGTGTGAGTTTGAGATCCAGTGTCAGTTTATGGGATCCAGTGTGAGTTTATGGGATCCAGTGTGAGTTTATGAGATCCAGTGTGAGTTTATGAGATCCGGTGTGAGTTTATGAGATCCAGTGTGAGTTTATGAGATCCAGTGTGAGTTTTCAGGATCCAGTGTGAGTTTATGAGATCCAGTGTGAGTTTATGAGATCCGGTGTGAGTTTATGAGATCCAGTGTGAGTTTATGAGATCCAGTGTGAGTTTTCAGGATCCAGTGTGAGTTTATGAGATCCAGTGTGAGTTTATGAGATCCAGTGTGAGTTTATGAGATCCGGTGTGAGTTTATGAGATCCAGTGTGAGTTTATGAGATCCAGTGTGAGTTTTCAGGATCCAGTGTGAGTTTATGAGATCCAGTGTGAGTTTATGAGATCCGGTGTGAGTTTATGAGATCCAGTGTGAGTTTTCGGGATCCAGTGTGAGTTTATGAGATCCAGTGTGAGTTTTCGGGATCCAGTGTGAGTTTATGGGATCCAGTGTGAGTTTATGGGATCCAGTGTGAGTTTATGGGATCCAGTGTGAGTTTATGAGATCCAGTGTGAGTTTATGGGATCCAGTGTGAGTTTATGAGATCCAGTGTGAGTTTTCGGGATCCAGTGTGAGTTTATGAGATCCAGTGTGAGTTTATGATATCCAGTGTGAGTTTATGATATCCAGTGTGAGTTTATGAGATCCAGTGTGAGTTTATGGGATCCAGTGTGAGTTTATGAGATCCAGTGTGAGTTTATGGGATCCAGTGTGAGTTTATGGGATCCAGTGTGAGTTTTCGGGATCCAGTGTGAGTTTATGAGATCCAGTGTGAGTTTATGAGATCCAGTGTGAGTTTATGGGATCTGCTGTGGACTCAGTGCTTCTCTGTTCTCAGAGTTTCTGGAGGGAGGAGTCGGTCACGTGGAGATGCTTTTCCGATGCAATTATCTTGCGCTTGTTGGAGGCGGGAAAAAGCCAAAGTATCCTCCCAATAAAGGTATATTTCTCTTTGAGATGGACGCTGTTTGGAGGCTTTATGGCATAATTTGCTAAAGTTTTGAACAAGGTAACACACGGTGCATGTTCTACTGAATTAGTGGGTAATTTCAAAACGTATTTGACATTTATGAATCTATTTAGCACAGTTAACACTAACCCTAACCCAGATCTGTAAAAAGATATGTTTGCATGTTTCCTGCGTTTGTGTTAGTGATGATTTGGGATGATCTGAAGAAAAAGACTGTGATAGAGATCGAGTTTTCCACCGAGGTCAAAGCCGTGAAGCTTCGCCGTGACAGGTATCTGAACTCAAGCTCAAGTTCTTTCTAGCTGCATTTAATAGCCTATTCTTTGGTATAATATTTGTTAGATTTTGATGCTGAAAATATCTGACAGCAGAAATGAGTTTCAAACCTGTATGAGTTTCTTTGTTCTGTTGAGCGCAAAAGAAGTTATTTTGAAGAATGTTGGTAATCAGACATCTGACTTAAGACATTGACTTCCATACTAGGGAAAAAAATACTCTGGAAGTGAATGTCTAAAGTCAGATGTCTGATTACCAACATTCTTCAAAATAACTTATTTTGCGCTCAACAGAACAAAGAAACTCATACAGGTTTGGAACAGCGTGAGGGCAAGTAAGTGACAGAATTTTCGTTTTTGGGTGAACTGTCCCTTTAAGAAGATTCACCGCCCAATAACACAAGTGCAGTTCGGCTTCTGTAGCGTCACATTAAACATCAGCATTAGAGCCATAATGTCAGGTCACCTAAAGCATCTTTGACACTGACGGACAAATATTGTTCAGTAAAACCAGTCAAATCATCATGATTTTCATACCATAACAAAAACTCTTGACTGAAACAAAACTTAAACATTTTATCGCATAGCGTTAAAATGTTCATGTATGTAAATATTGCTTTTATAAAGTGAAGAAAGAGTGAAAAGTCAGTAATAAAATTAATAAAAAAGGATTGCATTACAATTAATAAATCAAAGAGTGTTTTTTAGAGGCTTATTAAAGGGACTGAAGTAATTGTTGATGGTTATCCATCGCGTCCATGAGCTCAACACACACTTCAAAATCACACACACAAATAACAAACAGTGCATTCATGTTACTGGTACATTAGACAACACTGTGGAACACATTAATGATGGTCTTTACGTTCCTCCTTCGAGCTGAATCTGCTTGTTTGTTGTTTCAGGATCGTGGTGGTCCTGGATTCCATGATTAAAGTCTTCACATTCACTCATAACCCTCATCAGCTGCACGTGTTCGAGACCTGCTATAACCCCAAAGGTACGTCAGCGCGCTCACAGAGTTAGCAGCGATGCTAATCAAGCGTAAGATCTGTGTGTTCTCACTCTGATCGTCTCTGCAGGTTTGTGTGTCTTGTGCCCAAACAGCAACAACTCGCTGCTGGCGTTCCCGGCCACACACTCGGGACACGTGCAGATCGTGGATCTGGCCAACACCGAGAAGCCTCCGCTGGACATCCCCGCGCATGAGGGCTCGCTGTGCTGCATAGCGCTAAACCTGCAGGGCACGCGCATCGCCACCGCATCTGAGAAGGTGTGTCCCCATCAGGTCCTGCGCTGGGTTTACACTGGGGTCACGTCACACACACACACACGAGCCGCGCTGGAGTGTGTTTCCCACAGCGCTGGGTTTACGATGCATCGTTGAAGAAATCCACTAGCTAGTCTCGACTGTTTCCCGAAAGCCTATTGTCACAAATTGGTCGTTCATCCACGTTGGTTGATGATGTCAGCAGGTGTTGGAGTAATAACTACTGTTAATGAATCTGTTTGAGGTCTAATTAATGCGAGATGTTTTGCTGTAAATGATGGACATGCATCTAAAGACTAATTCTCATTTTTCTCAGTTATTTTGCTTTATTTCCAGATTCAGTCATAGACTCGTTCTTACGCACTAGAGCTCGTTCACACATGCGCACTCTTCAGAAACAACACTTTAAATCTCTTGACGAACTAAAAGACGTAAATGACATTTGTATGTATTCTAAATAAAAGATATAGATTGTACTGAATGTCAGCTTGATTATTTTGCTCAAGATCAGGATTTACTGAGTCCACATGTCATGAAAACTAGAAACTCTTCTTCTAACCACAGGAGATCTGTCCTCCACACACACAACTCTGCGATGCTGTTTGCGAATGTTTGTTAGAATGATGTTTTCGGGAAACACCGACTCGCTGAACTGCTGATAACGACAGAACTTGCGACTATAGTTGGCTAGCGATGCTTTCGGGAAACACACTCCTGTTTGATCATGTGACTAGATGGATCTCTAACTCTGCTTGTGAGTGAGTGTTCGGCTAATGAAGGGGTGTGTGTGTGTGTGTTCTCAGGGAACCCTGATCAGGATATTCGACACCTCGGCTGGGCAACTGATCCAGGAGCTGAGGAGAGGATCACAGACCGCCAACATTTACTGGTAATCCACACACACTCTTCTCGTAAGCCCTGTTCGCACAGGACGAGCTTCACCAGAGTAATGTCACTTTACCACAGGACGCCTGTAAAACAGTGTGTTTCTAACTGAGTGTGTGTGTGTTTATAACTGTGTGTGTGTTTATAACTGAGAGTGTGTGTTTATAACTTAGTGTTTATAACTGTGTGTGTGTGTGTGTGTGTTTATAACTGAGAGTGTGTGTTTATAACTTAGAGTGTGTGTTTATAACTGAGAGTGTGTGTTTATAACTCAGTGTGTGTGTGTGTTTATAACTGAGTGTGTGTGTGTGTGTGTGTGTGTGTGTGTTTATAACTGAGTGTGTGTGTGTGTGTGTGTATTTATAACTGTGTGTTTCTGAGAGTGTGTTTATAACTGTGTGTGTGTGTGTGTGTGTGTTTATAACTGAGTGTGTGTGTGTTTATAACTGTGTGTGTTTATAACTGTGTGTGTGTGTGTTTATAACTGAGAGTGTGTGTTTATAACTGAGAGTGTGTGTTTATAACTCAGTGTGTGTGTGTTTATAACTGAGTGTGTGTGTGTGTGTTTATAACTGAGTGTGTGTGTGTGTTTATAACTGAGTGTGTGTGTGTGTGTTTATAACTGAGTGTGTGTGTGTGTGTGTGTGTGTGTATTTATAACTGTGTGTGTTTCTGAGAGTGTGTGTTTATAACTGAGTATGTGTGTTTATAAATGAGTGTGTGTGTTTATAACTGAGTGTGTGTGTGTTTATAACTGAGTGTGTGTGTGTGTTTATAACTGAATGTGTGTGTTTATAACTGAGTGTGTGTGTATTTCAGCATCAATTTCAACCAGGACGCGTCTCTGATCTGCGTTTCCAGTGATCACGGCACAATCCACGTATTTGCAGCGGAGGATCCCAAGAGGAACAAGCAGTCCAGGTGTGTGTGTGTGTGTGTGTTGAAGCACTCCCGGTATCAGGCTCGTCGTTGTTGATATTGTCTGGTGTTTATGCTGAGATGTCCAGTCGTGCTCACGTCTCCTCTAACTCTGCTCTCGTCTCCTCTAACTCTGCTCTCGTCTCCTTTAACTCTGCTCTCGTCTCCTTTAACTCTGCTCTCGTCTCCTCTAACTCTGCATCTCCTCTAACTCTGCTCTCGTCTCCTCTAACTCTGCTCTCGTCTCCTCTAACTCTGCTCTCGTCTCCTTTAACTCTGCTCTCGTCTCCTCTAACTCTGCTCACGTCTCCTCTAACTCTGCTCTCGTCTCCTTTAACTCTGCGTCTCCTCTAACTCTGCTCTCGTCTCCTCTAACTCTGCTCAC
Source organism: Rutilus rutilus (assembly GCF_951802725.1). Classification (NCBI taxonomy): domain Eukaryota; kingdom Metazoa; phylum Chordata; class Actinopteri; order Cypriniformes; family Leuciscidae; genus Rutilus; species Rutilus rutilus. Next base: position 316,342 of record NC_140224.1, read on the forward strand.
GTCTCCTCTAACTCTGCTCTCGTCTCCTCTAACTCTGCTCACGTCTCCTCTAACTCTGCTCTCGTCTCCTCTAACTCTGCTCACGTCTCCTCTAACTCTGCTCACGTCTCCTCTAACTCTGCTCTCGTCTCCTCTAACTCTGCTCACGTCTCCTCTAACTCTGCTCACGTCTCCTCTAACTCTGCTCTCGTCTCCTCTAACTCTGCTCTCGTCTCCTTTAACTCTGCGTCTCCTCTAACTCTGCTCACGTCTCCTCTAACTCTGCTCACGTCTCCTCTAACTCTGCTCTCGTCTCCTTTAACTCTGCGTCTCCTCTAACTCTGCTCTCGTCTCCTCTAACTCTGCTCTCGTCTCCTCTAACTCTGCTCTCGTCTCCTCTAACTCTGCGTCTCCTCTAACTCTGCTCTCGTCTCCTCTAACTCTGCTCTCGTCTCCTCTAACTCTGCGTCTCCTCTAACTCTGCTCTCGTCTCCGCTCTCGTCTCCTCTAACTCTGCGTCTCCTCTAACTCTGCTCACGTCCCCTCTAATTCTGCTCTCGTCTCCTCTAACTCTGCGTCTCCTCTAACTCTGCTCTCGTCTCCTCTAACTCTGCTCTCGTCTCCTCTAACTCTGCTCTCGTCTCCTCTAACTCTGCTCTCGTCTCCTCTAACTCTGCGTCTCCTCTAACTCTGCGTCTCCTCTAACTCTGCTCTCGTCTCCTCTAACTCCGCTCTCGTCTCCTCTAACTCTGCGTCTCCTCTAACTCTGCTCACGTCTCCTCTAATTCTGCTCTCGTCTCCTCTAACTCTGCGTCTCCTCTAACTCTGCTCACGTCTCCTCTAACTCTGCTCACGTCTCCTCTAACTCTGCTCACGTCTCCTCTAACTCTGCTCTCGTCTCCTTTAACTCTGCGTCTCCTCTAACTCTGCTCTCATCTCCTCTAACTCTGCTCACGTCTCCTCTAATTCTGCTCACGTCTCCTCTAACTCTGCGTCTCCTCTAACTCTGCTCTCGTCTCCGCTCTCGTCTCCTCTAACTCTGCTCTCGTCTCCGCTCTCGTCTCCTCTAACTCTGCTCACGTCTCCTCTAACTCTGCTCTCGTCTCCTCTAACTCTGCTCTCGTCTCCTCTAACTTTGCGTCTCCTCTAACTCTACTCTCGTCTCCTCTAACTCTGCTCTCGTCTCCTCTAACTCTGCTCTCGTCTCCTCTAACTCTGCTCTCGTCTCCTCTAACTCTGCTCTCGTCTCCTCTAACTCGTCTCCTCTAACTCTGCGTCTCCTCTAACTCTACTCTGCGTCTCCTCTAACTCTGCTCTCGTCTCCTCTAACTCTGCGTCTCCTCTAACTCTGCGTCTCTTCTAACTCTGCTCTCGTCTCATCTAACTCTGCGTCTCCTCTAACTCTACTCTCGTCTCCTCTAACTATACTCTGCGTCTCCTCTAACTCTGCTCTCGTCTCCTCTATTTCTGCTCTTGTCTCCTCTATTTCTGCTCTCGTCTCCTCTAACTCTGCTCACGTCTCCTCTAACTCTGCTCACGTCTCCTCTAACTCTGCTCACGTCTCATCTAACTCTGCTCACGTCTCCTCTAACTCTACTCTGCGTCTCCTCTAACTCTGCGTCTCCTCTAACTCTGCTCTCGTCTCATCTAACTCTGCGTCTCCTCTAACTCTACTCTCGTCTCATCTAACGCTGCTCACGTCTCATCTAACTCTGCTCACGTCTCCTCTAACTCTGCGTCTCCTCTAACTCTGCGTCTCCTCTAACTCTGCTCTCGTCTCATCTAACTCTGCGTCTCCTCTAACTCTGCTCTCGTCTCCTCTATTTCTGCTCTTGTCTCCTCTAACTCTGCTCACGTCTCCTCTAACTCTGCATCTCCTCTAACTCTGCTCTGCGTCTCCTCTAACTCTGCTCTCGTCTCCTCTAACTCTGCTCTCGTCTCCTCTAACTCTGCTCACGTCTCCTCTAACTCTGCATCTCCTCTAACTCTGCTCTGCGTCTTCTCTAACTCTGCTCTCGTCTCCTCTAACTCTGCTCTCGTCTCCTCTAACTCTGCTCTCCTCTAACTCTGCTCTCGTCTCCTCTAACTCTGCGTCTCCTCTAACTCTGCTCTCGTCTCCTCTAACTCTGCTCACGTCTCCTCTAACTCTGCTCTCGTCTCCTCTAACTCTGCTCTCGTCTCCTCTAACTTTGCGTCTCCTCTAACTCTGCGTCTCCTCTAACTCTACTCTCGTCTCCTCTAACTCTGTTTTCGTCTCCTCTAACTCTGCTCTCGTCTCCTCTAACTCTGCGTCTCCTCTAACTCTGCGTCTCCTCTAACTCTGCTCACGTCTCCTCTAATTCTGCTCTCGTCTCCTCTAACTCTGCGTCTCCTCTAACTCTGCTCACGTCTCCTCTAACTCTGCTCACGTCTCCTCTAACTCTGCTCACGTCTCCTCTAACTCTGCTCTCGTCTCCTTTAACTCTGCGTCTCCTCTAACTCTGCTCTCGTCTCCTCTAACTCTGCTCACGTCTCCTCTAATTCTGCTCACGTCTCCTCTAACTCTGCGTCTCCTCTAACTCTGCTCTCGTCTCCGCTCTCGTCTCCTCTAACTCTGCTCTCGTCTCCGCTCTCGTCTCCTCTAACTCTGCTCACGTCTCCTCTAACTCTGCTCTCGTCTCCTCTAACTCTGCTCTCGTCTCCTCTAACTTTGCGTCTCCTCTAACTCTGCGTCTCCTCTAACTCTACTCTCGTCTCCTCTAACTCTGCTTTCGTCTCCTCTAACTCTGCTCTCGTCTCCTCTAACTCTGCTCTCGTCTCCTCTAACTCTGCTCTCGTCTCCTCTAACTCTGCTCTCGTCTCCTCTAACTCTGCGTCTCCTCTAACTCTACTCTGCGTCTCCTCTAACTCTACTCTGCGTCTCCTCTAACTCTGCTCTCGTCTCCTCTAACTCTGCGTCTCCTCTAACTCTGCGTCTCTTCTAACTCTGCTCTCGTCTCATCTAACTCTGCGTCTCCTCTAACTCTACTCTCGTCTCCTCTAACTATACTCTGCGTCTCCTCTAACTCTGCTCTCGTCTCCTCTATTTCTGCTCTCGTCTCCTCTATTTCTGCTCTCGTCTCCTCTAACTCTGCTCACGTCTCCTCTAACTCTGCTCACGTCTCATCTAACTCTGCTCACGTCTCCTCTAACTCTACTCTGCGTCTCCTCTAACTCTGCGTCTCCTCTAACTCTGCGTCTCGTCTAACTCTGCGTCTCCTCTAACTCTACTCTCGTCTCCTCTAACTCTACTCTGCGTCTCCTCTAACTCTGCTCTCGTCTCCTCTAACTCTGCGTCTCCTCTAACTCTGCTCTCGTCTCCTCTAACTCTGCGTCTCGTCTAACTCTGCGTCTCCTCTAACTCTGCTCTCGTCTCCTCTATTTCTGCTCTCGTCTCCTCTAACTCTTCTCTACGTTTCCTCTAACTCTGTTCTCGTCTCCTCTATTTCTGCTCTCGTCTCCTCTAACTCTGCTCACGTCTCCTCTAACTCTGCTCACGTCTCCTCTAACTCTGCTCACGTCTCCTCTAACTCTACTCTGCGTCTCCTCTAACTCTGCTCTCGTCTCCTCTAACTCTGCGTCTCCTCTAACTCTGCGTCTCCTCTAACTCTACTCTCATCTCCTCTAACTATACTCTGCGTCTCCTCTAACTCTGCTCTCGTCTCCTCTATTTCTGCTCTCGTCTCCTCTAACTCTGCTCTCGTCTCCTCTATTTCTGCTCTTGTCTCCTCTAACTCTGCTCACGTCTCCTCTAACTCTGCATCTCCTCTAACTCTGCTCTGCGTCTCCTCTAACTCTGCTCTCGTCTCCTCTAACTCTGCTCTCGTCTCCTCTAACTCTGCTCTCGTCTCCTCTAACTCTGCTCTCGTCTCCTCTAACTCTGCTCTCGTCTCCTCTAACTCTGCTCTCGTCTCCTCTAACTCTGCGTCTCCTCTAACTATACTCTCATCTCCTCTAACTATACTCTGCGTCTCCTCTAACTCTGCTCTCGTCTCCTCTATTTCTGCTCTCGTCTCCTCTAACTCTGCTCTCGTCTCCTCTATTTCTGCTCTTGTCTCCTCTAACTCTGCTCACGTCTCCTCTAACTCTGCATCTCCTCTAACTCTGCTCTGCGTCTCCTCTAACTCTGCTCTCGTCTCCTCTAACTCTGCTCTCGTCTCCTCTAACTCTGCTCTCCTCTAACTCTGCTCTCGTCTCCTCTAACTCTGCTCTCGTCTCCTCTAACTCTGCTCTCGTCTCCTCTAACTTTGCGTCTCCTCTAACTCTGCGTCTCCTCTAACTCTGCTCTCGTCTCCTCTAACTCTGCTCTCGTCTCCTCTAACTCTGCTCTCGTCTCATCTAACCCTGCTCTCGTCTCCTCTAACTCTGCTCTCGTCTCCTCTAACTCTGAGTCTCCTCTAACTCTGCTCTCGTCTCCTCTAACTCTGCGTCTCCTCTAACTCTGCTCTCGTCTCCTCTAACTTTGCGTCTCCTCTAACTCTGCTCTCGTCTCCTCTAACTCTGCGTCTCCTCTAACTCTGCTCTCGTCTCCTCTAACTCTGCGTCTCGTCTAACTCTGCGTCTCCTCTAACTCTGCTCTCGTCTCCTCTATTTCTGCTCTCGTCTCCTCTAACTCTTCTCTACGTTTCCTCTAACTCTGTTCTCGTCTCCTCTATTTCTGCTCTCGTCTCCTCTAACTCTGCTCACGTCTCCTCTAACTCTGCTCACGTCTCCTCTAACTCTGCTCACGTCTCCTCTAACTCTACTCTGCGTCTCCTCTAACTCTGCTCTCGTCTCCTCTAACTCTGCGTCTCCTCTAACTCTGCGTCTCCTCTAACTCTACTCTCATCTCCTCTAACTATACTCTGCGTCTCCTCTAACTCTGCTCTCGTCTCCTCTATTTCTGCTCTCGTCTCCTCTAACTCTGCTCTCGTCTCCTCTATTTCTGCTCTTGTCTCCTCTAACTCTGCTCACGTCTCCTCTAACTCTGCATCTCCTCTAACTCTGCTCTGCGTCTCCTCTAACTCTGCTCTCGTCTCCTCTAACTCTGCTCTCGTCTCCTCTAACTCTGCTCTCGTCTCCTCTAACTCTGCTCTCGTCTCCTCTAACTCTGCTCTCGTCTCCTCTAACTCTGCTCTCGTCTCCTCTAACTCTGCGTCTCCTCTAACTCTGCGTCTCCTCTAACTATACTCTCATCTCCTCTAACTATACTCTGCGTCTCCTCTAACTCTGCTCTCGTCTCCTCTATTTCTGCTCTCGTCTCCTCTAACTCTGCTCTCGTCTCCTCTATTTCTGCTCTTGTCTCCTCTAACTCTGCTCACGTCTCCTCTAACTCTGCATCTCCTCTAACTCTGCTCTGCGTCTCCTCTAACTCTGCTCTCGTCTCCTCTAACTCTGCTCTCGTCTCCTCTAACTCTGCTCTCCTCTAACTCTGCTCTCGTCTCCTCTAACTCTGCTCTCGTCTCCTCTAACTTTGCGTCTCCTCTAACTCTGCGTCTCCTCTAACTCTGCTCTCGTCTCCTCTAACTCTGCTCTCGTCTCCTCTAACTCTGCTCTCGTCTCATCTAACCCTGCTCTCGTCTCCTCTAACTCTGCTCTCGTCTCCTCTAACTCTGAGTCTCCTCTAACTCTGCTCTCGTCTCCTCTAACTCTGCTCTCGTCTCCTCTAACTCTGCGTCTCCTCTAACTCTGCTCTCGTCTCCTCTAACTTTGCGTCTCCTCTAACTCTGCTCTCGTCTCCTCTAACTCTGCTCTCGTCTCATCTAACTCTGCTCTCGTCTCCTCTAACTCTGCTCTGCGTCTCCTCTAACTCTGCTCTCGTCTCATCTAACTCTGCTCTCGTCTCCTCTAACTCTGCGTCTCCTCTAACTCTGCTCTCGTCTCCTCTATTTCTGCTCTCGTCTCCTCTAACTCTGCGTCTCGTCTAACTCTGCGTCTCCTCTAACTCTACTCTCGTCTCCTCTAACTCTACTCTGCGTCTCCTCTAACTCTGCGTCTCCTCTAACTCTGCTCTCGTCTCATCTAACTCTGCGTCTCCTCTAACTCTACTCTCGTCTCCTCTAACTCTGCTCTCGTCTCCTCTATTTCTGCTCTCGTCTCCTCTAACTCTACTCTGCGTTTCCTCTAACTCTGCTCTCGTCTCCTCTATTTCTGCTCTCGTCTCCTCTAACTCTGCTCACGTCTCCTCTAACTCTGCTCACGTCTCCTCTAACTCTGCTCACGTCTCCTCTAACTCTGCTCACGTCTCCTCTAACTCTACTCTGCGTCTCCTCTAACTCTGCTCTCGTCTCCTCTAACTCTGCGTCTCCTCTAACTCTGCGTCTCCTCTAACTCTGCGTCTCCTCTAACTCTACTCTCATCTCCTCTAACTATACTCTGCGTCTCCTCTAACTCTGCTCTCGTCTCCTCTATTTCTGCTCTCGTCTCCTCTAACTCTGCTCACGTCTCCTCTAACTCTGCATCTCCTCTAACTCTGCTCTGCGTCTCCTCTAACTCTGCTCTCGTCTCCTCTAACTCTACTCTGCATCTCCTCTAACTCTGCATCTCCTCTAACTCTGCATCTCCTCTAACTCTGCGTCTCCTCTAACTCTGCTCACGTCTCCTCTAACTCTACTCTGCGTCTCCTCTAACTCTGCTCTCGTCTCCTCTAACTCTGCGTCTCCTCTAACTCTGCTCTCGTCTCCTGTAACTCTGCGTCTCCTCTAACTCTACTCTGCGTCTCCTCTAACTCTGCTCACGTCTCCTCTAACTCTGCATCTCCTCTAACTCTGCTCTGCGTCTCCTCTAACTCTACTCTCGTCTCCTCTAACTCTGCTCTCGTCTCCTCTAACTCTACTCTGCGTCTCCTCTAACTCTGCTCTCGTCTCCTCTAACTCTGCTCTCGTCTCCTCTAACTCTGCTCACGTCTCCTCTAACTCTGCTCACGTCTCCTCTAACTCTGCTCACGTCTCCTCTTACTCTACTCTGCATCTCCTAACTCTGCTCACGTCTCCTCTAACTCTGCTCACGTCTCCTCTAACTCTACTCTGCGTCTCCTCTAACTCTGCTCTCATCTCATCTAACTCTGCGTCTCCTCTAACTCTACTCTCGTCTCCTCTAACTATACTCTGCGTCTCCTCTAACTCTGCTCTCGTCTCCTCTAACTCTGCTCACGTCTCCTCTAACTCTGCTCACGTCTCCTCTAACTCTACTCTGCGTCTCCTCTAACTCTGCTCTCGTCTCCTCTAACTCTGGGTCTCATCTAACTCTGCATCTCCTCTAACTCTACTCTCGTCTCCTCTAACTATACTCTGCGTCTCCTCTAACTCTGCTCTCGTCTCCTCTATTTCTACTCACGTCTCCTCTAACTCTGCATCTCCTCTAACTGTGCTCTGCGTCTCCTCTAACTCTGCTCACGTCTCCTCTAACTCTGCATCTCCTCTAACTCTGCTCTGCGTCTCCTCTAACTCTGCTCTCGTCTCCTCTAACTCTGCTCTCGTCTCCTCTAACTCTACTCTGCGTCTCCTCTAACTCTGCTCTCGTCTCCTCTAACTCTGCTCTCGTCTCCTCTAACTCTACTCTGCGTCTCCTCTAACTCTGCTCTCGTCTCCTCTAACTCTACTCTGCGTCTCCTCTAACTCTGCTCTCGTCTCCTCTATTTCTGCTCACGTCTCCTCTAACTCTGCATCTCCTCTAACTGTGCTCTGCGTCTCCTCTAACTCTGCTCACGTCTCCTCTAACTCGGCATCTCCTCTAACTCTGCTCTGCGTCTCCTCTAACTCTGCTCTCGTCTCCTCTAACTCTGCTCTCGTCTCCTCTAGTCTCCTCTAACTCTACTCTGCGTCTCCTCTAACTCTGCTCTCGTCTCCTCTAACTCTGCTCTCGTCTCCTCTAACTCTACTCTGCGTCTCCTCTAACTCTGCTCTCGTCTCCTCTAACTCTACTCTGCGTCTCCTCTAACTCTGCTCTCGTCTCCTCTAACTCTGCTCTCGTCTCCTCTAACTCTGCTCTCGTCTCCTCTAACTCTACTCTGCGTCTCCTCTAACTCTGCTCTCGTCTCCTCTAACTCTGCTCTCGTCTCCTCTAACTCTACTCTGCGTCTCCTCTAACTCTACTCTGCGTCTCCTCTAACTCTGCTCTCGTCTCCTCTAACTCTACTCTGCGTCTCCTCTAACTCTGCTCTCGTCTCCTCTAACTCTGCTCTCGTCTCCTCTAACTCTACTCTCGTCTCCTCTAACTCTGCTCTCGTCTCCTCTATTTCTGCGTCTCCTCTAACTCTGCTCTCGTCTCCTCTAACTCTGCTCTCGTCTCCTCTAACTCTGCGTCTCCTCTAACTCTGCTATCGTCTCCTCTAACTCTGCGTCTCCTCTAACTCTGCTCTCGTCTCCTCTAGTCTCCTCTAACTCTACTCTGCGTCTCCTCTAACTCTGCTCTCGTCTCCTCTAACTCTGCTCTCGTCTCCTCTAACTCTGCGTCTCCTCTAACTCTGCTCTCGTCTCCTCTAACTCTGCGTCTCCTCTAACTCTGCTCTCGTCTCCTCTAACTCTGCTTTCGTCTCCTCTAACTCTACTCTGCGTCTCCTCTAACTCTGCTTTCGTCTCCTCTAAGCTCCTCCTCTAACTCTGCTCTCGTCTCCTCTAACTCTGCTTTCGTCTCCTCTAAGCTCCTCCTCTAACTCTGCTCTCGTCTCCTCTAACTCTGCTCTCGTCTCCTCTAACTCTACTCTGCGTCTCCTCTAACTCTGCTCTCGTCTCCTCTAACTCTGCGTCTCCTCTAACTCTGCTCTCGTCTCCTCTAAATCTGTTCTCGTCTCCTCTAACTGTGCATCTCCTCTAACTCTGCTCTGCGTCTCCTCTAACTCTGCGTCTCCTCTAACTCTGCTCTCCACAGCTTGGCATCCGCCAGTTTCCTGCCCAAGTATTTCAGCTCCAAGTGGAGTTTCTCCAAGTTCCAGGTGCCGTCCGGTTCTCCCTGCGTCTGTGCCTTCGGGACCGAACCCAACGCTGTGATCGGTATGCACACACATCACACACCAGCTCTTATTATGAACAACAGCCTTTAACATGCATGTACTGAATGTTCCCACTGACTCCCTGATTCCCAACTCTTCCAGCGATTTGCTCGGACGGGAGCTACTACAAGTTCCTGTTTAACCAGAAGGGCGAGTGTTCGAGGGATGTGTACGCGCAGTTCCTGGAGATGACCGACGAGAAGATCTGAACACACGCTCTCACACACTCACACACACACACACACACTACTTGACTTTACCAGATTCTGGCGTCTCAGAGTTTCCCGGATGTGGACTCCGGTGGGATTCGGAGCGTCACACAGATGAGCAGGAGAGAACGCTCGCTCTTAAGTCTCTCCTGACTCCACGATGACTGAGACCGCAGAGAGAGTGATGAGGGAAACATGACTCTTTTGAAAGGACAACCTTTTATAAACGGTCTTCCATGGGATTTTTAATCCGGCAGGAGATGATCCGGGCCACTAGCTGATCTAATGTAGGAGTGCCTCTGTGATTCACATCTGCATCATTCACACTATGTATTTGCAAACTATTTGTTAGTGTTAGAAATTGTTTTTCTTGCTGTAAGAACACCGATAAAAAAAATCACGTAACTACATATTATATAGACTAGTATAACAAACAGACATCTTGGGTGTAAATGTGTGCTCCTCATTTCATGCAATGCAATATGTTTTCTTCCGCAAGGATTCGCTGGCTTTAAGGAAATCTGATTAATATTCTCTCAGTGTAAAGGTTGTGCTTCAGTAATTATCACACAAGTAACGTGACAGATTTACTCCACATTTACACTCCTAATGGTTTCAAATCAAACGATCAGCTTTCCCCCAAATTAACCCAGAATAACTACATTGCTACTTTAAAAAAAGGTTAATGTTTGGAGATTGTAAACTCTTGCAGTAATTCTCTTCAGGACGAATGCGCTGAACCGGAAGTGCCCAGTCTCATCACCTGAGGAACAGGGTTTTTACGTTTGTCTTCATTCTTATAATTGTTCTTTGAAATGTATCTTTCAGCGATTTTGTTATTAATTTGATGCTTTTGTCATTGATAACGTGCAAGTGATACGCATAATTTCATGAAGATGATGATGTAAGATGATGCGCACAGAATTCAGTATCATATGACAAATTAAAGACGATTGTAAACAATTAGGAATGGCAAATCCTTCATGCCACTGCTGACGTGTAACTCTAGGTCAGGGTTAGGTTATCAGACTGTGTGGAAAGATGTGTGTGAGTGTGATTTCAGGAATCTTTTATAAGCATATTCTCTCTCTATTCTCGTTTTGAGGAACGTGGCAAAATTAATGATGCATATTTTGCTTCCGTGATGATTTGTTTATCTCTAGTCAAGTCACCTTTATTTATACAGCTTTTTTTACAATACAGAGTGTTTCAAGCAGCTTTACAGAGATAACTGGAAAATAATGCAACACTATTTAATCAAGAATGCAACATTATCTGTATTCTATAAAGCAGCATCATTACGAGGCCTTTAACCCAGAGCAGAGTCTAAAACTAAACAATGTGTTATGAATAGTTTCTGAAAACATCTACAACACATTTATTGCCATGAATGTCATGTGGAGATGAGTTGATCATTATATCTCTTTGGTTAAAACATGTCCGCAGCAGCCGAACTCAGTGACTTCTCCCACACACACACACACACACACACACACACACACACGCACACACACTACATGCGTGTCAGCCGCTCACAGTGCAACCAACCGCTGACGCCACACGCGCTCGCGCCTCGCTGCTGATTGGCGGATTGCAGTTTTCTCCTCCAGATCTGGAGAGCGATTGGTCGCGGCGGCTGTCAGTCACGCTAGCCCCGCCTCCTCGGTTTGTTTGGTAGGGTTGCTGGTTTTCTCGTTCTCTTGTCGCGGCGGTGGGTTGGAGCCGCTGTCCCCGGGCTGCCGCGTTCCTGCTTATTTATTTCTCATCCTTTGATTCGATCCCCCCACTAAATTCTGCAACCGGGCCTCCCGACCGACACACGGCCGCCCGCTCCTTCCTTCTACAGTGTCCAGACCCGGTCCAGAGAGCGAGTAAAGATGGCGGGCTCGGTTGTCGCCCGGCTCGAGGGCCGAGAGTTCGAGTATCTGATGAAGAAGCGCTCGGTCACCGTGGGCCGGAACTCGTCCCAGGGCTCCGTGGACGTCAGCATGGGCCACTCGAGCTTCATCTCCCGCAGGCACCTGGAGGTGTTCTCCGCCGGGGAGGACGGCTCCGGGAACGGGGACTTCTACCTGCGGTGCCTGGGCAAGAACGGCGTGTTCGTGGACGGCGTGTTCCAGAGGCGAGGCGCGCCCCCGCTGCAGCTGCCCCGAGTGTAACCGCGTTTGTTGTGTTTCAGCACGTGTTGATTATGACAAGCTCGCTGTCTCAGTCTGTTCACACTAAACACTACCGCTTTCTCCTGCGTGCATCTTCAGCATCTTCTCTTAAAGCATAGCAGACGAGTATAGTGCCTGGAGATCCACTGGTCAGTGTTGCGGACTTCATTCAGTCCCGATGACCTTTTAGTTGACCCACATCTGACGTACACTGGACCCATTCATAACATGACAAAAGGAGTAGTCAGAATTAGTAGCCTGGTTAATGTGATTCATATTTTAATGCACACTAATGAATGATTATGAGAATATATCGTGGAAATCTAATGTAAACACACTTTATTAACGCCAGATTTTGACCTTGCATGCATGGAGGAAGGACCACAATTTGTTTACAGTTCTTGTTCCATCTTTATTTAGACGATGTGGTTCGCCTTTGTTTTGTTGGTGCAGAGGGTCTGTATTAAATCAGCTGCACCTCAGATCATAAAGATAGAGCTATTAATGGTTAGCAGAAGCGTTTAACATCACACAAAGGCCATTGAAGGGTGAGCCAAGATTCATGTGTATATATATATATATATATATATATATATATATATATATATAATTTCTGATGAAATATGAGTCATGTAATCAGGCCAATCTGGTGTCCATATATAAACCAGCTGTACTGTTGCTGAGATGTTGTTTATCAACATCTATGCGTTTTATTTTCATGGATATTTACTTTAAAAATACCACTTGATAAACTTGTGTAATAGGTTGAAATCACTAACTCTCCCGTTTGCTGTTTTGCAGGTGCACTTTTCGATTTCCCAGCACAAACATCAAAATTACATTCACGGCCCTGTCCAGCGACAGGAGGGAGCGCAGGAACGCCCCGGAGTCTCCCGTCAAAGCGGTCCAGCCCCAGATCTCCCCGCTGACCATCAACATTCCCGACAACATCGCACACCTGATGAGTCCACTCCCGTCTCCCACCGGCACCATCAGGTCAGAACCCTAACCCTTACTCTAACCTTAACCTTTAACCCTAACCCTGATGAGTCCACTCCCGTCTTCCACCGGCACCATCAGGTCAGAACCTTAACCTTTAACCCTAACTCTAACAAACATCATCTCCATTGTTTTGGTCAATATTTAAATCACGATTATTAAAGGGCGATATGATCAAAGTTAAATGTGACTAGAGATCAGTATATTGATACTGCAGCAAAAATTAATAGTATGTTAGCTAATGTCATTAAAGCCCTTAAAACAGTTACATTTGGCAATACATAAAAAGAAAGAAACTAATTACAAACAAAACCGGCTAAAAATATATAATACAACAGAACAAAAATACAAATGAAATAAACAATGTTTTAGGTTTTTCAGGAATATGTACTAACAGTGGAATTCAGAAACATAATAGGCTACAACAGAAACTGAGTAACCAAATGTAAAATACATTTGCATAGTCTTCTCTGTATACATTATTTTAATATTTATTTATATATTAATCCTTATTAAAGCTACAAAAGGTATTCATTCAAGAGCAGTGAGTGGTTTTGATTAGCATTAATGGAACTGGCTAACGCAGTGGTCCTCAAACCAAAACTACACGTTTTCTTTGTCTCCCTAATCAAACACACCTGATTCAACTCATCAGCTCAACAGGAGCCCAATATTACTGCGTTACTAACCCATGTGATGTTAGTAACGCAGTAATATTGGGCTCCTGTCCCTTTAAGAGCTGCACTGATCCGATGGATCCGATATACTGTTACACGCTCATCCGTTTCTTTCCCAACTGTTCACACTAAAGACATCACAACTGTGTTTACGAGGACGTGCTCTAAAGACATCACGACTAAAGACATCACGACTGTGTTTACGAGGACGCGCTCTAAAGACATCACGACTGTGTTTACGAGGACTCTCTCTAAAGACATCACGACTGTGTTTACGAGGACGCGCTCTAAAGACATCACGACTAAAGACATCACGACTGTGTTTACGAGGACTCTCTCTAAAGACATCACGACTGTGTTTACGAGGACGCACTCTAAAGACATCACGACTGTGTTTACGAGGACTCTCTCTAAAGACATCACGACTGTGTTTACGAGGACGCGCTCTAAAGACATCACGACTAAAGACATCACGACTGTGTTTACGAGGACGCACTCTAAAGACATCACGACTGTGTTTACGAGGACTCTCTCTAAAGACATCACGACTGTGTTTACGAGGACGCGCTCTAAAGACATCACGACTGTGTTTACGAGGACTCTCTCTGACTGTGTTTACGAGGACGCGCTCTAAAGACATCACGACTGTGTTTACGAGGACTCTCTCTAAAGACATCACGACTGTGTTTACGAGGACTCTCTCTAAAGACATCACGACTGTGTTTACGAGGACGCGCTCTAAAGACATCACAACTGTGTTTACGAGGACTCTCTCTAAAGACATCACAACTGTGTTTACGAGGACTCTCTCTAAAGACATCACGACTGTTTACGAGGACTCTCTCTAAAGACATCACAACTGTTTTTACGAGGACTCTCTCTAAAGACATCACGACTGTGTTTACGAGGACTCTCTCTAAAGACATCACAACTGTGTTTACGAGGACTCTCTCTAAAGACATCACGACTGTGTTTACGAGGACGCGCTCTAAAGACATCACGACTGTGTTTACGAGGACTCTCTCTAAAGACATCACGACTGTGTTTACGAGGACTCTCTCTAAAGACATCACAACTGTGTTTACGAGGACGCGCTCTAAAGACATCACGACTGTGTTTACGAGGACTCTCTCTAAAGACATCACAACTGTGTTTACGAGGACTCTCTCTAAAGACATCACGACTGTGTTTACGAGGACGCGCTCTAAAGACATCACGACTGTGTTTACGAGGACGCGCTCTAAAGACATCACGACTGTGTTTACGAGGACGCGCTCTAAAGACATCACGACTGTGTTTACGAGGACTCTCTCTAAAGACATCACGACTGTGTTTACGAGGACGCACTCTAAAGACATCACGACTGTGTTTACGAGGACTCTCTCTAAAGACATCACGACTGTGTTTACGAGGACGCGCTCTAAAGACATCACGACTGTGTTTACGAGGACTCTCTCTAAAGACATCACGACTGTGTTTACGAGGACGCGCTCTAAAGACATCACGACTGTGTTTACGAGGACTCTCTCTAAAGACATCACGACTGTGTTTATGAGGACTCTCTCTAAAGACATCACGACTGTGTTTACGAGGACGCGCTCTAAAGACATCACGACTGTGTTTACGAGGACTCTCTCTAAAGACATCACGACTGTGTTTATGAGGACTCTCTCTGACTGTGTTTACGAGGACGCGCTCTAAAGACATCACGACTGTGTTTACGAGGACTCTCTCTAAAGACATCACGACTGTGTTTACGAGGACTCTCTCTAAAGACATCACGACTGTGTTTATGAGGACTCTCTCTAAAGATATCACGACTGTGTTTACGAGGACTCTCTCTAAAGACATCACGACTGTGTTTATGAGGACTCTCTCTAAAGATATCACGACTGTGTTTATGAGGACTCTCTCTAAAGACATCACGACTGTGTTTACGAGGACTCTCTCTAAAGACATCACGACTGTGTTTACGAGGACTCTCTCTAAAGACATCACAACTGTGTTTACGAGGACTCTCTCTAAAGACATCACGACTGTGTTTACGAGGACTCTCTCTAAAGACATCACGACTAAAGACATCACGACTGTGTTTACGAGGACGCGCTCTAAAGACATCACGACTGTGTTTACGAGGACTCTCTCTAAAGACATCACGACTGTGTTTACGAGGACTCTCTCTAAAGACATCACGACTGTGTTTACGAGGACTCTCTCTAAAGACATCACGACTGTGTTTACGAGGACTCTCTCTAAAGACATCACGGCTGTGTTTACGAGGACTCTCTCTAAAGACATCACGACTGTGTTTACGAGGACGCGCTCTAAAGACATCACGACTGTGTTTACGAGGACTCTCTCTAAAGACATCACGACTGTGTTTACGAGGACTCTCTCTAAAGACATCACGACTGTTTACGAGGACTCTCTCTAAAGACATCACGACTGTGTTTACGAGGACTCTCTCTAAAGATATCACGACTGTGTTTACGAGGACTCTCTCTAAAGACATCACGACTGTTTACGAGGACTCTCTCTAAAGACATCACGACTGTGTTTACGAGGACGCACTCTAAAGACATCACGACTGTGTTTACGAGGACTCTCTCTAAAGACATCACGACTGTGTTTACGAGGACGCGCTCTAAAGACATCACGACTGTGTTTACGAGGACTCTCTCTAAAGACATCACGACTGTGTTTACGAGGACTCTCTCTAAAGACATCACGACTGTTTACGAGGACTCTCTCTAAAGACATCACGACTGTGTTTACGAGGACTCTCTCTAAAGATATCACGACTGTGTTTACGAGGACTCTCTCTAAAGACATCACGACTGTTTACGAGGACTCTCTCTAAAGACATCACGACTGTGTTTACGAGGACTCTCTCTAAAGATATCACGACTGTGTTTACGAGGACTCTCTCTAAAGACATCACGACTGTTTACGAGGACTCTCTCTAAAGACATCACGACTGTGTTTACGAGGACGCGCTCTAAAGACATCACGACTGTGTTTACGAGGACGCACTCTAAAGACATCACGACTGTGTTTACGAGGACTCTCTCTAAAGACATCACGACTGTGTTTACGAGGACTCTCTCTAAAGACATCACGGCTGTGTTTACGAGGACTCTCTCTAAAGACATCACGACTGTGTTTACGAGGACGCGCTCTAAAGACATCACGACTGTGTTTACGAGGACTCTCTCTAAAGACATCACGACTGTGTTTACGAGGACTCTCTCTAAAGACATCACGACTGTGTTTACGAGGACTCTCTCTAAAGACATCACGACTGTGTTTACGAGGACTCTCTCTAAAGACATCACGACTGTGTTTACGAGGACTCTCTCTAAAGACATCACGACTGTGTTTACGAGGACTCTCTCTAAAGACATCACGACTGTGTTTACGAGGACGCGCTCTAAAGACATCACGACTGTGTTTACGAGGACGCGCTCTAAAGACATCACGACTGTGTTTACGAGGACTCTCTCTAAAGACATCACGACTGTGTTTACGAGGACTCTCTCTAAAGACATCACGACTGTGTTTACGAGGACGCGCTCTAAAGACATCACGACTAAAGACATCACGACTGTGTTTACGAGGACGCGCTCTAAAGACATCACGACTGTGTTTACGAGGACGCGCTCTAAAGACATCACGACTGTGTTTACGAGGACGCGCTCTAAAGACATCACGACTGTGTTTACGAGGACGCGCTCTAAAGACATCACGACTGTGTTTACGAGGACTCTCTCTAAAGACATCACGACTGTGTTTACGAGGACGCGCTCTAAAGACATCACGACTGTGTTTACGAGGACTCTCTCTAAAGACATCACGACTGTGTTTACGAGGACGCGCTCTAAAGACATCACGACTGTGTTTACGAGGACGCGCTCTAAAGACATCACGACTGTGTTTACGAGGACTCTCTCTAAAGACATCACGACTGTGTTTACGAGGACTCTCTCTAAAGACATCACGACTGTGTTTACGAGGACTCTCTCTAAAGACATCACGACTGTGTTTACGAGGACTCTCTCTAAAGACATCACGACTGTTTACGAGGACTCTCTCTAAAGACATCACGACTGTGTTTACGAGGACTCTCTCTAAAGACATCACGACTGTTTACGAGGACTCTCTCTAAAGACATCACGACTGTGTTTACGAGGACGCGCTCTAAAGACATCACGACTGTGTTTACGAGGACTCTCTCTAAAGACATCACGACTGTGTTTACGAGGACGCGCTCTAAAGACATCACGACTGTGTTTACGAGGACTCTCTCTAAAGACATCACGACTGTGTTTACGAGGACGCGCTCTAAAGACATCACGACTGTGTTTACGAGGACTCTCTCTAAAGACATCACGACTGTGTTTACGAGGACACTCTCTTTGGCTTTGGTGTTTGGCTCCGTCTCGGAGAAGCGCTGGGAGAACAGGATCAGGAACATCCTGCAGTTCAGCTACAGTGGACTTCATCTCACAGCTCTCACTTGTTTGGCTTATTCAGATGTAAAGTCTGGCTTAGGGAGGAACGAAAGCACCGCTGCACAATAATCGTTTTACCTCGAAATAAAAAATCAGTCACGATCAATTGCACAGCCCTACTTCTCATCACTAGGATATTTTTAAAGCACAAATGTATAGAGTTATGCATATGTCATGTTTCCTCAGCGCTGCTAACTCGTGTCCGTCGAGTCCACGAGGAGCGGGTCTCTCCAGCTATAAGATTAGCCGCGGCCTCACAGCGGAGCTCATCAATGAAAACTCCCAATCCGAGAACGACAAGGAAGCTTCCGGAGGAGACAGTCCGAAAGTAATGACGCATGTTATTTCTCCCTCCAGGGATGTCTCGTTCATCAGTGCGCCTCAGATCTGCCGGTAACGTGTTGTTCTTGTGTTTAACAGGACGACTCCAAGCCTCCGTACTCGTACGCTCAGCTCATCGTTCAGGCTATCACGATGGCAGCAGACAAGCAGCTCACGCTGAACGGGATATATACACACATCACCAAGAACTATCCGTATTACAGGACAGCAGACAAGGGCTGGCAGGTGAGTGTCCATCGGCTCTTCTGTGTGTTCAGTGTCTGAGTCGGTTCATGAGTTCAGCGTTTGAGTCGGGTCATGTGTTCAGCGTCTGAGTTGGGTCATGTGTTCAGCGTCTGAGTCGGTTCATGAGTTCAGCGTCTGAGTCGGGTCATGTGTTCAGCGTCTGAGTCGGTTCATGAGTTCAGCGTCTGAGTCGGTTCATGAGTTCAGCGTCTGAGTCGGTTCATGAGTTCAGCGTCTGAGTCGGTTCATGAGTTCAGCGTCTGAGTCGGTTCATGAGTTCAGCGTCTGAGTCGGTTCATGAGTTCAGCGTCTGAGTCGGTTCATGAGTTCAGCGTCTGAGTCGGTTCATGAGTTCAGCGTCTGAGTCGGTTCATGAGTTCAGCGTCTGAGTCGGTTCATGAGTTCAGCGTCTGAGTCGGTTCATGAGTTCAGCGTCTGAGTCGGTTCATGAGTTCAGCGTCTGAGTCGGTTCATGAGTTCAGCGTCTGAGTCGGTTCATGAGTTCAGCGTCTGAGTCGGTTCATGAGTTCAGCGTCTGAGTCGGTTCATGAGTTCAGCGTCTGAGTCGGTTCATGAGTTCAGCGTCTGAGTCGGTTCATGAGTTCAGCGTCTGAGTCGGTTCATGAGTTCAGCGTCTGAGTCGGGTCATGTGTTCAGCGTCTGAGTCGGGTCATGTGTTCAGCGTCTGAGTCGGGTCATGTGTTCAGCGTCTGAGTCGGGTCATGTGTTCAGCGTCTGAGTCGGGTCATGTGTTCAGCGTCTGAGTCGGGTCATGTGTTCAGCGTCTGAGTCGGGTCATGTGTTCAGCGTCTGAGTCGGTTCATGAGTTCAGCGTCTGAGTCGGGTCATGTGTTCAGCGTCTGAGTCGGTTCATGAGTTCAGGTCAGTGTTTGAGTCGGTTCATGTGTTCAGCGTCTGAGTCGGTTCATGAGTTCAGGTCAGCGTCTGAGTCGGTTCATGTGTTCAGCGTCTGAGTCGGGTCATGTGTTCAGCGTCTGAGTCGGTTCATGTGTTCAGCGTCTGAGTCGGGTCATGTGTTCAGCGTCTGAGTCGGGTCATGTGTTCAGCGTCTGAGTCGGTTCATGAGTTCAGGTCAGTGTTTGAGTCGGTTCATGTGTTCAGCGTCTGAGTCGGTTCATGAGTTCAGGTCAGCGTCTGAGTCGGTTCATGTGTTCAGCGTCTGAGTCGGTTCATGTGTTCAGCGTCTGAGTCGGGTCATGTGTTCAGTGTGTTTGAGTCGGTTCATGTGTTCAGCGTCTGAGTCGGGTCATGTGTTCAGTGTGTTTGAGTCGGTTCATGTGTTCAGCGTCTGAGTCGGGTCATGTGTTCAGTGTGTTTGAGTCGGTTCATGTGTTCAGCGTCTGAGTCGGTTCATGAGTTCAGGTCAGCGTCTGAGTCGGTTCATGTGTTCAGCGTCTGAGTCGGTTCATGTGTTCAGCGTCTGAGTCGGTTCATGAGTTCAGGTCAGCGTCTGAGTCGGTTCATGTGTTCAGCGTCTGAGTCGGTTCATGTGTTCAGCGTCTGAGTCGGTTCATGTGTTCAGCGTCTGAGTCGGGTCATGTGTTCAGTGTGTTTGAGTCGGTTCATGTGTTCAGCGTCTGAGTCGGGTCATGTGTTCAGTGTGTTTGAGTCGGTTCATGAGTTCAGCGTCTGAGTCGGTTCATGAGTTCAGCGTCTGAGTCGGTTCATGAGTTCAGCGTCTGAGTCGGTTCATGAGTTCAGCGTCTGAGTCGGGTCATGTGTTCAGTGTTTGAGTCGGTTCATGAGTTCAGGTCAGTGTTTGAGTCGGTTCATGTGTTCAGCGTCTGAGTCGGTTCATGAGTTCAGCGTCTGAGTCGGTTCATGTGTTCAGCGTCTGAGTCGGTTCATGAGTTCAGGGGCCTCATTTATAACCGTTGCGTACGCATAAAACAGGCCCTGAGAGAGGCGTACGCCACTTCCGACGCATAAGTTGTGATTTATAAAAACAAACTTGACGGGAAAATTTGCGCACCTGCACGCAAACTCTGACCCATACGTACGAACGTTTTGGAGATGGAGCAGTTTGGCGACACCGATGGTGAGCTGGAGTTAAATGTCTTTTTGGTCACTTTTAGACAGAAATCTAAAGACATATACAGAAAGATGATACAAAATATAATTTCACTCACCAAGCCTATCACTTGAAGCAAATATCCATCCCTTCTTCAATGTCCACGCCAGCGAGCGCGTTGGGCCGTTTAGTGAAACTGACGCAAATAACAGTTTAAATAAATAAAAATGTTTTAAACTATGTTTTACTTCTGATATAAACATTTAGATTAAATATGGCATTCAAATTAATGGAGTTTAACACTTAAACATGAAATCATTTCTGAGAAGTTACAAAAAAAATGTATATTCAATCAATAGAAATATTTGTTGTGGATGCGATGTTTTTGAACACTTTTCCTGTGGCGTGCTGTGTTTTAATGTTTAAAGGTGCATTGCGCAACTTTTCATGTTAAAAATACCCGTTTTCTAACCCATACATGCTTAAACAATTGCCTGATGGGCTGAATGAGCCCTTCTCTGATCACTGCGATTGCCTCTATAATCCTGTACAGTAAAATAAATAAGAGGGATTCGGGTCGGAATCTGAGACTGGGCGTGACGTCATGCGCGTTCACGGCACGCTCATATGTCTGGCAGGTTTGTGTATGCGCCGACGCCGCCATTCTCCGTAGAAAAGGGATTCTAAGAGACCGGCTTGTAGTTCATTTCAAACACCAACGCAAACTCCACGTCAGATAAAAAAAAGAGAACTTTTGTCTAGTGCAACCAAAAGGTCCAAATTGGAGTCAGACAGGCGTCGGGGTAAGACGAGAGTAAACATAGGGAAGGCTTTCAACAAATGTGGAGAGATCTCCGGTCTGCTCTAGGGCTCAAACGGGATCCTCAGTTGGCTTTTTTCTTGATAAAAAGGTAAGATATATCCCATTCTCTAATGTCTGATACGGCCAATAATGACAATAAATGACGATCCATAAAATGTGTAATGCTTTAGCGTAAGCTAGATACATGTACAATCGGAATAGGTTTTACTAACTTACCATTGTCAGTGATCAGGTTCAGAATGATTGTGATATAAAATGCTGATATATAAGTTAGATACTTAGACACAAATTTTGAGCAAATTACTGCTTAATTACGATGTATTGCTATTGGAATATGCTACTTAGCTGATCAATAAAACAGGCTAAACCCCCGCAAATCTTCGGCGGATTAGCCTATTTGGCTTTTATGGTAACGTCATAGTGCCACTTGATTGTTTATTACCTTGAGACATTTGGGTGTACTTTGTTGACCGACTGTGTATGGTATGGTATCATGATTACTATTTTGAGCTTTTACAAAGTAATAACTTATATTGTTCATGAACGTGTTTCCATAATAATAGTCATAAGTGGATACAGTAAACACATAACACAGTTCAACATGGAGATAGATGGGAATAAAAAACGAAGTTTTCTACTACCCCCATTTTTTCCCTCACACATAAGTGTGTTATTTACTCAATTGCCTTTCCTTTCACATATTTTAAATTACTTGCAGATTTAAAACTTTATTACCTCTGAAGACATTATGATTGTAAACAAAAAATTTGTGCGGCTGATGCTCCTTGGGTTATGACCAGCTCGTGCTCGTGCAAGCGTGCGTGTGCGTGTGGTCCGTGAGCGTGCACACCTCTGGTTGCAGTTTCGCTTGCCGCCAGAGGGGGCGTAGTTCTGCGAAAACTCAGACTTTTGCGCAATGCACCTTTAACCACAGAGATAATTGCTTATCATGATAATACCAGATTGTCTGAGAAAATAGTTTTGTGCAAATAATGCCCAAGGCCTATCTGTTTCCATTAAAAATATAAATCAAATAAAAATACAATTCGGCCAGTGGAAAAGATTGAGAAAAACTTTCTCTGAAATGTTTTTTACACTAGTTGATTTATGTATTCAAAAACAAGGCAAGATATAGGCAACTACTTGATTTTTATTAATGTAATGTGTCTTGTACCGTTAATAAACGTTATCACATGGATGAATAATCATATGCAAATGATATGCAGATGAGGATCTGCATAGTAAAACTAGGCGTTGTAAGCTCCATATATGGTTTTTCGGGGTGGAGACGCATGTGCGCACAATCTTCCGCTGACTGGGATTTATAAAGTGAATTCTGCGCAGGTTCTGGCGTACGAACGGTTTTATAAGTCTGAATATTTTTTTGCGTACGCCATTTTTGGCTTTCGGGCGCACGTACACTTTTAGTAAGGATCCTACGCACAGTTTTATAAATGAGACCCCTGGTCAGCGTCTGAGTCGGTTCATGTGTTCAGCGTCTGAGTCGGTTCATGTGTTCAGCGTCTGAGTCGGTTCATGTGTTCAGCGTCTGAGTCGGTTCATGTGTTCAGGTCAGCGTCTGAGTCGGTTCATGTGTTCAGGTCAGCGTCTGAGTCGGTTCATGTGTTCAGCGTCTGAGTCGGTTCATGTGTTCAGCGTCTGAGTCGGTTCATGTGTTCAGCGTCTGAGTCGGTTCATGTGTTCAGCGTCTGAGTCGGTTCATGTGTTCAGCGTCTGAGTCGGTTCATGTGTTCAGCGTCTGAGTCGGTTCATGTGTTCAGCGTCTGAGTCGGTTCATGTGTTCAGGTCAGCGTCTGAGTCGGTTCATGTGTTCAGGTCAGCGTCTGAGTCGGGTCATGTGTTCAGCGTCTGAGTCGGTTCATGTGTTCAGCGTCTGAGTCGGTTCATGTGTTCAGCGTCTGAGTCGGTTCATGTGTTCAGCGTCTGAGTCGGTTCATGTGTTCAGCGTCTGAGTCGGTTCATGTGTTCAGCGTCTGAGTCGGTTCATGTGTTCAGCGTCTGAGTCGGTTCATGTGTTCAGCGTCTGAGTCGGTTCATGTGTTCAGCGTCTGAGTCGGTTCATGTGTTCAGCGTCTGAGTCGGTTCATGTGTTCAGCGTCTGAGTCGGTTCATGTGTTCAGCGTCTGAGTCGGTTCATGTGTTCAGCGTCTGAGTCGGTTCATGTGTTCAGCGTCTGAGTCGGTTCATGTGTTCAGCGTCTGAGTCGGTTCATGTGTTCAGGTCAGCGTCTGAGTCGGTTCATGTGTTCAGCGTCTGAGTCGGTTCATGTGTTCAGCGTCTGAGTCGGTTCATGTGTTCAGCGTCTGAGTCGGTTCATGAGTTCAGCGTCTGAGTCGGTTCATGTGTTCAGGTCAGCGTCTGAGTCGGGTCATGTGTTCAGCGTCTGAGTCGGTTCATGTGTTCAGCGTCTGAGTCGGTTCATGTGTTCAGCGTCTGAGTCGGTTCATGTGTTCAGGTCAGCGTCTGAGTCGGTTCATGTGTTCAGCGTCTGAGTCGGTTCATGTGTTCAGCGTCTGAGTCGGTTCATGTGTTCAGGTCAGCGTCTGAGTCGTTCATGTGTTCAGCGTCTGAGTCGGTTCATGTGTTCAGCGTCTGAGTCGGTTCATGAGTTCAGGTCAGTGTTTGAGTCGGTTCATGTGTTCAGCGTCTGAGTCGGTTCATGAGTTCAGGTCAGCGTCTGAGTCGGTTCATGTGTTCAGCGTCTGAGTCGGTTCATGTGTTCAGCGTCTGAGTTGGGTCATGAGTTCAGGTCAGTGTTTGAGTCGGTTCATGTGTTCAGCGTCTGAGTCGGTTCATGTGTTCAGCGTCTGAGTCGGTTCATGTGTTCAGGTCAGCGTCTGAGTCGGTTCATGTGTTCAGCGTCTGAGTCGGTTCATGTGTTCAGCGTCTGAGTCGGTTCATGTGTTCAGGTCAGCGTCTGAGTCGTTCATGTGTTCAGCGTCTGAGTCGGTTCATGTGTTCAGCGTCTGAGTCGGTTCATGAGTTCAGGTCAGTGTTTGAGTCGGTTCATGTGTTCAGCGTCTGAGTCGGTTCATGAGTTCAGGTCAGCGTCTGAGTCGGTTCATGTGTTCAGCGTCTGAGTCGGTTCATGTGTTCAGCGTCTGAGTCGGTTCATGTGTTCAGCGTCTGAGTCGGTTCATGTGTTCAGGTCAGCGTCTGAGTCGGTTCATGTGTTCAGCGTCTGAGCAGTTCATGTGTTCAGCGTCTGAGCGGTTCATGTGTTCAGCGTCTGAGTCGGTTCATGTGTTCAGCGTCTGAGTCGGTTCATGTGTTCAGCGTCTGAGTCGGTTCATGTGTTCAGCGTCTGAGTCGGTTCATGTGTTCAGCGTCTGAGTCGGTTCATGTGTTCAGCGTCTGAGTCGGTTCATGTGTTCAGCGTCTGAGTCGGTTCATGTGTTCAGCGTCTGAGTCGGTTCATGTGTTCAGCGTCTGAGTCGGTTCATGTGTTCAGCGTCTGAGTCGGTTCATGTGTTCAGCGTCTGAGTCGGTTCATGTGTTCAGCGTCTGAGTCGGTTCATGTGTTCAGCGTCTGAGTCGGTTCATGTGTTCAGCGTCTGAGTCGGTTCATGTGTTCAGCGTCTGAGTCGGTTCATGTGTTCAGCGTCTGAGTCGGTTCATGTGTTCAGCGTCTGAGTCGGTTCATGTGTTCAGCGTCTGAGTCGGTTCATGTGTTCAGCGTCTGAGTCGGTTCATGAGTTCAGGTCAGTGTTTGAGTCGGTTCATGTGTTCAGCGTCTGAGTCGGTTCATGTGTTCAGGTCAGCGTCTGAGTCGGTTCATGTGTTCAGGTCAGCGTCTGAGTCGGTTCATGTGTTCAGGTCAGCGTCTGAGTCGGTTCATGTGTTCAGCGTCTGAGTCGGTTCATGTGTTCAGCGTCTGAGTCGGTTCATGTGTTCAGCGTCTGAGTCGGTTCATGTGTTCAGCGTCTGAGTCGGTTCATGTGTTCAGCGTCTGAGTCGGTTCATGTGTTCAGCGTCTGAGTCGGTTCATGTGTTCAGGTCAGCGTCTGAGTCGGTTCATGTGTTCAGGTCAGCGTCTGAGTCGGTTCATGTGTTCAGGTCAGCGTCTGAGTCGGTTCATGTGTTCAGCGTCTGAGTCGGTTCATGAGTTCAGGTCAGTGTTTGAGTCGGTTCATGTGTTCAGCGTCTGAGTCGGTTCATGTGTTCAGCGTCTGAGTCGGTTCATGTGTTCAGGTCAGCGTCTGAGTCGGTTCATGTGTTCAGCGTCTGAGTCGGTTCATGTGTTCAGCGTCTGAGTCGGTTCATGTGTTCAGGTCAGCGTCTGAGTCGGTTCATGTGTTCAGCGTCTGAGCGGTTCATGTGTTCAGCGTCTGAGTCGGTTCATGTGTTCAGCGTCTGAGTCGGTTCATGAGTTCAGGTCAGTGTTTGAGTCGGTTCATGTGTTCAGTGTCTGAGTCGGTTCATGTGTTCAGCGTCTGAGTCGGTTCATGTGTTCAGCGTCTGAGTCGGTTCATGAGTTCAGGTCAGTGTTTGAGTCGGTTCATGTGTTCAGCGTCTGAGTCGGTTCATGTGTTCAGCGTCTGAGTCGGTTCATGTGTTCAGGTCAGCGTCTGAGTCGGTTCATGTGTTCAGGTCAGCGTCTGAGTCGGTTCATGTGTTCAGCGTCTGAGTCGGTTCATGTGTTCAGCGTCTGAGTCGGTTCATGAGTTCAGGTCAGCGTCTGAGTCGGTTCATGTGTTCAGCGTCTGAGTCGGTTCATGTGTTCAGCGTCTGAGTCGGTTCATGTGTTCAGGTCAGCGTCTGAGTCGGTTCATGTGTTCAGGTCAGCGTCTGAGTCGGTTCATGTGTTCAGCGTCTGAGTCGGTTTATGTGTTCAGCGTCTGAGCGGTTCATGTGTTCAGCGTCTGAGCGGTTCATGTGTTCAGCATCTGAGCGGTTCATGTGTTCAGCGTCTGAGTCGGTTCATGTGTTCAGCGTCTGAGTCGGTTCATGTGTTCAGCGTCTGAGTCGGTTCATGAGTTCAGGTCAGCGTCTGAGTCGGTTCATGTGTTCAGGTCAGCGTCTGAGTCGGTTCATGTGTTCAGGTCAGCGTCTGAGTCGGTTCATGAGTTCAGCGTCTGAGTCAGTTCATGTGTTCAACGTCTGAGTCGGTTCATGTGTTCAGCGTCTGTGTCGGTTCATGTGTTCAGGTCAGCGTCTGAGTCAGTTCATGTGTTCAGCGTCTGAGTCGGTTCATGTGTTCAGCGTCTGAGTCGGTTCATGAGTTCAGCGTCTGAGTCGGTTCATGAGTTCAGCGTCTGAGTCGGTTCATGTGTTCAGCGTCTGAGTCGGTTCATGTGTTCAGCGTCTCAGTCGGTTCATGAGTTCAGCGTCTGAGTCGGTTCATGTGTTCAGGTCAGCGTCTGAGTCGGTTCATGTGTTCAGGTCAGCGTCTGAGTCGGTTCATGTGTTCAGCGTCTGAGTCGGTTCATGAGTTCAGGTCAGTGTTTGAGTCGGTTCATGTGTTCAGCGTCTGAGTCGGTTCATGTGTTCAGCGTCTGAGTCGGTTCATGTGTTCAGGTCAGCGTCTGAGTCGGTTCATGTGTTCAGCGTCTGAGTCGGTTCATGTGTTCAGCGTCTGAGTCGGTTCATGTGTTCAGGTCAGCGTCTGAGTCGGTTCATGTGTTCAGCGTCTGAGCGGTTCATGTGTTCAGCGTCTGAGTCGGTTCATGTGTTCAGCGTCTGAGTCGGTTCATGAGTTCAGGTCAGTGTTTGAGTCGGTTCATGTGTTCAGTGTCTGAGTCGGTTCATGTGTTCAGCGTCTGAGTCGGTTCATGTGTTCAGCGTCTGAGTCGGTTCATGAGTTCAGGTCAGTGTTTGAGTCGGTTCATGTGTTCAGCGTCTGAGTCGGTTCATGTGTTCAGCGTCTGAGTCGGTTCATGTGTTCAGGTCAGCGTCTGAGTCGGTTCATGTGTTCAGGTCAGCGTCTGAGTCGGTTCATGTGTTCAGCGTCTGAGTCGGTTCATGTGTTCAGCGTCTGAGTCGGTTCATGTGTTCAGCGTCTGAGTCGGTTCATGAGTTCAGGTCAGCGTCTGAGTCGGTTCATGTGTTCAGCGTCTGAGTCGGTTCATGTGTTCAGCGTCTGAGTCGGTTCATGTGTTCAGGTCAGCGTCTGAGTCGGTTCATGTGTTCAGGTCAGCGTCTGAGTCGGTTCATGTGTTCAGCGTCTGAGTCGGTTTATGTGTTCAGCGTCTGAGCGGTTCATGTGTTCAGCGTCTGAGCGGTTCATGTGTTCAGCGTCTGAGCGGTTCATGTGTTCAGCGTCTGAGTCGGTTCATGTGTTCAGCGTCTGAGTCGGTTCATGTGTTCAGCGTCTGAGTCGGTTCATGAGTTCAGGTCAGCGTCTGAGTCGGTTCATGTGTTCAGGTCAGCGTCTGAGTCGGTTCATGTGTTCAGCGTCTGTGTCGGTTCATGTGTTCAGGTCAGCGTCTGAGTCAGTTCATGTGTTCAGCGTCTGAGTCGGTTCATGTGTTCAGCGTCTGAGTCGGTTCATGAGTTCAGCGTCTGAGTCGGTTCATGAGTTCAGCGTCTGAGTCGGTTCATGTGTTCAGCGTCTGAGTCGGTTCATGTGTTCAGCGTCTCAGTCGGTTCATGAGTTCAGCGTCTGAGTCGGTTCATGAGTTCAGGTCAGCGTCTCAGTTGGTTCATATGTTCAGCGTCTGAGTCGGTTCATGAGTTCAGGTCAGCGTCTCAGTCGGTTCATGAGTTCAGGTCAGCGTCTCAGTCGGTTCATGTGTTCAGCGTCTGAGTCGGTTCATGTGTTCAGGTCAGCGTCTGAGTCGGTTCATGTGTTCAGGTCAGCGTCTGAGTCGGTTCATGTGTTCAGCGTCTGAGTCGGTTCATGTGTTCAGCGTCTGAGTCGGTTCATGAGTTCAGGTCAGTGTTAGAGTCGGTTCATGTGTTCAGCGTCTGAGTCGGTTCATGTGTTCAGCGTCTGAGTCGGTTCATGAGTTCAGGTCAGTGTTTGAGTCGGTTCATGTGTTCAGCGTCTGAGTCGGTTCATGTGTTCAGGTCAGCGTCTGAGTCGGTTCATGTGTTCAGCGTCTGAGTCGGTTCATGAGTTCAGGTCAGTGTTTGAGTCGGTTCCTGAGTTCAGGTCAGTGTTTGAGTCGGTTCATGTGTTCAGCGTCTGAGTCGGTTCATGTGTTCAGCGTCTGAGTCGGTTCATGAGTTCAGGTCAGTGTTTGAGTCGGTTCATGAGTTCAGGTCAGTGTTTGAGTCGGTTCATGTGTTCAGCGTCTGAGTCGGTTCATGAGTTCAGGTCAGTGTTTGAGTCGGTTCATGTGTTCAGCGTCTGAGTCGGTTCATGAGTTCAGGTCAGTGTTTGAGTCGGTTCCTGAGTTCAGGTCAGTGTTTGAGTCGGTTCATGTGTTCAGCGTCTGAGTCGGTTCATGTGTTCAGCGTCTGAGTCGGTTCATGAGTTCAGGTCAGTGTTTGAGTCGGTTCATGAGTTCAGGTCAGTGTTTGAGTCGGTTCATGTGTTCAGCGTCTGAGTCGGTTCATGAGTTCAGGTCAGTGTTTGAGTCGGTTCATGTGTTCAGCGTCTGAGTCGGTTCATGAGTTCAGGTCAGCATCTGAGTCGGTTTAATGTGTTCAGCGTCTGAGTCGGTTCATGTGTTCAGCGTCTAAGTCGGTTCATGTGTTCAGCGTCTGAGTCGGTTCATGAGTTCAGGTCAGTGTTTGCGTCGGTTCATGTGTTCAGTGTTTGAGTCGGTTCATGAGTTCAGGTCAGTGTTTGAGTCGGTTCATGTGTTCAGCGTCTGAGTCGGTTCATGAGTTCAGGTCAGTGTTTGAGTCGGTTCATGTGTTCAGCGTCTGAGTCGGTTCATGTGTTCAGCGTCTGAGTCGGTTCCTGTGTTCAGCGTCTGAGTCGGTTCATGAGTTCAGGTCAGCGTCTGAGTCGGTTCATGTGTTCAGCGTCTGAGTCGGTTCATGTGTTCAGCGTCTGACTATGTTCAGCGTCTGAGTCGGTTCATGTGTTCAGCGTCTGAGTCGGTTCATGTGTTCAGCGTCTGAGTCGGGTCATGTGTTCAGCGTCTGAGTCGGTTCATGAGTTCAGCGTCTGAGTCGGTTCATGAGTTCAGCGTCTGAGTCGGTTCATGTGTTCAGCGTCTGAGTCGGTTCATGTGTTCAGCGTCTGAGTCGGTTCATGAGTTCAGGTCAGCGTCTCAGTCGGTTCATGTGTTCAGCGTCTGAGTCGGTTCATGTGTTCAGCGTCTGAGTCGGGTCATGTGTTCAGCGTCTGAGTCGGGTCATGTGTTCAGCGTCTGAGTCGGTTCATGTGTTCAGCGTCTGAGTCGGTTCATGTGTTCAGCGTCTGAGTCGGTTCATGTGTTCAGGTCAGCGTCTGAGTCGGTTCATGTGTTCAGGTCAGCGTCTGAGTCGGTTCATGTGTTCAGGTCAGCGTCTGAGTCGGTTCATGTGTTCAGGTCAGCGTCTGAGTCGGTTCATGTGTTCAGGTCAGCGTCTGAGTCGGTTCATGTGTTCAGGTCAGCGTCTGAGTCGGTTCATGTGTTCAGGTCAGCGTCTGAGTCGGTTCATGTGTTCAGGTCAGCGTCTGAGTCGGTTCATGTGTTCAGCGTCTGAGTCGGTTCATGAGTTCAGGTCAGCGTTTGAGTCGGTTCATGTGTTCAGGTCAGCGTCTGAGTCAGTTCATGTGTTCAGGTCAGCGTCTGAGTCGGTTCATGTGTTCAGCGTCTGAGTCGGTTCATGAGTTCAGGTCAGCGTCTGAGTCGGTTCATGTGTTCAGGTCAGCGTCTGAGTCGGTTCATGTGTTCAGCGTCTGAGTCGGTTCATGAGTTCAGGTCAGCGTTTGAGTCGGTTCATGAGTTCAGGTCAGCGTCTGAGTCAGTTCATGAGTTCAGGTCAGCGTCTGAGTCGGTTCATGTGTTCAGGTCAGCGTCTGAGTCGGTTCATGTGTTCAGCGTCTGAGTCGGTTCATGAGTTCAGGTCAGCGTCTGAGTCGGTTCATGTGTTCAGCGTCTGAGTCGGTTCATGTGTTCAGCGTCTGAGTCGGTTCATGAGTTCAGCGTCTGAGTCGGGTCATGTGTTCAGCGTCTGAGTCGGTTCATGTGTTCAGCGTCTGAGTCGGTTCATGTGTTCAGGTCAGCGTCTGAGTCGGTTCATGTGTTCAGGTCAGTGTCTGAGTCGGTTCATGTGTTCAGCGTCTGAGTCGGTTCATGTGTTCAGCGTCTGAGTCGGTTCATGTGTTCAGCGTCTGAGTCGGTTCATGTGTTCAGCGTCTGAGTCGGTTCATGTGTTCAGCGTCTGAGTCGGTTCATGTGTTCAGCGTCTGAGTCGGTTCATGAGTTCAGCGTCTGAGTCGGTTCATGTGTTCAGCGTCTGAGTCGGTTCATGTGTTCAGCGTCTGAGTCGGTTCATGTGTTCAGCGTCTGAGTCGGTTCATGAGTTCAGCGTCTGAGTCGGTTCATGTGTTCAGCGTCTGAGTCGGTTCATGAGTTCAGGTCAGCGTCTCAGTCGGTTCATGAGTTCAGGTCAGCGTCTGAGTCGGTTCATGAGTTCAGGTCAGCGTCTGAGTCGGTTCATGTGTTCAGCGTCTCAGTCGGTTCATGTGTTCAGCGTCTGAGTCGGTTCATGTGTTCAGCGTCTGAGTCGGTTCATGTGTTCAGCGTCTGAGTCGGTTCATGTGTTCAGCGTCTGAGTCGGTTCATGTGTTCAGCGTCTGAGTCGGTTCATCTGTTCAGCGTCTGAGTCGGTTCATGTGTTCAGCGTCTGAGTCGGTTCATGTGTTCAGCGTCTGAGTCGGTTCATGAGTTCAGCGTCTGAGTCGGGTCATGTGTTCAGCGTCTGAGTCGGTTCATGTGTTCAGCGTCTGAGTCGGTTCATGTGTTCAGCGTCTGAGTCGGTTCATGTGTTCAGGTCAGCGTCTGAGTCGGTTCATGTGTTCAGGTCAGCGTCTGAGTCGGTTCATGTGTTCAGGTCAGCGTCTGAGTCGGTTCATGTGTTCAGGTCAGCGTCTGAGTCGGTTCATGAGTTCAGGTCAGCGTTTGAGTCGGTTCATGTGTTCAGGTCAGCGTCTGAGTCGGTTCATGTGTTCAGCGTCTGAGTCGGTTCATGAGTTCAGGTCAGCGTCTGAGTCGGTTCATGAGTTCAGGTCAGCGTTTGAGTCGGTTCATGTGTTCAGGTCAGCGTCTGAGTCAGTTCATGTGTTCAGGTCAGCGTCTGAGTCGGTTCATGTGTTCAGCGTCTGAGTCGGTTCATGAGTTCAGGTCAGCGTCTGAGTCGGTTCATGTGTTCAGGTCAGCGTCTGAGTCGGTTCATGTGTTCAGGTCAGCGTCTGAGTCGGTTCATGTGTTCAGCGTCTGAGTCGGTTCATGAGTTCAGGTCAGCGTCTGAGTCGGTTCATGAGTTCAGGTCAGCGTTTGAGTCGGTTCATGTGTTCAGGTCAGCGTCTGAGTCAGTTCATGTGTTCAGGTCAGCGTCTGAGTCGGTTCATGAGTTCAGGTCAGCGTTTGAGTCGGTTCATGAGTTCAGGTCAGCGTCTGAGTCGGTTCATGAGTTCAGGTCAGCGTCTGAGTCGGTTCATGAGTTCAGGTCAGCGTTTGAGTCGGTTCATGTGTTCAGGTCAGCGTCTGAGTCAGTTCATGTGTTCAGGTCAGCGTCTGAGTCGGTTCATGTGTTCAGCGTCTGAGTCGGTTCATGAGTTCAGGTCAGCGTCTGAGTCGGTTCATGTGTTCAGGTCAGCGTCTGAGTCGGTTCATGTGTTCAGGTCAGCGTCTGAGTCGGTTCATGTGTTCAGCGTCTGAGTCGGTTCATGTGTTCAGCGTCTGAGTCGGTTCATGAGTTCAGCGTCTGAGTCGGGTCATGTGTTCAGCGTCTGAGTCGGTTCATGTGTTCAGCGTCTGAGTCGGTTCATGTGTTCAGGTCAGCGTCTGAGTCGGTTCATGAGTTCAGCGTTTGAGTCGGGTCATGTGTTCAGTGTCTGAGTCGGGTCACATGTTCAGTGTCTGAGTCGGTTCATGTGTTCAGCGTCTGAGTCGGTTCATGTGTTTGATGTGAACAGCAATGATAGAACAATGTTTAAAATGAAGTCCTAGCTTTCCAAATTTGTTCAAATATTTAAAGGGCTCATATATCAAGATCAGTCTCATGGTTTTTGATCTTGTGATATAAAAGACAGATGGGTTCACATCTGTCACATGACCTTCCACATGTATGCCCACAGAACTGATAAATGCTGAAAACTCCTGCTCTTCCTGCGTGTTTATAGCTGCAGATCCTTCTTTAATCTCTTAACATGATTCCTGCTGGTTTCACACAGTTTGAGCTGGAGTGAACGTGCAGAGAAAGGGTGGAGAGTAAAAAACAGTAACAATAAACCTGAAGCGCAGGAGGAAAACGAGCATCAGTGATGTAGTCTTTTGACCCTTAGCCTTTCTGTCTCATGCTTCTCTTCCAGAACTCGATTCGTCACAATCTGTCCTTAAACCGCTATTTCATCAAAGTGCCCCGATCCCAGGAGGAGCCGGGAAAAGGCTCGTTCTGGAGGATAGATCCCTCATCCGAGGGGAAGCTCGTCGAACAGGCGTTTCGTAAGCGTCGGCCTCGTGGCGTTCCCTGCTTCCGGACTCCCCTCGGCCCGCTATCATCCAGGTGATCCGGGTTTACTGTAACCCTATCGACAGTGTGTTTATTACTGTAACCCTATCGGGAGAGAGAGTTTATTACTGTAACTCTCGGGTGGATCATGTGTTTGCGGTGCCTGTGGAACAGTTGACCAGTGTGTGTTACTGAACCAGCAGGGCATTATCTTAAATCAGAGCTAAAAGCGCATCTATTATCTTTAATCCTCCTGAAGTCTGATGTTCTTTATGTCATGCATGACTTTTTTTTATCTTTTGCCTGCGATTTTTATTTTATTTATTTTTTGCATTTTTATTTGTATTTGTAACTTATTTAAATCATTGTTCAGAACACTGGTCAACCGTCTCTGTTTTTAACTGCTTTATAAAAAAACTAAGATTAGTTTTCCTCTCTCTCCCTCTCAGGAGCGCTCCGGCGTCTCCGAACCACACTGGGGCGCTGTCGGCCCACTCCAGCGG
Source organism: Rutilus rutilus (assembly GCF_951802725.1). Taxonomy (NCBI): domain Eukaryota; kingdom Metazoa; phylum Chordata; class Actinopteri; order Cypriniformes; family Leuciscidae; genus Rutilus; species Rutilus rutilus. The sequence goes on from NC_140224.1 coordinate 349,364, forward strand.
CGTTCAGACTCCAGACAGCTTATCTAGGGAAGGCTCGCCTGTTCCCATGGACCCTGATCCCGCTCCGGCTCCGGCTCCGGCCATCCAGCCCAAACTAGCAGTCATTCAGGAGGCCTGTTTCACACAGAACACTGCAGGTAACGGCAGGGATAGAAGTGCGCCGCTGCTAACACTAGAGCAGGAGAGGAAGTGTGTGTGTGTGTGTGTGTGTGTGTGTGTGTGTGTGTGTGTGTGTGTTTCTCAGGCCTACAGCTCGGACTCCAGTGATAGAGACTCCAGACTTGACTCAGACTCTAGTGATAAAGACTCCAGACTTGACTTGACTCGAACTCCAGTGATAAAGACTCCAGACTTGACCTGGGCTCTAGTGATAAAGACTCCAGACTTGACTTGACTCGAACTCCAGTGATAAAGACTCCGGACTTGACTCGGACTCCAGTGATAAAGACTCCGGACTTGACTCGGACTCCAGTGATAAAGACTCCGGACTTGACTTGACTCGAACTCCAGTGATAAAGACTCCAGACTTGACTTGACTCGAACTCCAGTGATAAAGACTCCGGACTTGACTCGAACTCCAGTGATAAAGACTCCGGACTTGACTCGGACTCCAGTGATAAAGACTCCGGACTTGACTCGGACTCCAGTGATAAAGAATCCAGACTTGACTCGGACTCCAGTGATAAAGACTCCAGACTTGACTCGGACTCCAGTGATAAAGAATCCAGACTTGACTCGGACTCCAGTGATAAAGACTCCGGACTTGACTCGGACTCCAGTGATAAAGACTCCAGACTTGACTCGGACTCCAGTGATAAAGAATCCAGACTTGACTCGGACTCCAGTGATAAAGACTTGACTCAGACTCAAGGGCCAGTTGTTCAAAAAGTTTAATCTGGATCAGAATAATCTGGATTTGGAAATCCCATGTTTTGCTATCCAGGATCAGGTAATCCATCTTACTTTTGTGCCGGTTTTTCAAAGCAAAATTGGATTGGATCACCCTGATCTGGATGTAAACTTTTTCCGATTACCAAATCTGGATTACTGGTGCTCTACGGAACCCCCAAAGGGACATGGTCATGTAAAAAATATGAAATATTTCAATGCTTTTGCGTTCTCTCAGAAAAGTTTTGTATAGCGTTCACCAAAGAAACGTTGTTCGCTTGCAAAGATCTTTTGACTGGTTCATCTCTTATGATTGTGCCAATGTAGTTTAGAAATAGTGATAAAACACTTTGAATAAAAAAAAAAAAATTTTTTTTTTTTTTTATAGCTGTTTGGGGATTATTTAATGGCGGCAAAATCTCTTATTTCCTTTGCAGTAGGCTACCGAAAGGCTTAATATGTAGCCTAATGTCAACTTCTAATGTATTACTTTAACAGTTAAGCTAATCAAAAGCAAAATAAAAATGAGTGTGTGTATATTACATTATACAAATGTTGTATTTTTGACCAATTTTAAAGTTTTACTACATTTTCTTCCTAGAATCCACCTTGAAATCCTTCCTCCTTTGGGACAGTGTTGTTTTCGTCAACGATGACGATAACGAAATGATTTCGTTGACGCACCTTTTTTTTATGACGATAACGCGACGATGACTGGCTAAAAATTGCTCTAAGGTGACTAAAACATCACGAGACGTTTTCGAGTTTTCGTTGACGAGACGAGAAGGAACGAATATTATTACAAGTCTGACGGTTGCCAACCGTTCCGTATAATACGGAATCGTCCCGTATTTGACACAAGTCTTGTTCAGTTCCGTATTTTTGAGAATCAATTCAGTGCAAATCCAGGACAGACACATAGCCGCCTTCTAATTTATGTCAGACTATGAACGAAGACATTTGTAGGCTATGAGAAAAAAACCAGACGGTGCGGTAGATACTAATTTCTCCCCCTGTTTGTCTATGATCATCAGCATAGCGTTTTTAACATCTTGGAACATCATCAGAGAATGCCCTTTTAATTGGTCGTTTCAGTCATTGTGAGTCACGTATCGTAGCAACGATGACGACAAGTGACAACAGCGGGAAATGTAAAAATGACTATATAAGCAGCCGGCGAAAAAGAAAAGAGCGCAGAAATGTAAAATTGAATGGGATTAAAATACCCGTGGCTGGAATGCGTGAGGGACAATGAATATAAGGCCAATTGTACCATATGCCGTCGCGGTTTTTTTTTTTTTTTTTTTTCGTTTGTCACGGCGGAGTGTGTGCTATTAAGCAGCACGCATCAGGAGATAATCTAATAATTCTATTGAATAAGTTAAGTTCGCACACAAGGCTACAGAAAACTGTTGTGTTTATTTTTCTTCAAATGCAGTCTAAGCCGGTGAGTTTTGAATGTTATATGTTGTATTTGTTTAAGTTAAAAATAAAACGTATTATAAACTAAACAAATCCATGGTTCATTGTTGGCAAAATGATCATGATAGCCTTTATATTTCACATCTATGTGGTTCAGTCTTGTATATTGATTAGGCTTGTATATTGTATAGGCTATTGTATATGAATTTAGTCTTGTATATTGACTACTTTGCTATTCTATAAATATATAGGCCTAATAAGTTGTATTATAATATGCTATAAGGTATGAAATATATTTATCTAAATGTATCAATTAGTTTCCACAATATTCACCAGAAGTCATAATTTCAGGGGTTATTTAAAAAAAAAAAAAAATGAATTGCAACACTTGCTACAACCTGTCAAACCTAAGCCCATTTCCAATACTTTTTAACCTAAATTAATTTGTTGAAGACTAACTTACTTTTTTTTTTTTTTACTAAAATTGACTAAAACTTTTTTGAGTTTTCGTCGACTAAAACTTGACTAAAACCTTTTTGTGTTTTCGTCGACTAAAACTTGACTAAAACTAACAAGTTTATAAGTGACTAAAATGTGACTAAAACTAAAAAGCATTTTCGTCCATAAGACTAAGACTAAAACTAAAAGGGCTGCCAAAAACAACACTGCTTTGGGATCAGGATAATCCTGTTTTTTTTGGATCAAAGTTATCCAAATCCTACTGACAAGTTTTGAACAACACAAACTGAAGGTTTGATCCAGATTAAAACTAGGATTGGATTCCGTGATCTAATCTGATTTCAGATTCCTTCTTTCCCTTTTGAACAACCCATTTTCAAGATTTGATCCAATCCGATAACCAAAATCCGATCAGCTTACCTTTGAACAACTGGCCCCAAGTGATAAAGACTCTAGACTTGACTCCGACTCCAGTGATAAAGACTCCAGTGATAGAGACTCCAGACTTGACTCGGACTCCAGTAATAGAGACTCCGGACTTGACTTGGACTCAAGTGATAAAGACTCCAGACTTGACTCAGACTCCAGTGATAGAAGAATAGAATAGAGACTTCAGACTTGACTCGGACTCCAGTAATAGAGACTCCAGACTTGACTTGGACTCCAATAATAAAGGCTTGACTCAGACTCCAGTGATAAAGACTCCAGACTTGACTCGGACTCCAGTAATAGAGACTCCAGACTTAGACTCGGACTCCAGTGATAAAGACTCCAGACTTGACTCGGACTCCAGTGATAAAGACTCCAGACTTGACTCGGACTCCAGTGATAGAGACTCCAGACTTAGACTCAAGTGATAAAGACTCCGGACTTGACTCGAACTCCAGTGATAAAGACTCCAGACTTGACTCGGACTTCAGCTTAAAGACTTGTGAACATCTCTGGTCTGACCTGGTTTACTCCCACAGGTTCTCCTCTGAACACGCAGCCGGTCCTCATCACAGTGCAGCGGCAGCTCTCTCAGACCCTGAAGCCCCTGACCTACACTGTAGCTACTCCGGTGTCCTCCGCGTCCCAGCAGCCCCTGCAGACGGTCCATGTGGTGCACCAGATCCCGGCGGTGTCCATGGCGACCGTCACCGGCCTGTCTGTGGCCGAGCCGGTGTTCAGCCAGACCAGCGTCGTGTCCGCGCGTGAGAACGGAGAGCACCAGGAGGTCAAAGGTGAGCGTGTGGAAGCTCTGTGATAATAGGGCTGAATATCAGAAGCTCTGTGGAATACTTGATACTGATTGGCCGAGGTCTGATTTCCGGGTGTGTGTTTGTCCAGCTTCCTTCAATCTGGAGACTCGCTCTCTCCCATTCCATCTTTGTCTGAGTTCAGGCTTCAGTATCAGTCACTGTAATATCGCTGTCGTGTCTTTGACACTGTAATGGATTATAAAAATAAACAGCTAAGAGTTTTAAAACCATTTCAAGTCATATCAATATTTTTTTGTCCAAATAACTATTTATTTGGTTTAATTTGTGTAATTAATGGTATGACTGTTACTACGTCCTGTTTAAAGATGTTTGTTGAACCGTTCTTCTTTGTGGAAGCTTCAAGTTCAACTCTCATCAATATTTTGTCCAGTTATTATGTGGAAAGTATCTGAGTATGATGTATAATATCATAACTCATATCAGAAATCCTCTGTAATGCTGTGTGTCTTTTATGTCTCAGTGAAAGTGGAGCCGGTTCCCTCCATCACAACGTCTCTGGGCGGGGCGGCCCGTGTTCTGCAGACGGTCACTATCGTGGGTCAGCACCAACTGCCGGTCAAGGCCATCACTCAGAACGGGACGCATGTGGTCTCAGCGGTCCAGGGCTCCGGCAGCACCGGTGAGCCTCTCTCACATCACTAACCCTTCAGGAAGGGTTACAGCTTGGGTTATTCCAGTATTTATAGCATGGGTTATTCCAGTATTTATAGCATGGGTTATTACAGTATTTACACAATGGGTTATTATAGTATTTACAGCTTGGGTTATTAGTATTTACAGCATGGGTTATGACAGTATTTACAGCATGGGTTATTACAGTATTTACAGCATGGGTTATTACAGTATTTACAGCTTGGGTTATTACAGTATTTACAGCTTGGGTTATTAGTATTTACAGCATGGGTTATTACAGTATTTACAGCTTGGGTTATTAGTATTTACAGCATGGGTTATTACAGTATTTACAGCATGGGTTATTACAGTATTTACAGCTTGGGTTATTACAGTATTTACAGCTTGGGTTATTAGTGTTTACAGCGTGGGTTATTACAGTATTTACAGCATGGGTTATTATTACAGTGTTTACAGCTTGGGTTATTAGTGTTTACAGCATGGGTTACTAGAATGGGTTACTACAGTATTTACAGAATGGGTTACTACAGTATTTACAGCTTGGGTTATTACAGTATTTACAGCATGGTTACTACAGTATTTACAGAATGGGTTACTACAGTATTTACAGCATGGGTTACTACAGTATTTACAGCATGGGTTATTACAGTATTTACAGAATGGGTTATTACAGTATTTACAGAATGGGTTATTACAGTATTTACAGAATGGGTTATTACAGTATTTACAGCATGGGTTACTACTGTATTTACAGAATGGGTTACTACAGTATTTACAGCATGGGTTATTACAGTATTTACAGCATGGGTTATTACAGTATTTACAGAATGGGTTATTACAGTATTTACAGCATGGGTTACTACAGTATTTACAGCATGGGTTACTACAGTATTTACAGCATGGGTTATTACAGTATTTACAGAATGGGTTATTACAGTATTTACAGAATGGGTTATTACAGTATTTACAGAATGGGTTATTACAGTATTTACAGCATGGGTTACTACAGTATTTACAGCATGGGTTACTACAGTATTTACAGAATGGGTTACTACAGTATTTACAGCATGGGTTACTACAGTATTTACAGCATGGGTTACTACAGTATTTACAGCATGGGTTATTAGTATTTACAGCATGGGTTATTACGGTATTTACAGCATGGGTTATTACGGTATTTACAGCATGGGTTATTACAGTATTTACAGCATGGGTTATTACAGTATTTACAGCATGGGTTATTACAGTATTTACAGCATGGGTTATTACAGTGTTTACACAGCTTGGGTTATTAGTGTTTACAGCATGGGTTACTACAGTATTTATAGCATGGGTTACTACAGTATTTACAGAATGGGTTACTACAGTATTTATAGCATGGGTTATTACAGTATTTACAGCATGGGTTACTACAGTATTTACAGCATGGGTTATTACAGTATTTATAGCATGGGTTATTACAGTATTTACAGCATGGGTTACTACAGTATTTATAGCATGGGTTACTACAGTATTTACAGAATGGGTTATTACAGTATTTATAGCATGGGTTATTACAGTATTTACAGCATGGGTTACTACAGTATTTACAGCATGGGTTATTCCAGTATTTACAGCATGGGTTACTACAGTATTTACAGAATGGGTTATTACAGTATTTACAGCATGGGTCACTACAGTATTTACAGAATGGGTTATTACAGTATTTACAGCATGGGTTACTACAGTATTTACAGCATGGGTTACTACAGTATTTACAGCATGGGTTACTACAGTATTTACAGCATGGGTTACTAAAGTATTTACAGCATGGGTTACTACAGTATTTACAGCATGGGTTATTACAGTATTTACAGCATGGGTTACTACAGTATTTACAGCATGGGTTACTACAGTATTTACAGCATGGGTTATTACAGTATTTACAGCATGGGTTACTACAGTATTTACAGCATGGGTTATTCCAGTGTTTACAGCATGGGTTACTACAGTATTTACAGCATGGGTTATTACAGTGCTTGGAAGAGCCAGGACATTTTTTAATATAACTCTGATAGTATTCGTCTGAAAGAAGAATGTCATATCCACGTTATTCCTGACGACCTTGCTGCGTTTTGAATTATGGGAGGCACTTCCGGTTTGGGGAACTTCCATCCAAAAAGACTGAAACGAATCATTTCAAATCATAAAGTTACCCTACAAATAAAGCTGACCGTCAGTTTCCCTTCATGATTTATTTTCAGACATCATGAGAATAACGTTACACTTGGTATTTCAATGTGACATACGTTATAACAAGAATATCTACGGCAAGAGCTCTTTTCAGTCGCTGCTTTCTTTTCCTCGATTATTTTCATTTTTCCCTTTGCATTCCACTGTAAAAGTATGAAAAAGGACAACGTATACTGCACATTTTTGATCTGTTCTCCCGAATTTAATTTACGATATATTCCATTAATAATTCACTGGAATGCACGAAGAATCTCGTTATTCTCCTCAAATCCTCACATCTCTTTCCAGGTTTGTTTTCACGGGTAAATGCAATTTATAATCTGTCAAAATGACGGAAATCACTTTGAAATAGTATCATGTAATGCTGAAGTTAATGAACATTTTTGATTAATGCAACATAAGTTACATAATACAGATATATATTATTACAGTGATATTTATCCCATCCGTTATTGCTGTGGACGTAATTTGGTCTGTTGAAATGCCTTGTTGATGCTTTTACACTTTTAAATTTCCTTTTAATGTCCGATGGTTGAAGGATGAGTAGATTAATGTCATCTCATTGTGACGCTTTTTAACGTATTGTGTTCAAGAGTTAGCCTTTTCACTGATTGTTTACAGCTTAACGGAAGTCACACCCATAATGCGCAGGAATAAGGTGGATACACCTCGGATGACTTGAGGGAGAGTAAATCATGGGCTAATTTTCATTTTTGGGTGAACTGTGCCTTTAAGGCAGCGGAGCGCTTTGCTAATGCTAATGTCTGGTCCTCAGCGAGTCCGCTGCACATGCTAGCGACGCACGCCTCGGCTTCCGCGTCCCTCCCCACCAAACGCCAGAACGGAGAGCCGGACCAGCAGCCCGAACCCAAACGGGTCAAGACCGACTCCATCCCAGCGGAGAGAGACCAGCAGACCCACGCCGACTAGACCATCGTCTCCTGACCTCTGACCTCGACTCGTTCTCCCGCCGGCACCTCGTCACCTGTTCCTGAACCCCAGGTGCCAATACTGAGGTGAGATGAAGAGAGAAGCGGCTCTGGTCAACACTCACAGATATATGCACACTCATATACTCATATAGCCTACTTGAAGTCACAGAATGAAGCGTATTGTTGTTCCTGTCTGGCGTAACCCAGCGGAGAAGCTCGGGCTGATCGTGGACGAGCCCTGAACCCTGAACCCTGATCAAGCAGCCGATGACGATGGCGATGTAGATGTTTATGTAATTGTCACGCATGTGTATCAGACGTGTGTTCTCCGTTCCCAGAGATCCTGAACATTCACAGTCAGAAACGGACTCGCCAAACCTCGCTAAGACCGATTAGCTCTTACAGTGTCCGCTTCACACTCACGCATGGGAAAGTCGAGCGCTCTTCCCTTGGGAAAGGGAGCGTGTGCCGGTTTCTCCAGAATCATGGCAGCTAGCCTCCACGTCCAGCCAATGCAGTCTTGAGTAGATATGCAGTACTTTGTCGTATGTGTACTTTAGGATCTTATTTGTGTGTGTTTCCCAAGGCACAAATACTCAACAAAAACTTTTTCCCGTTCTGTTTTCTTTTTAAAGACGTGGACTTGTGGTCATGGAAATGAATGTATTCACTTCATTCTTACTTTTATTTTTTCAGAAGAAAAGAAACACTATTGAGGGTTAGAGTTACTCTCTATTACATCAGATCAAAATGATGTTTACTCGCATCCTCTTTTTCATATTTTAACCAATAACCTATGAGATAGATATATTTCCATTTGTACTTTGTTAAAATATATCATCTTGCATGAACGTGTTGAGAAAATGTGCTGTGCCCGATTCGATTCCTGACGAAAGATGGAAGGGGAAAAAATGCTAAATAATATTTTATACAATTGGGATCATTACTGCACTTACCTTTCGTTTCTAACCCTTCCTTTCCTCCCTGTTGTTTTCCTTTTATATCGGAGATGTCGTTGGCTGTGTTTGTTATCTTTGTGTTGAAGTTGTCTCTCTGCCTGTTAATAATATTATTTTATTCTGTTCAAACAACTGAAAGTCTACACGGATGGAACGTGTTCCACAAGGAAAAATAAGTGGTAGATGTTGTTCAGCTTCAGTGGGTATATGCATTTTTTTTTTTATAAATTAAATTAAAGCTCCATAACTTCAGTGGTGTGTGTGTGAGTGAGTTGCTGCTGTGTGTCTCTAGATGGCGCTGATGATCAAACCTTCCTCACGGGGAACTTGACAGAAATAAGGGAAGGAGTCCTTGACCAAACATGAGCCGAGTCCCAGCCGGAGCCGAGCCGAGTGTTCAGGAGCGGCCCCTAACACTGTGAAGTCAAAGAGCAGAACAGAAAAACATTGCTCTTGTTTATTAAGGATATGAATGATTTATTGTGAAATACACTTTTCTCTCCGGGTTGCTGCTGGAAACAAAGAACTGATTTCTGGATAAAGATTGTGCAATTCATTTGTTGACAGAAACTACAGTAACTGTTAAACAGAAGTGATGAAATGACACGTTAATTGTTGCCTGTTAATGTCTTTGGAGTCATTACTGAAAGGGTTAGGCCTGTTTATTTCATCTGTACCGTTCTAAGCTTTCAGATGTTTCTTCGATTAGCTGACGAGTTACATGTGATGTTATAGCGCTGTGCCTCATTAAAGGATCCTGATGATGAAGAGTGTTTCCCTGATCTGAAGATCCAGCTGTCCGTCTGAACGACTCGAGTCGTGATCTTGCGTTCCCGAGCTGGCCAGAAGCGGCTGTAAGATGACGGAGTTTATACGTCACCGCACGATTAACTCTGGATTCTGTTCAGCACTTTCATAATACGTCGTGTTTCAAAGCAGATTTACATAAAATGCTTGTTTCACTGTTACAATCTAGGAAGTATTTTTATCAATTACTAATGATTGTTCTGGTTAATACTCAAGTATATCAATATGTCTGTTGTGATGGATTGTAATGTCACTCTCAAACAACGTTTCCATGAGCCGTTCCCAGTGTTCCTGAACTTTCCCTCATTGTTTGCTGTGATTGTGAAAGACTCCAGTATTTAATGGCTCAAATATCCACACACACAATAGCAGGGTGTGTCGTTCTCTGCGCTCTTGTGTTTGTCCAGCAGGTTTTACAGTTACAGTTCTTGTATTCTTCAGTGAACTTCCTCTAGGCTTCACGGAGACGTCCAGAGCGGCTGTTTGCTGTAAACACTCGCCGGTCCGTGAAGAACCAGATCCACTGGTTTCTGCGATCAGGGTCTCAGACTTCGGCCCTAATGAAAGTTTGCGGAGGCATATTCATAATGCTCGTTTTAACAGTTCAAATACTGGAAAAGCTGTACAACTTTAAGGTATGAATGAATTAAAACCAGTGATTTTCCACAATTCAGAATTAAAGCGGCTTCATTAAACAAGTGTTTCTCCAGAAAATACCAAAACCAAGAAACTGGTGAATCATTTTCTGACCACTCTTTTATTTCATAAAGAATAAAATGTAAAAAATGTGAAATATCTTTCAGTATTAACACGTTAAAAGTACAAAAACATAAATCATGTATAAAGTGCTCATAGAAATGCATGACATTAAAAACTGTTCCCTGATGAATGACTTCATTTCTCAGCCAGTCCAGATGTGAAGGTTCGGTTAAACCCGTCCTGGTCCAGAGAAGCTCCTGTGGAGACTAGAACAGCAGGAACACTGATGAGTCCAGGCAACCACAGTTATGATGTATTAACTGATACATTATGAAGAAGAAAAAAAAGACTGTGTAAAATTGTACAATAATCCTGCATTCATTTCGAAGCTTGTGATATAAACACACACATCAACCCGATCACATGTTTAGCGTTCATGTAAACACTACGTTCAGATTCATCTATCGGAATGAATTCAATCCGATTGAAGCAAAAGTTGTGCATGTAAACGCACCGGTTCCTGTCAGATCCGCTCCAGCTTCCCGATCATCCCGGGGTTCCTCAGGATCTCCATCTCCAGCTTCTTCTCCTCAGAACTTCGCTCATAAGCCTCGTTCACGATTCCCGAGTTTCCCCAGGTGATCCGCGTCGGGGCGTGATGCGTCCGCGAGCTCTTCCCGGGATCACTGCTCTTCTTCCCGGTGTCGGACAGCCGCTCGGAGAGTTTGCTCGCCCAGTGCACAAAGTTATCAAACGTCCTCTTCTCTAGATCCTCATAGGAAACTTTGATGTTCCCCGTGTACCACATGATCCACCAGAAAAGACTGAGGAAAACTATTAATGAGCCAGAGTAGATTAGAAAGTCTCCGTAAAATATTCCTTCCACTCGCAGATTGGCAAAAATCCCGAGTAAAAGCAAAGCGAACCCGATGATGTCGAACGCGAGTCCGAGGACGAGTAACGCGGCGCAGCCCATCGCGAACCTGCACACACTCTCTTTCTCGACTGGCATCTATTCTTCTTTACACCTGTGAAATACACCTGCTTGTGGCCCCGCCCTGCGTGTGACGTCACCCAGAACGAACCGGAAAGTGCGCATGCGCGCTCCGACACGCGGAGTTGTTTTGAGTGCTGCATTATTAATTTTAACAATAACGCCTCGATCATGGACTTGATTTGAACACTGAGATGATTGGTGAAACAAAGAGGTAACTAATCATAAACAGTTTTAATTTGTGTGAAAATGATTTTTATTATGACAGTTACCTGACTTTTTTTTCTTCAAAGGTTACTAACTTGTTTAGGAGAAAATAGTCTGGGGCCGTATTCACAAAGAATTTTAAGGCTAAAAGTAGCTCCTAACTGGCAAATTTAGGAGCAACTCCTAAAAATAATGGGCGTGTCACTCGTAACTTTAGGACTCCTAATTTTTTTTGACTAAGAGTAATTCACGAAGCATTTTAGCCCTAAAAGCAGCACCTAAGCCTGGGACAGCTTAAAAGAAGTCGAGAGGACTCCTAACTCACTAACACCTTCACAAACCGCTTTTTGTGGCATTTCACGTTGCGATGTTTTGAAATGCGTATGCGGCGGCTACAGGAGCTTCCAATCGCGAGGGAACAATTCTGCATTGTAGGCATAACTAGGGATGCAATAACGCCACCAACAACAACCAAAACTAAGCTACTCATTGCATGTAAACTAATTGTAACGTTTGATTGTGAATCAAATTAAAATGTTCTTCTCTTTGCAAACGTAGGCAGAGGCATATAGTGACAGATTAATTCAATCATGTTGCAAAGATATTGCATCAATGTTTCATTAGGCTACTAGGCTATTTGTTTTGCCTTACTCTTTATTGATTTAGGCTATTCAGTTATTCATCATCTTCCGTCCTTCGCACTACTTGTGTAGAGCACGCATTCTCAGACCTGTCACCTGTCACTCATCATCGTAGGGGAGGGGTTTGGAATCATTCCCGCGTTACAATCATCAGCCAATCAAGGTGGTCACTTCAGTCAAGCTCGTGCATGAGTAATGACGTCATCCATAGCAACGAAGACTCACTCTTAGTTTAGGAGTTGTCATTTTTCTTTACTAAGAGTAGGTCTGAAAGGCGTTGTGAATAACTTTTAAGAGAAGACTCCTAGCTAAAATCTTTTAGTGCGATTTAGGAGTACTCCTAGTGGTAAGATAAAATGCTTTGTGAATACGGCCCCTGAGATGAATGTGTGAAGAAAACAAAGAAATATGAAGGTAGTGTCATTCCTAATTAAGCTGTATTCATAAAGAGTGTGAAAATATGATTTCATTTGTAATTAATTGGTTTAATTTGCATTAAACACTTTACAAGGTTACAATGCATTGACTAACAATGAGCAACACATTAGTTACAGTGGCCTATTTATTCATCTGTTAATGTTAGTTCATACAAAACTTGTGTTGATGATCATGTCAGCTCAGGTTCATTAAATAATATGACTTTTGATTTGAATAATGTATTAGTAAATGTTGAAAGATAAATAAATGCTGTAGAAGTATTTTTCATTGTTAGTTCATGTTAACTTATTGTAAAGTGTTACCATTTAATTTTGCATTGTTTTTAACCTATGCTATAAACATGCTAGCCATTAAATTAGCTGTACTGTAGTGAAACAATGGACTACTAGGCTATTTTATTCTAAAAATAATTTCCTATGTTGTTATACGGAACTGTGTGACTGAAACCTGAACCGGAAGTGACCGGCAGATGGCGCTAGTGATCTTCGCGAGCACTGCAGACATGCGCAGTGTGAGATAATCTAATCAAACATGGCACCCCAAAGTGAGCAGAATCATTCATTTATATGTCCGTTTCCACTGTGTGAGAGTGAATATTAAACATTATAACACTCTTCTGCAGAATAACCCGTGTGTATCTGAAAGCTTGTGTCAGTGTGCACAGATATTCCTCCAGAAACACGGAGATCCTGTCCGGCACAAACATAATGAGCTGCTGGAAATAATTGTGTCCTGAGGGAAAAGAGCCAGTGAAAAGCTTGTATTTTTGTAAACTGTTCATTGAATATGTCCAAGAAACGAACGCTGAACGGAGCAGGACTTTTTTAGTGTGAAAGAATGTGACAGTCAAAGATGTTGAGCTTTTCCCGACGGCATTAAACGCAAATGTTAATGTATATTGACTGATCATAAATACAGCAGTGAAGTAAGGCTCTCCTCCTCTTCCTCGCTGAAGATGCTCTTCTTCAGCTGTTAAGACAAACTCTCCCGCACTGTTGGATCCAATAGCTTTATATCATGCTGTATATTGAGATCATTGGTGTGAAGGACGGTACATTATTCATCACTCAAAACTGTACTTTTAATAACCTGAATAAAGCCTGGACGTGTTTAAACTGATGATTCTGTGAGTATCCTTCCACAGCTTGCAGCAGCAGCACATTTGTCCAGCACTAAAACATCATGTAAGATCTAAAAATGTTGCAGATTTCTCTGTTTTGTTAAGTCACCTTCGGCTATAGCGCTTTTTATGTTTTTTTGTTTCATTACATTTCACAGCAGCTTTACAGTGGTAATAGGAGATTACAGTCACAGAGATTGTTTAGGCTTTACAGCAGCTCTAGAATAAAGTTATTGACCAACTAAAGTTAGTTTTGATTGATTCACTTCCGTTGTAAGCAGGGCTTGACATTAACTTTTTTGCTCACTAGCCAACGTGGCTAGTGGTTTTCCAAAGTTAGCCACACAGCATTTTTACTAGCCACATTTTTGTTGTTGTGAAATTACCTGATAAAAGTGGACTATGGCGTGCTAAAATTTACTTGAACTAGATTTACAACCCTTTTAAATGTAAAACCACTGTACACACCCAAATCAAGACTACATAAATATAACAATACAGGTCATTATCATTAGCTCTGATAAGGTTGTGTGTAAAGCTCCTTTTTTCTTTTTTTTTATAAAACCATGTATTATGTATTATATGTTGCCACATAGCTCCACCGGCATACGACGTAACTCCAGCAGGGCAGCTATAGCTGTCTCTTCGTTTCGGTCACTAGCGCGCAAGCGCAAGGCAACACTGTGTGCATGTAATACTCATTAGGGCTGTCAAAATTGCTCAAAAATGACGTTCGAATATTCCCTCTAAAACAGTGGTTCCCAATTCCAGTCCTCGTGACCCACTGCTCTGCACATTTTGTATGTCTCTCTTATCTGACACACTCAGTTCAGTTCATGGAGTCTCTCCTAATGAGCTGATGATCTGGTTCAGGTGTGTTAAATAAGGGAGACATACAAAATGTGCAGAGCAGTGGGTCACGAGGACTGGTTGCGCATTTTGTCAATGACGCGCATTACGTCAATAACAAGACAAATTAATACAAAGAGACATAACTACTTGTATAGGTAGTTTATTTAAGTTTAAACATATTTGACATTAACGTATACTACACATAAACAAGTAAATCAACTAATGTCCCAGACCGCAGACCTCACTCTCGCTCGCTCACTCGCAGGCACTCTCTCGCCCTCACCCTCACCCTCACCCTGCATTCACACCATACGCGAATAGAGCGTCTGGCGCGAGTGATTTCAATGTTAAGTCAATGTAAAGACGCGTTTACGCGCGTCTGGAGGTCTTGCGCCGCGAATGAGGCGTCATGCTCTCTGCGCATAACGGTTTAAATGAACATCAACAATAAGCAAATGCTGAGTGCTGATCAAGAGTTTTGTGCAAGCAATTTAAGGTCGCGACTCTTATAGCAGGCTTCATTCAGTGATTGAAACAAATATTATTAACATTAATTGAAGTTTTACAGTATATAGAACCGACATTGAATGCTCCGAGCGAGCTGTGCTGTGGTAAACATGGAACTTTTCCTTGACATGAAACGGTAAATAATCAAACCAGTGGAAGCCTGCAGTGCATGAAACTGCTGTATCTAACCTACCTTATTCATGCAATATCTATTCAGTCAGTACAGTAGCCTACACTTTAGTAATGTTTCTGTTTAACGTTAACGCTTCTTCCTGTTACCTGTCCCTGACCCCTCAGGCAGCCGCGCCCACTAGCAAAGCAGACATGCAGCTGCGCCTCTGCTACCGCCGGCGTTTTTCCACATTCGAATATTCATTTTCACCTTCAAAATTCTGTTTTTAAAACTTATTCGAATATATGTTGGAATTTAGAATATTCGTTGACGTTGACGGTCCTAATACTCATGGGAGTTGTAGTGTCGTAGTGTCACACTTATTTCAGATGCCTTTAGAAAAGACTACAATTATTCAACCCACCAAAGTGGCTAGTAGAAGTGACTGTTACCCGCCACGAGCAAAATCCACCCGCATTTGGCGGGTTGGCGGGTGTTAATGTCAAGCCCTGGTTGTAATGATCATTATGGCTCGTTTCCAGTGAGCGGTACGGTACGGTACGGCACGATTCGGTACAGTAAACCCTGATCCGGCCAGCGTTTCTACCGCCAACAGTTCCCTTAAAGGCGTGGTGTAGCCTCTGTCGGAAAGAAGCGATCGACGTCATTTTAGCGCGAAGAAGAAAGGGACTTATGGCGCCATAATGGCGCTTTTCCATTTCCGTTTTTGTTTTTGCTGTTTTTTATTCAGGATACTGCGTCTGGCGCGTGCAATGATGACGCAGTGAATAGTGACGATTCTCTCTGACCAATCAGCAGTCTGCCATGATTTCACATCACATTTTAGTATCGCCTCAGCTCGCCTCAGCCCCGCTTAGAACCTCGCCGGAGGTGGTACGAAAAAAAGTACCTGGAAGCTGGTACAGGTACAACTTTTACACAGTGGAAAACCAAACAGAGCCGAGCCGAGTCGAGCCGAGCCGAGCTGAGGCGAGCTGGTACTGTGTAGTGGAAAAGCGCCAATAGTAAACAACAATGGATGACATTCAGCGGATCTTGTTCTTGCTTCTCGCCATGTTTGTCAGAAGAAGCCAAGCGCCGGCATTAGGCGTTTCCCTCAAATAGCGAGTGCGCAAAGTTCGGACTTGCCAAGTCCAGCTCAGGAGAAAGACCCCCGAGGACGCGAGTCCGGTAATTCTGCGTCACTCAGCTCGCTCTGCTGCTCCGGTTATCTCTGTGTATATTTTAGGCAACAATAAAACGAAATATGTTGTAAAACACTACTCTGCCTCTTTTCGTTTTCATTTAAAGAAATCTTAAACATTATAGCCACACAAATGTGGTTCAGGCAACGCGTATTGATTATATTCACTGCATGTAACGTTAGCCTATTTATAACAAAACGAAATATAAAACTCAACCCTGCCTCTTTTTGTTACATTTCAGTTTTATCAATAATAGCCATTATAAAAGTATAAGTAAGAGGTACAAGAAGCTATACAATAAGAAACAAAGCAAACAATTCAGTCAAACATACAAGGTCAGCGCTCTAGTCTAACACTACAACGGTAAAGTTAAATAGCCTAAATATAAAGTTATGAAACTTCACTCAGCCCTCAGGCAAACCGATTGGCCAGGGAACAAATTATAGCGATCTTCGCCCGTGACGTCACGACGCGGTTACGTGCGCTCTGGTTGGCAGAAGAAAAGTAATGGCCGCTTGCTGCGCAGCGCAAACACAGAAGAAAAATGGTTGTATCGTGCTGTGTGATCGGCTGGGTTAACAGGTTCGATAAGAGTAACCCCAAGAGCTTCTACCGCGTACCTCAACAGCCTGAATCAAGAAGAAAGCTTTGGATTTCTGCAATTAGGCGTCTAGAACCCAGCGGAAAACAATGGGAGCCAGCGGACCACGATCTTGTCACGGGTATGTGCATTTTGCGTTAAAAATTAAAACTAATTTTGTAAATAAATGTTACTAGTAGGTTCTATCGCATTGATGGGTTAATTAATGAATGAATAACTGTACAAAATACCTCGGAAGACGTGTCAAAGTCAAAGTCTTTGTTTACATAACTTTTTGTGTGCATGCTAGTGTGACTGAGCAATGGAAGTATAATAACATTGATTATACTTCCATGGTGTGAGCATGTTGTTGACAGTGTTGTTGTTGTTTTTAAACAAGTTAAGGTATTAAAAAAACATCGTTGTGATATGCAGGTGTGAAAAGCAATGATCAGTCATCCCCTGATTATGTGCCATCTGTTAATATGGGATATGACAAGGATAAACATAATCCAGAACAACGGAAGGCAACGGTTTTCGTCGAATGCTAACACAGGGGTGGTGAAACCACTGATATGGACAGTCTTCACTTTCACATTTGATCATGCGTCCGTATTCAGGCTCGTTACAAATGCACCGAGTGGTCCTCTCATGATTGTTGTTGTCATCGATTTCCACCTCTTTGTTCCTGGATGTTCCTCCAACTTCCCAGTTATGAGCTCTTTTAGGACGTGGTCCTTCATGAACAGTTCACATTTTTCCAGCAATCTTTAGCAAAACTGCTCATCTATAGAAATCCGCACTATGACCATGCTTGCAGATGGATTGCACTTTGTGAACACAACAAAGTCACAATTCTGACAGTTAGTGATGCACATCTGCAGCTGTACTTGGGTGTAATATCGGTGACCTTTTTTCAGCTGTAGAGGCTGATCCAGACAGAAGTCTTTATCATTTTTTGCTGCCTCCTCAACTGGAATATCCCTATGTTTATAAGGGCACTTGATTTCTAAAACGCCTTTCCCACAACAGTCACAAATACCACATACCATCTGGACTAACTCCTAAAAAGGGATGGGTAGGATCTATCACAAATCCAGAGAGTGCACATTTGAAATTCAGGTGGTTTATTTTCTGCCTGCACTCTTCTTCTGTCTCTGTGCCCCATTTAACTGCAGCATTCTTTGACAAGTCATAAACACGGTAACCAGATATACGCCTTACTAAGTTATCAGGTGGTGTGGAGTCCTTCCTCACAAAAACATCATGAGCTTTAGATGCTGTGATCCTCCCCATTCTATGCTGGTACCACAACGGACTAATGTTTTGATATCTTGAGGCCATTTCTAAGTTGCTGGCTTGAGCGTGAGACACTGAATATGATGCATACACTTCATCACATATCTTTGAGATGTCACCTTCACTGTCTTCTTGTCTTAAAGTTGACAACAGCTTGGGATATTTTTGTTCAACAGGATCAGGGTCAACCGTTGGTGCAACACTTATGGATGTGAAAAATGCAGCATTTGGTGCGATGGCGTACAATTCTTGAAGAACATCCTGTGGTGGAAGTGGTGATGAGCCATGTGCTTGGACGGAGTGTATTTCCTTTGTTCTTTTTCCCTTAATCTGGCCATACATTTCAGTAACTGTAGCTGGTATCACCTTTAAAAAAACACAGCTATTTTAGACAAATATCAATAAGATAACAACAACAAGGGATTTTTTTAAAGTAAACACACAACTTTCACTTACCTCCTTCCGAAATGTACAGTTCCACTGGCAGGCTTTGCTGGTAGAGCTCGACTTTGTTAAACCCATCTTTACTGCCATTTCCACCTTAAACAACAGTGCTCCTACGTGACTGCATACTTCTCCAAGCCTGAAACAATAATGACTCAATCAACAATATATAACAATATATAAATTGATTTTACACAATCTAAAAATTGAAATCTTGAAGATGAAAAAATAATGAAAATCTTATCCTACCCAGCCATGCAGGTGCAGTGGGCACAATACACTGATCCATTAGCTTTCTCCAAATACACCCAGGATTCATGGGGCTTGTCTCTTGCTCTCTGTGATGCTGTCACTTTTGTCTTTAATGCCATATATGGACACTGATGAGATCAATCTGATGAGATATGATTTCTTGAACGTGTCCACTCAATACATACCAAAAAAAAAAAAAAAAAAAGTATGATGACATTAAAGACATAACCCAAAGACTGGGTACTGTACTGTGTGTATCATCTGTGTACATACCCTTATAAATTAAGGGCAAATTATTGTATTTTCATTCATACATTTTTACGTATATGTTAACCAATGTTATATATCAGCGGTAAGATAATTTTGATTCAAAATATAGCCCATGGATAAATTATTACACCTCTATTTTACTCTAGTTGTAACACATTTACCAGTTATCCTTAGTTAAAACAAGTAATATTCGTAATTATGACTTACTTATAGGCATCTAAAGATTTTACGCCTTCATCGACTCTCTGGTAAACATAGATGGCGTGTCGATGAGATACAGGTAGATGTCGCCAAATGTCACATCTGGCCATGTGTCCGGGCTTTTGCTCCAATTCTCACTCAGGTGATATGGATCAGGCAGAGAACATGAACCCTGGTTATATAAAAGCTTAACCTTATATCTCCTTTTAGCTTCTTCGGACAAAGAATTAGCATATGCTGACAAAACACAGGTAGACTGCTGCGACATGTTTTGGTTCTTTCTGCCAACCAGTTCGCGCCCACGCCCATATCGTGACGTCACATTTGACTCCGGCGAACATCGCTATAGATTCACGAGACCAAAGATCGCCGTTAGATATACACAAGACGAATTATATCTCGTTTAAGCACTACTGAGACGTCAGAGTCAGCGGCAAACCTCAGAAGGACTAGCCGAGGAAAGGCTGTTCCAGGCGGGGTACATGAGCGCCGAGCGCCCACTGATCGCCTGAATCTCACAGCCTGGATCAAATTTTCATAAATCTTTATAAATATACCACAGATTTGAGCTTTAAACAACTATATTCTCGCCTGGAAAACTCTTAAAACTACATTTCATGACACAATAACAGTATTATTATATTTCAACTGTATATAAAAAAATGGCGCCTCTTATGTTGTCATTCCCCTTGTAGCACGAGCAAGTGACGACACTCTGTCAACCAATCAACGTCCTGCAGTGAGTCGAGCTCCGCCCTTTAGTACCGTACCGCTGTGCTAGGAACCCCAACGGAAGGGATCCGAAAAAGTGGTACGGCACGGTTTGGCATTTTGGTACCATTCACAACTTTTGAGAGTGGAAACCGAAATAATTGCGTACCGTACCGTACTGTACCGGTCAGTGGAAACGAGCCATTAGAGGCCGCTTACACGACACCATTCTAACAGAAAACAGAAACCTTTAATGCGTTCTGGCCGTTCATTTACACAACAGTGTTTGGAGCTCGAGAACGCAAACTTTTCAACTCCAAGGTGCAAGTTTAGAAAATCTTTGAAAACGTTATCATCTCTGTGTAAACTTCAAAAACGTGAATCTGTGAAAACGCTGATGGTGCACATACGCATGTTTACATGTTTACATGTTTAGTCTATAGATATGCACGTTTCAATATATATTTACATTTACATTTATTCATTTAGCAGACATATATGTGTTCAGGCGTGTAGTCTTTCTTTGCAAAGTGACCTCAACAAATGACTTGTCTGGCATGAATAACACAGAATATTTGTGATCAACGTGTCGATGGTCTCGTGAGCACACATCACATACAGTCCTGATGTCTTCACAAGACCCTTAAACCTATTGGAAATGGTCAAATATTTACTTTCCCTGAACAGCTTTAGTGAAGAACAGCTTCAGACAAGCCGTTGATCTCATTACAGGACAGATTCTCAGAACCGACCGTTTACAGCAGGTCCAAAACTTCACATTTCAGAATGTCAGATCTCAGTGAGTCGGGATCGTTCCTGAGAGTCTGCCTTCCTCCCAGTCTTGATTTCCCAGAGGATCTGTAGTCCTGAAACGCTCGAGCTAACCCAGCATTTAAGCAGACATATTCTGCTATCAAACACATCCCAGCAAGCAATAAACGTCATTTCACCGTCTAGGTTACCTAGAGACCCGATATAGTCCAGCTATGAGTAGGTTAACTAGAGACCCGATATAGTCCAGCTATGAGTAGGTTAATAGAGACCAGATATAATCCAGCTATGAGTAGGTTAACTATAGACCCGATATAGTCCGGCTATGAGTAGGTTAACTATAGACCCGATATAGTCCAGCTATGAGTAGGTTAACTATAGACCGGATATAATCCAGCTATGAGTAGGTTAACTAGAGACCCGATATAGTCCGGCTACGAGTAGGTTAACTATAGACCCGATACAGTCCAGCTATGAGTAGGTAAACTATAGACCCGATACAGTCCAGCTATGAGTAGGTTAACTATAGACCTGATATAATCCAGCTATGAGTAGGTTAACTATAGACCCGATATAGTCCGGCTATAAGTAGGTTAACTATAGACCCGATATAGTCCAGCTATGAGTAGGTTAACTATAGACCGGATATATGAGTAGGTTAACTATTGACCCGATATAGTCCGGCTACAAGTAGGTTAACTATAGACCCGATATAGTCCGGCTATGAGTAGGTTAACTATAGACCCGATATAGTCCGGCTATGAGTAGGTTAACTATAGACCTGATATGGTCCAGCTATGAGTAGGTTAACTATAGACCCGATATATTCCGGCTATGAGTAGGTTAACTATAGACCTGATATGGTCCAGCTATGAGTAGGTTAACTATAGACCTGATATGGTCCAGCTATGAGTAGGTTAACTATAGACCCGATATAGTCCGGCTATGAGTAGGTTAACTATAGACCCAATATAGTCCAGCTATGAGTAGGTTAACTATAGACCTGATATGGTCCGGCTATGAGTAGGTTAACTATAGACCCGATATAGTCCGGCTATGAGTAGGTTAACTATAGACCTGATATGGTCCAGCTATGAGTAGGTTAACTATAGACCTGATATGGTCCAGCTATGAGTAGGTTAACTATAGAACCGATATAGTCCGGCTATGAGTAGGTTAACTATAGACCTGATATGGTCCAGCTATGAGTAGGTTAACTATTGACCCGATATAGTCCGGCTACGAGTAGGTTAACTATAGACCCGATACAGTCCAGCTATGAGTAGGTTAACTATAGACCTGATATAATCCGGCTATGAGTAGGTTAACTATAGACCGGATATATGAGTAGGTTAACTATTGACCCGATATAGTCCGGCTACGAGTAGGTTAACTATAGACCCGATATAGTCTGGCTATGAGTAGGTTAACTATAGACCCGATATAGTCCGGCTATGAGTAGGTTAACTATAGACCCAATATAGTCCAGCTATGAGTAGGTTAACTATAGACCTGATATGGTCCGGCTATGAGTAGGTTAACTATAGACCCGATATAGTCCGGCTATGAGTAGGTTAACTATAGACCTGATATGGTCCAGCTATGAGTAGGTTAACTATAGACCTGATATGGTCCAGCTATGAGTAGGTTAACTATAGAACCGATATAGTCCGGCTATGAGTAGGTTAACTATAGACCTGATATGGTCCAGCTATGAGTAGGTTAACTATTGACCCGATATAGTCCGGCTACGAGTAGGTTAACTATAGACCCGATACAGTCCAGCTATGAGTAGGTTAACTATAGACCTGATATAATCCGGCTATGAGTAGGTTAACTATAGACCGGATATATGAGTAGGTTAACTATTGACCCGTCTATGAGTAGGTTAACTATAGACCCGGCTATGAGTAGGTTAACTATAGACCCGATACAGTCCAGCTATGAGTAGGTTAACTATAGACCCGATATAATCCGGCTACGAGTAGGTTAACTATAGACCTGATATAATCCAGCTATGAGTAGGTTAACTATGGACCCGATATAGCCCAGCTATGAGTAGGTTAACTATAGACCCGATATAGTCCAGCTATGAGTAGGTTAACTATAGACCCGATATAATCCGGCTATGAGTAGGTTAACTATAGACCGGATATATGAGTAGGTTAACTATTGACCCGTCTATGAGTAGGTTAACTATAGACCCGGCTATGAGTAGGTTAACTATAGACCCGATACAGTCCAGCTATGAGTAGGTTAACTATAGACCCGATATAATCCGGCTACGAGTAGGTTAACTATAGACCTGATATAATCCAGCTATGAGTAGGTTAACTATAGACCCGATATAGTCCGGCTATGAGTAGGTTAACTATAGACCCGATATAGTCCAGCTATGAGTAGGTTAACTATAGACCCGATATAGTCCGGCTATGAGTAGGTTAACTATAGACCCGATATAGTCCGGCTACGAGTAGGTTAACTATTGACCCGATATAGTCCGGCTACGAGTAGGTTAACTATAGACCCGATATAGTCCGGCTATGAGTAGGTTAACTATAGACCTGATATAGTCCGGCTATGAGTAGGTTAACTATAGACCCGATATAGTCCGGCTATGAGTAGGTTAACTATAGACCTGATATGGTCCAGCTATGAGTAGGTTAACTATAGACCCGATATAGTCAAGCTATGAGTAGGTTAACTATAGACCCGATATAGTCCAGCTATGAGTAGGTTAACTATAGACCGGATATATGAGTAGGTTAACTATTGACCCGATATAGTCCGGCTACGAGTAGGTTAACTATAGACCCGATATAGTCCGGCTATGAGTAGGTTAACTATAGACCCAATATAGTCCGGCTATGAGTAGGTTAACTATAGACCTGATATGGTCCGGCTATGAGTAGGTTAACTATAGACCCGATATAGTCCGGCTATGAGTAGGTTAACTATAGACCTGATATGGTCCAGCTATGAGTAGGTTAACTATAGAACCGATATAGTCCGGCTATGAGTAGGTTAACTATAGACCTGATATGCTCCAGCTATGAGTAGGTTAACTATAGACCCGATATAGTCCGGCTATGAGTAGGTTAACTATAGACCCGATATAGTCCGGCCATGAGTAGGTTAACTATAGACCTGATATGGTCCAGCTATGAGTAGGTTAACTATAGACCCGATATAATCCAGCTATGAGTAGGTTAACTATAGACCCGATATAATCCGGCTACGAGTAGGTTAACTATAGACCCGATACAGTCCAGCTATGAGTAGGTTAACTATAGACCCGATATAGTCCAGCTATGAGTAGGTTAACTATAGACCCGATATAGTCCGGCTATGAGTAGGTTAACTATAGACCCGATATAGTCCGGCCATGAGTAGGTTAACTATAGACCTGATATGGTCCAGCTATGAGTAGGTTAACTATAGACCCGATATAGTCCGGCTATGAGTAGGTTAACTATAGACCTGATATGGTCCAGCTATGAGTAGGTTAACTATAGACCCGATATAGTCCGGCTATGAGTAGGTTAACTATAGACCCGATATAATCCGGCTACGAGTGGGTTAACTATAGACCCGATATAATCCGGCTATGAGTAGGTTAACTATAGACCCGATATAATCCGGCTATGAGTAGGTTAACTATAGAAGAATAGAATAGAATAGAATAGAATCGGGCATTTATATAGCGCTTTCATATGTACTACTGTACACCCAAAGCGCTTTACAATCATATCAGGGGATCTCTCCTCAACCACCACCAGTGTGCAGCATCCACTTGGATGATGCGACGGCAGCCACAGTACAACGGCGCCAGTGCGCTCACCACACACCGGATATAGGTGGAGAGAGGAGAGAGAGTGATAGAGCCAATTCAATGTAAGGGGATTATTAGGAGGCCATGATTGGTAAGGGCCAATGGTGGAATGTGGCCAGGACACCGGGGTTACACCCCTACTCTTTACGAGAAATGCCATGGAATTTTTATTGACCACAGAGAGTCAGGACCTCGGTTTAACGTCTCATCCGAAGGACGGTTATAGATCTGATATAGTTATAGACCTGATATAGTCCGGCTATGAGTAGGTTAACTATAGACCGGATATATGAGTAGGTTAACTATTGACCCGGCTATGAGTAGGTTAACTATAGACCGGATATATGAGTAGGTTAACTATTGACCCGGCTATGAGTAGGTTAACTATAGACCCGGCTACGAGTGGGTTAACTATAGACCCGATATAGTCCGGCTATGAGTAGGTTAACTATAGACCCGATATAATCCGGCTATGAGTAGGTTAACTATAGACCGGATATATGAGTAGGTTAACTATTGACCCGGCTATGAGTAGGTTAACTATAGACCCGGCTATGAGTAGGTTAACTATAGACCCGATACAGTCCGGCTATGCGTAGGTTAACTATAGACCGGATATATGAGTAGGTTAACTATTGACCCGGCTATGAGTAGGTTAACTATAGACCCGGCTATGAGTAGGTTAACTTTAGACCCGATATAATCCGGCTACGAGTAGTTTAACTATAGACCTATATATATGGATTTTTTTTATGCAAGGTGGAGTGTGAAAAATGCTCTTGTGTTGAGAAATGTGTTTGGAGAGTTAATTGGTAAAATAGCGATTCTATTTATTCATTTTTGTTTGTTTTGTTTGTTCTTTGTTTTTTCTTTCTTATGTGGTGCAAATATTGTTTTTAAACTAGTTGTTTGATTAAAAGAGTTTTAAAAGTCAAAAAGTCTCTTTCTTTCTCTCTCTCTCAATTCAATTCAATTCAAATGAGCTTTATTGGCATGACTTGTACAGTATTGCCAAAGCATTGGCCATTACATAAATGGATATTACATACAAAAATAATCAATAAATTCAATAAATCAATCAATCAGTAAACAAATGCATGAATACATTTATATATATAAAAAAACACCTATGTACATTTGTACCAACATTCAGACAAGATGAGAATGATTCTGACTTTAGTTTTGTCCACTGGCTGACTCTCTGAGTTTGTGGCAGGCTGTCACATATTTTGCTGCTGTTGTGATTGAGCTGGAGTTCTCTCCCAGAATATGCTTTAATTTTTCTGAATTTGGTAATGCCATAAAATGTGGTTCTAGTTGTTGGAATGTAGTGAAATCTCCCTATGTCTCTCTCTCTCTCTCTCCCTATCTCTCTCTCTCTTTCCCTATGTCTCTCTCTCTCTCTCTCCCTATCTCTCTCTCACTCTTTCTCTCTCTCTCTCTCTCTCTCTCTCTCTCTCTCTCTCTCTCTCTCTCTCTCTCCCCCTCTCTCTCTCTCTCTCTCTCCTCTCTCTCTCTCTCTCTTCTCTCTCTCTCTCTCTCTCTCTCTCTCTCTCTCTCTCTCTCTCTCTCTCTCTCTCTCTCTCTCTCTCTCTCTCTCTGCCTCTTACCTGCAACTCTCCCAAACCTGGAGATATTTGACCACAGGTGTGACAGTATTTCCCAGGACGAGAGCGGTGTTGAACACCAGTGAGTCTGGGTTCACATCGAGGATAGTGCGATCGAGGATTTCTGGATCTGACTGTTGATGCTGAAGGCAGATTTAGTGACTCCCAGGGTCAAAGTTCACGGCTGTGTGTGTCAGTGCTCAAGGTCGTGGGTTATGGCTGACAGCTGGGTCGGGTTTGTGTGGTTGTTGAAGAATCCTTTAAATAATAATTAGTGTAAGTGCTGTACGTGTGGATGCCAGAGCCGTGTGTGTTATCTGACGAATGATGAATGTGTTCTCATGTTTAATCAAGCTGAAAGACTGGCGTCCTATGACACGTGTGTGTTCACCAGCGGATCTCAGGTAGACGTGTGCGTGTGCGTGTGCGTGCGTGTGTGTGTGTGTGTGTGTGTGTGTGTGTGTGTGTGTGATCCACAGGTGTTGATCCAGCAGTGATGAACACGAGGCCTGAAGCTCGAGGACACACACAGATCAGTCTTATCTCACACACCAGCTTGATCTACACACAGTTGACTCATCCACCTGTGCTGATTATGATTATGATTTTGTTGTCATTGCCGGCTGTTCTCTTAATGCTGTCTGAGAACTGAAGCCCACATGAGGAGTTGATAAAGCCCATGCGTACAGTATGTCTCGAGCGAGTGTGTGTTTCGTCACGTGACCTGTGTTGTGTTGTAGATCTTAAACACCGCATTCATCAGGAGCCAACTTCAGTTTATAACCTGTTAGAAGAAGAATAGAGTGACTGTCTTTATGTAGAGGACAAGAGGCATCCTCCAGAATAAGCTGCAGGTAAACAAGTGTGCTGATTGGCTGTAGGGTGTTTTGGGGGCGGGACATTCTCATCTCATAGAGCGTTTGATTGGACAGAAATCTGAGTAGTGCAGGATGAGTCATCTGTATTTTTGGTCCATCTTTCCAGAAGAGAAAGTCTGCTATTTTTAATGCGTATGTGTACTAAAAGTTAATTTTACATAGAGCTGCACGATTAATCGCAATGAAACCGCACGTGATTTGGCAAAGGCTGCGATTATTTTATGCTCAGTTTGTCAGTGCAGCGGCTGATCGGTAGTAAATACTGCTCCATCTGACCACCAGAGGGCGCTTTCACACACACACACACACACACACACACACACACACACACGCACACGCTAAAAATGCCCCGCCGCAGAAGTACAATCACACACATCATTCCAGGAAACCCCTATGGTCACCACACTCTCTGTGTCTGAATAAACAGGAGACTGAAACACTTTGATTAAACATGAATAATAAACACACGACTGCCTTATTCTGTGTCAGAAGCTCATCATCTCACAGGAGGAGCTCAGCTGTCCTCATGAAGAGAGTTTGGAGGAAAAGTGTGTTATTAATGTTGTCTTTTGTTGGACAAGAGGTTCATAAATGCGTCTCATGCCTGGAAAGATGTTTGACACGTGTTGCTTTTTCAAATGCTCGTTATAAGCGACTCAAACTCAGAGCTTTCAGAGTGAGCCGCGTTTCCTGAGCCATACGTCACTGACAAGCTGCACATTCAGACAATCAGACCTTGTGATTTCATAATCGCGATAAGCCAAATCGGTTTAAGTGTGATTTCATGTATATTGCGATGAATCGTGCAGCCCTAATTTTATACTATTGTGGCACGCTAGCAATTTTTTGGTGCCAAGGGCCTCCAAATACTTTTATATTTTAATACATATTTTTTATTTTACATTAAAATATTTTTGTCAAACTTTTTTGCTCCTCCCTGCGGTCTTTCAGTTCAAACCAGCAAATAGGTGTGGAATAAAAGCAGTAAATCTTCAATGGTTTATTCCGTTATTAAAGATGCTCAGTCATTGCCTCTTCATCTTACGTCTCTGAAGTAAAGGAACCGCTTTACCCGTTTCCAGCTAATGTTTCTCCAGGCGCTCGACACCGCATGGGTTCCCATGAGACATCTGCTATTGAAATGGCATTACCTTCTTTATTATAATCTTTATAATCTCAAAACGTCTTCCCTCAGAGATTCATTTTCCAATTGTCTGAAGCCAGTTTCTCTCCTGACTTTGGATGATTTGTCATTTTGAGTATTGCAGGTTTATTCTCTTGTGTCGTCTTTCATTTCTTTGAGTTTGTATCCGAGTGTCTGAACACACACACTGAACTCTGTGCTTGTGCTGAGGGACAAACATGACAATATCAGAACGAAACAGGTCATTCGGTTATAATATAGTTTATACGTCTTCATTTCATGTGCTGGGCTCAATAACCTGAGCACTGTGATGATGTTATAGTTAATGTTTCAAAGGTTATGTTTTCAGATTCATCTTTTCCTTCAGGTAAGAGCATAATCTCTGGTTAGGGATGCATGATATATTAATACCATATCAGTTATCTATTCATTGGTATTGGGCAGAATTTTAATATCAGTGCATCCATAACACTGCTAATATTTATTCAGAGACAGAGAGACGGACCGTCTGTAGATAAAGCACTGATCAATGGGCAGTTAAGAGAGCAAGAAACCTTTTTAATAGCTGGACCAGTATGAGAAATATATATATAATAATTTCAGTATGATTTGAGCTATAGAAGCTTCATCTAAAGAGTTGTTGTCAGATTTCAGTGCTGACTTGAAGGCATTTGATATCGGGATGAAGTCCTGTCTTGGCCGATCAAGAATGTAAGAGCAATATTCGCATGTGTAATGAAAACAGGAATCCGCTGTCGAACACACGGCCTTTAGACTCACATGTGCTTCTGCTGAAGAGTGTGTTTTCAATCCGCTGGAGTTTCTCTCGAGACACAGATCAACTGCAGTTTATCAGATTCTTCACATTCACAAAAACAAACAATGAGCAACATCATATTTCGCTGGAATGCAGACGATATTGTGTCGCTTCTCTGCGGCTCTGCTTGAAAACATCAGTCTGATCAGAAAGACTTCATTAATCTATTATGAGTTTCATGAGTCTGAGGATCTGAGCATGAATAATCACTTCGGTAACACTTTATAATAACGTTCAGTTGTAAGTCATTTATAAGTGGATAGTTAATGATGAACTATTCATTTTCAAAACATTCATAAAAGATTAGCAAGGGATATACTAACATTTTATGTTTTGTAAATTCCGTTACAAGTCATTTACAAGTGATTAGTTAATGATTAACTAATTATTTACAAAACATGAATATGCGTTTCATAAATGTTTAATAAATTATGTTATTTTTTTTTATTTTTTTTGCCTATATAGCAATTAGAGGGTGCAGAAAGTGTTGTAAATGCCTTGTATACACGTACATATAATTTGTAACAGGTAAGTAATAGTGTTCAACGCAATGATGTGTAAACGCATGAATAAATCATTTACAACTGTCACGATCTGCTCCGAGACACAAAGGTTTAGATCCAAACGCAGCTTTATTAAGAGGCAATCCAGACACGTAATCCAATAAACAGGCAATGGGTCAAAACACAGGTAGGCAGTCCAAACAAACGAACAAAACAAGACCGGCAGGGGTCAGAGGCAAGAGAATAGTCCACGGAACAGGCAAGAAATCCAAAAACCAAGAAACAGGAAACCAGGGAAAATGCTCAGAGATGCAGTATGACACAAACAAGACTTCGCGGTGAGTGAATGAACATGGTTTAAATAGACTGAGACTAACAGGATAATGAGACACAGGTGAATGCAATCAGTGAATGAGGTACAGGTGAATGTGATCAGTGATAAGTGATGATGAGTCCGGGCAGTGAGTTATGGGAAATGTAGTTTGTGAGTGATAATAGTCTTATGTGGAGTGCCCTCTGGTGGCTCTCAAATGCACTCCAGCTGGTGACCGTTACAACAACACTTTCTGCATCCCCTAATCTAAAGTGTAAACTATTCATCACTTGTAAATGTATTACACATCATTTGTAGATTACCACGTCAAGAACCAATAAGGCATAAGATCAACGAATGTTATCTACGAATGATGTGTAACACATTTAC
This sequence comes from Rutilus rutilus, assembly GCF_951802725.1. NCBI lineage: Eukaryota > Metazoa > Chordata > Actinopteri > Cypriniformes > Leuciscidae > Rutilus > Rutilus rutilus. Next base: position 379,745 of record NC_140224.1, read on the forward strand.
AAGTGATGAATAGTTTACACTTTAGATTAGGGGATGCAGAAAGTGTTGTAAATGATTTATTCATGCGTTTACACATCTATAACAGGTGTTGAACACTGTAGTGTGTGCTGCAGTGTAAGTGCTGACTGGTGAGGGTATAGACAGCTGTCTTTAACCACTGTGCACCTGATGTGAGCAAAACATATAAAAAAATGTAACAATTTATTAAACATTTATGAAACGCATAGTCATGTTTCATAAATTATTAGTTAATCATTTACTAATCACTTGTAAATGACTTGTAACGGAATTTACAAAACATACATAAAATGTTAGTATATCACTTGCTAATCATTTATGAATGTTTTGTAAATTATTAGTTCATCATTAACTAACCACTTATAAATGCCTTACAACTGAACGTTATTATAAAGTGTTACCATCACTTCATATATCACTGATAGTAACAAAAGGCGTTTGTATTGACATCCACACATATACTCTAGTTTCCCCACGGCTCATTGTGTTTTGAAGCACACGCCGCCCAATGCAATGCCGGTTCTCCATACGCCACTGTGAGGAACATCAGCGCTCGTATCTGAGTGTCAAGGACACGTGTCTGAACCCTTCAGGCCCGGGCCGAAGGTCTGGCATAATGAGATCTGTGAGAGACCCGAGTGTCAGATCCTCACCGACTCTGACACACACACACACACACACATGGTTCAGGTCTTCGTCGTTCATCTGCGTGGGACACACACCACCTGGAGACGTCTCCGAGTAAAACAAGCCGTCTGGCGGCTCAGAAGATCTGTCCTCTGACAGGATGGCTGGGAGGAGAGCGATCTGGAGACTCGCATGCCGAGAGCGTTTCAGGAGTTAAACTGGCTCGTCCACGAGAGGAACACATCCCTGCTACTGTCACTGACAACTGAATACTAATCTAATATCAATAACTCAATCCCACCTGGATCACTATGTGTATGACCATCGCATCATTTCTGCGGGAACAAATCACGGTAGTTTCTGGGTGAGATGTGCTGAACGGACGCACACGTTAATAATGACTTCAGTTGTCATGAGGCTTCAGATGATTTGAGATATATAGTGAGATTGAGTACTGTAGATAATAACAGTTGTCGAGGCTTTCCAGTCGCTCTACACAACACTAGCAATGCCAAAGTCGGCTGATGGGGTTTCATTTTGCATTTCAATTTTAAATAATAAATACACATCCAAGTAGGTTTAGTGGTTAGACTTAGAAATCTCCTTGAAAGTCGATACATTGAGATTCAGATGAGCGACATTTGTACAAACACACTATTGCTGAACATAAATACATAAACACACACAAAGCAATAGAAATGCAAAAATAAATAAAAATAACAATAAAGTAATATACATCTATGGAGTAAGAAGCAGACTTATGTAGTTATGCACATTCTGTACTGAATAAATATATTTATGCATTTGCATAATAAGTATTTACTTATTTTGGTGGCATAACCACCATATGAATACTGAACATGTTTCCAGTGTGATCGCAGATAAAGGAGGAGATTACATATGTAAAGTGCTTTAATTCATTTTTTATTTGCATCGACAATATATATATATATAATATTAAAGTATTTAAGCATCTAAAACCTAAGCATTTCCCTCGGTTTCACAGACGAGGCTTAATCTAGTCCCAGAGTAAAATACATTCTTAAATATGTCACTGCCACTGTTTTGTCTCAAGATTCACACAGTAATGTTTTATTCTAAGGCACGATTATAAAAGCTGCTAAAATGAACTAAGGTTTAACCTTGGCTTAATCTAAGCCCTGTCTGTGAAACCAGGCCTTTGTGTTTGAACAACTATAGAGACATTTATATGTTTACGAATCATTTTAGGTTCATAAAATATTGAATTCATGGAATGCATAGGTTGATTTTTTTCAATTCTCTCATTATTTCATCATTTACTTTTTATTTTGTTGGCCGTGGGACAGATGATTAAAAAGATCTATATACTGCATATGAATCTGTATATTATGTTTTTTTATTGTTAAGTTTATGGTATGGTTTACGGTAGGGTAGTTTGTGGCCTCAGTATATCTACAGTAAAATGAGCAGTTGTTAGGCATGAACACATGCGAACACTAATGAGATCAGGCTGATACAGTATTTCATCTGGAAACTTGAGGAGCTTATTTTTAATACGCATATTTCTACCTGATTTATCAGCATTAGTTTTGTTGGTATAAACTGATGTGTTTATGTTGGGTTAGTGATGCTAAATTTTGACCAGGTTTTCATTCTTTTCAGTGTCTCTATATGTGCTCGTCCTTAATTCTTCAGTTTGTTTTGTGTCAGTGTGATATTGTTAGTGAGCGTCATGTCTTACTTTGGGCCTGTCATGACATAAATCAGCAAATCCAGCAATCAATGAAGCTGAACAACGAGCCACATTCCCCTCCAGCTTGGCGAGAAAATGTTAGAGCAATTAACTGAGTCATTGTGAGTCACTGAATCATTGTCATCGCACGACCCCGTCATTATCAGCGGTTTCCCTGATCCAGCTCACAGTGTGGGGCAAACTCACGCTATAACCAGCGTCTCGGGTTTGAGCCTACAAAACGGATGACAATTCAGTGACTTGAATTATTAAGACGTAGCAGAACACAATGATTTAATGTTTCCAGACTCAGCGCTGCGCGTGTGTATAATATATAAAGCCCTGCAGCAGACGTGTGAGGCTTAGCTGAGTGTGTGTGTGTGTGTGTGTGTGTGTGTGTGAGAGGCTTAGCTTGCTGGTCAGGTCTCCTCCTCCAGCATGTACCTGAGTTTTCTCGTCCAGCTCAGTGTGGCCTTCGGGAAACACACACACACACAAAAGGGCTTCGAAAGACACGGATATTGATAGTCCTGCACAGCGTTCGGTCCGAGTCTGAAGGGTCCGAGAGGATTGAGTTAAAAAAGCCATGTTTTTTCTACTTTCTCTAGCCTCCATGCCTCTGTGCTTCAACACACACGATTTTGTTGTTTCTATAAAACATTTAGTAGTTTGTTGGGGCAGCAGGACGGTCCGCCGGAGCCAGGAGTGTTTGGGAGTGTGTGTGGAGTTTACATGTCCTCTCTCGACACATTGGAAAAACTTACCTATGGCAACATTTTTCAATTCATAACTGCAGTGAAATGTACAAACTCCAACGTAATAAAATGTTGCCATGTTCACGTTCATCTGTTCCGAAAAAAAAACCTTTTAGCGCCACTCACTGGACATTTCACTTAGAAGCTGTCGTGAAACATGCGCGGCGGTGAAACATGAAACAGGAACGTTTTTCTAATGCGCCTGGGCTGTGTTCTCCCCGATTCCTTCAGGCGCTTCGGTTTCCCCCACGGTCCAAAGACATGCAAGTTAGGTGGACTGGATGTGTGTGTGTGTGTGTGTGTGATTTCGTTTAACCACTGGCTCTGGTGATGGAACAGTAAGTAAAGACTCTCTTGGGCTAGGAGGCCATAAAATGTGTTCCTCCACCCGAGACAGAGCCCGGTTTTACAGACAGTACTTCATCGCTCCAGAGAAGAATGGGCGGTTGCATCCCATTTTAGATCTGCGGCATCTAAATCACTCAGTCAGAAAACTAGTAACAAAATATTGACCTTAAAGCAGTTAAAACACAGGACATAGTGACACAGGAGGTTCCTGAGGTTCGCTCTCGGGGGAGAAGCGTACAAATATCGGCTCTTCGCTTCGGTCTAGCTCTCGTCCACGTGCTAAACTATATGGACGATTGGCTAATCTTAGCACAATCAGATCAGATGGTGGTTTGGCATCGAGATGTCGTCCTCGCCTCTATGAAAGAGTTAAGGCTGAATGCCAAGAGTGTGCTTTCTCCACTTTCCTAGGCGTGGTGTGGGATTCGATGATGATGCAGGCACCTTTGTCTCCTGCCCGTATTGACTCTCTCAGCCGTAAACCAGATAAAGGCAGTCACTCACTGTCAAACAGTTTCAGAGACTGTTGTGTCTGATGGCACTGACACCTGTTGGCCGGCTGTACATGAGACCCTTGCAGTGGAGGCTCGAGACCAGGGTTTTCCCCGAGGGAACCCACTCCGCGTGATCGCGGTTACGCACAGGTGATGTGGAGGAAGCCTTGGTTCCCATCCCAAGGTCCCGGTCAGGAGCTCATTGTCATCACGTCCCGCTCACGACAGATGCTTCCCTCGGGCTGGGGAGAGGAAGGGAAGGCCGCTCAGCTCAGGGTCCATCATGTGCTTGTTCACAGACACATCGTTGGTCTCTAATATAAATCATCAGCGGGGTCTGCGTTCGTGCTCGCTATGCAAACCAGCATGCCAGATCCTCCTGTGGTCTCCCTGAGAGTCGACACAATCCAGCGTACCAAACCTTAGGAGCAGACCCCCTGTGGAGGCAGGGCTGAGGCCTCGGGGAACGGAGACTTCACCCTGAGTGGATCTCTCTGCGTCTCAGGAAACGACACACTTTGGTTCTCCCTCACTCACCCAGATCCGTTGATGCCACGGCCGAGGCTACGTCTGTACGCTTCCCCCCCGATCGCTCTGCTCCCGGGAGTTCTGAAGAGAGTCCGCCGGGACAGGGTCAGTCTACTGGCCCGAGTGTGGTTCTCGGACCTTGAGTCCCTCCTCGACGGCTCTCCCCTCCAGGGCACAATCCCTGTGGAGGTTTTTCCCTTCATGGTGCTGATCTCAGCAGTGGGACCCAGTTAACTGCTGCTGGTTCAGTGCTGGAGTTCCTGCAGGATCATTTTTCCACACTGAAGGTGTATGTGGAGGCCATGTCCCTAGGGGTGTATCCCTGGGGAGAAACCGGTTGGTGACACGTCTCCTCTGTGGGGAGGCAGGCTGGTCTTCTCCACTCACATTTGTAGGGTTTTACAATCTGGACCTGGTTCTCAGGTGCTCTCGTCTTAGTGTGCTCGCAGTGATTCACACAGACAGGCACTTAGAAGTCTGGCGTATCCTCATTCCCAAAATGTCAAGCGTGATGATCTCCCTGCTATACTCCCTGCGTCGCGCTGATCTCTTGCTTCGACCTATTAGAAGCTGACCATGTTTGTTCTGGGCTTTATAGCGTCCCGGTCCTGACGTCACCCCGTCTGTCATCTGTCATGATCGGATTGATTTCACACAGTTGCTTCAGACTCAATCACACAGAGGCGTTCCCAAAGCGGCAGCATTTCCTTCCCTTCTCAGGGAACAAGAAGTACATTTGTAATCCGAGACGTTCTTCATGAAAGTCATTGAGGTTTGATGACAGAAAGTGAACTGGAACTGATGCAGTTGTACTGAGGCCTGTAGAAGCACAGATGCATGACCTCGTATGAATGTCAGAATTATGAATTCTAATGAAAGTATTCTCCTTTTTAAGGTAATAGTGTCGTGAACTTTGATTGGATCTTTTCACTCCCTGATTTGACAGTCGCAGCTCCTCTAG